>NC_080087.1:107019188-107322218 GCF_950005125.1 Chionomys nivalis | reverse complement strand
GATATGTGAGTGTGTGTACAGGTGAATGCATGTGCACCTCGGGTATCATGACTTAAGAAGGCTGCCTACCATCTTTGACCTGGAACTCACCAGCTGCTTAGACTGACCACTGCTCATCATGCTTCAGGGATCCTCCCATCGTCACCCCTCCACCCCAGCGCTGGAATTTTAAGTACCCAGCACCACACCCAGTTTTTCCCGAGTTCAGGAGATCAAACTTGAGTCCTCATGCTTACAAGGCAAGTGCCTTACCAGTTGAGCCACCTCACTACCCAGCCCAGTTCCTCCTGCCTTTCATATGTATATTTCAGAGTCTTGCATTTTTGTTGATGTGACCAAACACAGGTGACTCTGCAAGCCTCGGTGCCCCTGTGATCTGCACACACAAATGTCTCCCCCTGGAGAATGACATGTTTGACCAACCAACAACTTAATCCATAAATAGATCTGAAAGCATAAACCTAGCTAGGCCTTGCTTTGCCCAAGCCTTTAAAAGGCCCACCCGGGCTTCCAGAATGAAATGACATTCTTGGCCTCGCCCTGAAAGCTTTTGAGGATAAGTCATGGAGCAAATAAAGAAATAAAAATGGAGTCACCCAGCTCAACACCCCGGGCTTTTGCAGTAGGCCTGTTTGCTCCTCAGCCTGGTCTTGCCTGATGCCTACGGACTCATTTCCTGGAGACAGCATGGGTACCACCTACAGTTAGTTTCTCCTGGCTGGCTCCTACCTGCCCTAGGCTCCACCCTGGGCTCTGGGTCATCAGTGTCCTGACGCTTGGTGGCCTGATGGTTGAGGTCATAGCTTCTTTGAAGTCACTGATTCCCTGAGTCCATGTAGATGAGTCCTGATGTCTGTGCCAGGGTTAAACCTGGCGATTCATGTGACTGTGCACTTTTTTTAAAGGGTGACTGTGTATATTGCCCAGCAAAGGCTCAAAGTGCTCAGGGACTGTGGTCATGTGACAAAGCCAGCATCTCACCCAGGACTGGGCTTGCAGAGATTGCCCAGTGCATCCTGGCTCTGGGGGAGGGGAGGCAGCCTTCCTGACCTTGAAGGCAACTTGTACCTTAGTGGTAACAAGGACTAAGGCTCCACAAGGAAGGAAGCACGCAGTAGTGACCTGTTGGTAAGGCTGTGTCCTCAGGAAGGAAGCACGCAGTAGTGACCTGATGGTAAGGCTGTGTCCTCAGGTTGTTGAGGCCGCCATGACTGACATTGAAAGATCCTCTTGGGACTTGTTAGAATTATTTATGGCACTAAGCAAAGATCTTAAATTTAGGAACTCTGAGGTGGGAGAAGTAGCCCACTTGGTAGAGTACTTGCCTAGTAGGCACCAAACCCTGTCTTAGATCCTCATAAATTGGAAGTCAGTACTTGGGAGGCCAAGCAGGAGGGCTAGAAGTTCAAAGTCAGTCTTGGCTACATAACTAGCTTGAAGTCCTGCCTCAAAAAAAAAAAAAAAATCACTTCTGTAATCACACACTTATGGCTTTATAGCTTTAATAATTTCAGGGATGTTCACCTCAACTGGGGACTAGTTGGGTCCATGGCTGAAAATCTAAGATATCCATTCTGAATACTGCAAGATAATCTGGGGTTTCACATGGGAGTGGAAAGATTTGGCTTTGACCAAGGAGCCATTGGGATGGACTGACCCTTGGGATCCAAGTCCCTTGTATCATCAGGGTACTGTTTGAGTTAACTGTTCCCCTGGATTCTGCCAATGCTTGGTTGGACAGGGCAAGGCAGAGCAGGGTAATTTTCTAGACAGCTTTGTCAGATGGCAGCAGAGAGAAGAGCAGGCTGGTCCTCAACAAACGAAAAAAGTTCAAAAGTGCTCCAAAAGCTAGGGCTACTAGGGCTACAGAGAAGTGTGATCCATTCAGGCTCCCCTACCTCACACGACTCTTCTGCCAGCAGTGAGATGCTCATCACACGCTCCTTTGAACATTCTGCAAGTCCAGAGTTACTGTGTCCTTCGTGAGTCTGTTGAGTGGTTGCTGAGCAAGTCCTGTTGAATAAAGCACTTAAGGCAGGGGGGAGAGTGATGTCTCGGTGACTTTTGACACAGGTGCTGTAACAATCCTCGGCTTAGGGCATCTTGAGCTCCTTGGGAACAAAGCGTGGAGATGACATTCAGAGAGAGCTGGGGAAATACTGAAGAGAGGTGCTGGTGTTGGGGTCCTAATGGAAATGAGATACTCTTGAGGGAGGATAACCTAGGAACCTGTGAGTCTTCTAGGAGCAGTTGCTGGGCTGAGTGTGTCCTTCCTGGCTGGGCCGTTGTGTGGATCATGGTGACTGTGGGCTGCTTCCATGCTCAGGTGTGGGCTCTAGCTTCTGGGCCCCTCGGGCTGTGGTACTGTTGAAGCGGGCGTTCTACTCCATGGCTCCTCTTGGCTGGGCTCCTGTTCTCCCCTCCTAGACAGTTTGGTCACAGTCTGCTGTCTTCTTGTCCTTCTGGCACTTGGCATTCCTCTCCCATGCATGTCTGGCAGTAAGTGCTTGTGGAATGAATGTTTCCTGAACATTCTACTGCTCCTTCCAGCCACAGAAATAAACACAACAAACACTGTGGCCATGCCTCATCTCAGACCCTTTAACTTGAGTCCAGAGGAAATGAGTGTGAGTGATTGTCCTCTGTTTCCTAGAGTGATGGGGGTGGGAGGGGGAGACAGGAGGGCCAAGTTGGTATCTGTTCTTAGTTTGTACCCCTAGCCATTTATCACAGCCAGAATTACTGGGTGTTGGTCAGGTGGGTGGATGTGTGGATGTGGGCTTGCTCAACTTCTTTAGGAGGTGTTAGATCTTCTGGAAGGTAACACAACAGCTGCCTGGCATCAGGGAGTAGAGTGTGGGGTTCTCCTGTCAGTGCTCTTCATACTAGACATTTCTTAAGTCAGCGTGCAGATGCTGCTGCTGCACAAGGCAGGCAGGGCATCGACTGTAAGGCAAGGTGAAGGCTGACTGATGGGGATGCTCAAGACTTTGGGAGAGGGTGTTGTATGCATTGTGCATGTGGTGGCCATAGCAAGAAACCACACCAGGGAAATCCAGCGATGTGAAAGCGTTCCTCATAGTTCTAAGGCTGGATGTTCAAGAGCAAGGTGCTAGCTGGTGTAACTTCTTGAGACCTTTCTGTGGCTTGCAGGTGACAGCTTCTCGCTGCGTCCTCTTTGTGTTTGCATGGTCTGCAGGCATGTGCATGGGTGCCCTCTTTGCCTCCCTCTCATATGAAAATTAGTCACATTGCTAGGGGTCTCACTTTTATGACATCAGTCAATGCTATTACCTCCATTTCTGGTGAGAGTCACTTTCTGGTGTTGGGACTTCAGTATAGGATTTTGGAGGGGGGGGTCACAATACAATCTGTACATGTCCTTCTGCCTTCTGTGTCACCTTTGTGTGCTTCCTGGGGGTTTGGTTGTAGTTCTGTGGGTTTCACTATTCACTCACCCTGACCCTTCGTTGGCAGACTGTCTTGTCCTCAGGCCTCAGCAGCTGGGGCTGACAGGAGATTCTGGCCTGCTGGCCCCACTCCATAGAGCAGTCCTCATACCAGACTTCGCCTGTGTGCTACTGGTACTGACGGTGGCAGCGATTTGTGCGCTGTGTGACAGAGTTTGTGCTCTTTATTGTTTTAGTCCCCACAACAGTCCAGAGACACCATTCTCGACTTGGAGATCAGAATCTGAGGTTGAGTGTTGTGGTGATTAATCTCCTGTCCCCTAGGTGTAATGACTGATGTAGGATGTACAGAATTTTACATAGAGAGGTACTTGTGATCATGTGTACATGAGTGTTAGTTAATCTGCTTGCTGATATGAGAAAGTACCTGACAAGGCATGCTTTATTTGGCTCATGGTTGTGGGATTCAGTCCATCATGGCAGCAGGATATCAAACCGTCAGATTTTATCTGCGGTCAGGAAGCAGAGGGTGAGGACATGCAGTGTTCAGCTTACTTTGTCATCTTTATTCAACCGGAGGCCCCACCCAGCCTATGCGATGGTACCACCTAAATTCAAGGGTTCTCCCTTGCAACCTAGGTTCTACCTTCATATGTAGCTCTGTGCTGTGTTGGACGGACGGATGCTGCTGGAGGTGGTGATGGTTGTGGAGATGGTGGCGAGAGGGGTGAGAGAGCAGAGGCTGGAGCAGCCACAGGGACATACTGAGCAAGCCGGGCTGTCATGAAGAAGATACAGTGAGCCCCTGTGCTGTAGGATTCTGCCCTCCAGGCTTAACAGTTGTCACCTGCATCACAATAGTTGTGACTGCCTGGAAGAGACTCTTGGGCCTTGGTGGCTGTGACATTTCCTTCTCCTAGAAGAAGGTATGTGGGGAGGGTCATTGGGTTGTCACTCTGTCTCAGTGTCTCTGTCCTGCACATCCCAGCCGTTGGTAGTTAATCCTGCCTTAATTGCACACCGTGGCATGGTCTTGGGAGGTGCTAGAGCAGATAGACTGGAAGGTGGACTGAGCTGGGGACCCTATCTGTGCTTATATAGGAAAGTTGTCTTTGCTAGAGAGACTTAATCGTGGTGTATTTGTTTTGGGGCCACCCGTGTGCCTCTGAATAACCCCTCACCCATGCGTTGTAAGTAAGCCTAGGGTGGATTTTTATGGAATCAAACTTTGGTTTGCTATGGGTGCTCTGTAGTGAGGGGGAAGCCCAGGACCGAGTCCCAGAACCCCGTGGAAGCTAAAGTTGCTGGCTGCAAGGAGAGGATGTGATGCTCAGAGATGGCAGAGAATGGAAGTGGCAGAATGGGGACACAAGCCTGCAGAGGAGGAAGAGAGGGAGTCGTGGTATTTGAGCCTGCTCCTGTGTTCTCTGTAGAACTGAGTGGAGGTGCAGGCGAGACCTGGTGCTGGCATTTAAAACATTTAAGTCTTCCCAATGCTGCTCTGCACTGTCTTGCATCCCTGGGCAGCTGGTGGGCAGGGGCGGGGAAGGGTGGATTGTTCTGATTGTGTTCGGGATTGGTAGCTGGCATGGAGATAGTGTGGGTGTATTCATCTGCTTGGATTGCTGCAGCGATAATAACTTAACAGTCATTGACTTCTTTTGGAGACTGGGAGGTCAAAGGTCAGGATACTGGCCGAGGCAGCTCCTGGGGCAGACTCCATTTTGGGCCTTGCCTCCTTGCTGTGTCTTTACGTGGCAGGGAGAGGGAGAGAGAGTTAGTGTGGTCCTTATTCCTCCCCCCATGGGTGTCCCCCATGGCCTCATGTAAATGTAGTCACCTCCTGAAGCCCTGCTAATATCACTCAGGCTTAGGGCTTCAGCTTGTGCTCCTGGTGTGCACGGGCAGTCAGGTGTAATGGCGTGGGCTTGAGGCACCCAGTGTCTCTTCTGTGGGCCTCAGGTGGAGTCCCAGGTGGGTGTCTCTCTGAAGCCATGCCTTCCCTGTGCTATTCTGGTCCTCGAACACCTTTGAATAGTTGGAGTGTTTTGGAGGAGGGGACAGTCTTCCAGCAAGTGCCCCAGACAGATCAGCCTCCATGGATGGAAGCTACCCACAGCAGGGTGGAACTGTCCCTTTGTTCCTTGCCAACCCTCAGTGACCCTCACCATGATAAACCCCTTGAGATTATTCTGTCCCAACCAATGAGAGAGGGTTAGGGTTCAGGGTAAAGAACTGTCCCCATGGAGTCTCCAGATGGGTGATCAGTGTTCAGGCAGGCTAGAGGTTTTTTTACTTAAAGACAGGATATGGTTAAGCTGACTTTGAATTCACTGTGTAGTCCAGGATGGCCTTGAACTCCTGTCTTTGCTTCCCGAGCACTCCATTGCTATAGACACCTGGCTTTATCCTGAAATATACTAAATGGTCCACAGAGCATCTTGTGACCTGGCCAGGGTTCATACACTACTTCATTCTCACCTCTGTTCAGTGACAGTGAGGGTGGCTGTTTGCTCTGAGCTTGAGGTGAGTGTTAAAGGGTGTGAGTCACACTGTAGGAGCATCATTGGTTAGCGCCGTTAGCATCGTCACTGCTGGTAGACAGGGCTACTATCCCTTGATTTGACTGAACTGATTGTCTGCTGTGAGAGCAGCAGATCCTGAATGTAGCTACAAGCTAGGGAATGCCAGGCCTATTGTGATACAGGTGTACCTGCCCACTGCCTTGTGGATTACAGCTGGGCTGCCATATCCACACAGCTTCGGGTACCAGGTCTGAATTCTGGTCCTCACGCTTGTTAACAAGTGCATCCCCCCCCCCCCCCCCCCAGCCATCTCGACGATCCTGATTTTTGGCTATTGCTGGCCAAGGAGTTACTAAATTCTATAGAAAACTGGTATGTAAAGTGTCTTCATTGCAAAATAGGATTTTTCATTAGAAAGTATCTACCGTGCATTCCCTCTTCGTCTGCAGAATGTGAATGTCACCTTAAAATGTCAGGGTGAAGTTTCTCAGTTAGTAGACGACACAGGCATGAAATTTGGCAAAGAAAATTGAGATTGATTACTTTCGTTTGTCCCCCTCCCCGCCCCACCCCGTGGTTGTTGGTGATGGTTTAATATTAAATTTGTATTTATGTCAGTGCCTGTTTAGGGAAGTCAAGATATTGGCGTGATTGTAAGCAAGTGTCTCTAATACAAGAGGACTGGTGTGTAGTGCAGGGGGGTGGTGAGTGGTGGCAGCTGATGGCTGGCTTCAGCGCCAACTGGGCATGGCTGGGTTCTCCTGGTGGGCTGAGCCAGGGGTCCAGCCGCCTGTTTGTTCGTCATCCTGCGACTTTCCTGGAAGGAGAACATGGCTTTGGGGTGCCTCTGGTGTGTTGGGCCTCCCGGCCCTGGAGAGGCCAAGGCTGAAGCGGCTGCTTGTACTTCATTCTTGTTAACTTGGAGTCTGTGAATTCAGTTTCTTTGAATCGAGGGAATCATTTGGAGAAGTGTAACCCTCTTGAAAACCTGCACATACAAGGATTTAATGAGCCTTCTGTGAACAGCGGATGAAGAAGGAAATAAAAAATGCTTACCTAACAAGCAGTATGAATGAAGAAGATGACGATTTTTAAATGTGTCCCAGGGAAATGCAGATGAAGACATGGGTGAGGGTGACATGGGACAGGTGTGGCCAGCCAGATGGTTGATGTGGGGGCATCATTGCCTCTTTAGGTGAGAAATTTTGATAACCACTCCCTCCATGGATGTGTGGAGCAAAGGAATAAATGGAGGGGTGGGTGGGTGCTTTGTGTTGGGAAGCCTTGATGGCTCTGCGTTTGGGATGGAGGACTGCAGAACTCGTGTGTGTGTGTGTGTGTGTGTGTGTGTGTGTCTGAAATGGAAACACTGTCAGACTTGGATCAGCAGACTGTAGCTGCTGTGTGTGTGTGGTTACTGCTTTGTTCTTGTCAAGTCCTAAGTCAAGAAGGACCAGGTATTGGTAAATCCCTCAGAACTGGGAAGTGGTAACTGGTGCGTGATTGGAGGAGGATTCGGAGTCCCACCAATCAGATCCTGGGATCTCAGTGTGGAGGTGTGGCTAGTTATGCATTGAAATTGGCCTCAATCAAGATGCTACTAATAAACGGGCAAAATGCCGTGAACAATAGCCCTCAATTACTGTGGTCTGCCTGAACCATCCTATTATTTTAAACACGCAGTTACTTTAAATGTCTGTAATTTGTGTTCATTGTATGGTTATTCAGAGTAGAGACCTGGGGAGAAACACCCATAGACTAACGTTTCCCTGCACCAAGCACTTGCCCTGTATTTCCCGATCCAGTGCTGTGGTGCCTGGTATGTTATTGCAGATTCTGTGGGCTGCACCTTAGGACACGGGCTGTAGTGATACTTGCCCTGCAAATGCAGCTCCGTTACCAATTTCTCTGCCATCTTTAAGGTGAAGAGATGTTTTTTTTGTCTAGGCATACTTTGGATATTTAAGTTTTGAATTAAGTAAAGGACATTTTCATAATTAAGAATCTTTCTGAATTCATTTTTTTTTTTTTGAGACAGGATCTTGCTATATAGCTCAGGCTTGCCTGAACTCATCTAATAGCCCAGGTTGGCCTGAACAACTCATGGTGATTGATTCTCCTTCTGATTGCTGAGATTACAGGCATTCACCACTGTCTTTTTAATACTGACCTATTAAGTAATTGGTTTATTAATTTTTTTTTTTGTTTGTTTTTCAAGACAGGGTTTCTCTGTGGTTTTGGAGCCTGTCCTGGAACTAGCTCTTGTAGACCAGGCTGGTCTCGAACTCACAGAGATCTGCCTGCCTCTACCTCCCAAGTGCTGGGATTAAAGGCGTGCGCCACCACCGCCCGGCTGTTTATTAAATTTTTTAAAAATAAAAATAACATACCGTTTAGCCGTTTAGTGTAGTTGCTTATGTCCATAATCCCAGCACTAGGAGGCTGCTTTGGAGGACAGCTAGAGATAGTAGTCAGTGGGGACCAGCCTGAGCTACAGTGTCTCAACAACATAAACGTTTGCTTGGAAGGTTATACCGGTTACTTTGTAGCCAGGATACCAGGCCTTCACTCAGCACAGTTCATTCTGAGGGGAGGCTGGTAGAGCTGAGAGGTGCTCCAGGCTGTTCCAGGCCCTTCCTTGGCCAGGCTCGTCTCCACCTGCACACTCCTGCTTCCTCCACTCGCCATCACCTTCACCACAGAGATTTTTAAAAATCATCTCTTAGGTTTCATAACAATATTGTATGTGGACTCTGTGCCAACTTAAGCTTGAAGTTAGTGAGATGAGAAATGCACTAATCCCAGGGGACCCTGGAGAGCCAGGGTAGGAGCTGAGGAGTGTGTGGTCCTGAGAACTTGCTGTGAGTCATTGCTCTGCAGGGTCTGTTCATCTACTCAAATGCAAGCCCAGAGACTGCACAGAGCATCTATATCCGGTCATTTCTTGACTGCATCCTTCTGTCCCCATGGAGGGACCAGCATGTACCTGTGAGTCAGGCAGGCTATGGAGGCCCACGGAAGGTATCATTTGGGCCCTGGAGGGGAGGAGTGACGTTGGGCTGGCAGGAATCCAGGTGATGACTGTCAGGCTAATTCTGACTGTTGGCTTGCTTGGATTCTGAAAAACCTCAGGCATCCGTGAACCTTAGCTTTGGGAGCAGTGTGAGGGTGTTTCCAGGGAGGCTTACCAGAAGAAAGAAGACCCACTCTGAATATGGCAGAACCTTCCCATAGGAACGACTGAATAAGAGAGCAGGGGAAAGCCAGCTGAAGGCTTCTCTGCTTTCTGTGCTACCCAGCTCTGAGCAAGCAGCTGTATGCTCTGCCCCGTGTCTTCCTCACCATGATGGCCTGTATCTTCAGACTGTTGTGTCCTAGGCCTATCTGCCAGAGCCTTTGGAGTTGGGACCACTACTACCTGGGCCATGGATGGACCTGTATCTCCCTTACCTGGTGGTGGCGTTTGTGTAGTGCCTGTCTTCTCGGGCCTAGGAGTTTGAAATAAGCCGTGTTGGAGCCTTTTCTGCCTGAGGCCTCATATGGGGGTCACTGGGGGTTGGGGAGCAAGAGGCCTGAAGTATCTAAGATAAGAAAGCATAGCACAGCTCTGGACAGCACAGCAAGCATTGGTCCAGTGGTGTTCCCACAGAGCTTCAGGGAGGGGACTCCAAAGATGCAGGCGAAACCCAGTGATGGTGACATCATCATCATCATCAGGCTGGTGACCTGTCTGGAAGCTCTGCTGTGGACACCGAGTTAGTTCCAGCCTGGGTCCTCTGAACTTCGGAGGGCGAGTGTACTACTGACCGACCATGGACAAGTGTCTGTCACACATGACTGCTTGGGCCTGAGATACGTGGCCGTTCCTCCAGTTCTCATTAGTCCCCAGTGACCTTTGCCCTCTGTCAGTGCCCTGTCGTTGCCCTTACAAGTTGCCTGGATTTTGTGGTTTAAACAATACACACTCTACAGTTTGGGAGGGTTAAGTGTGGTGTTGGCAGGGCACCAGGGAAGGGTCCTGTCCAGCTTCCTGAAGCTGTCTGTAGCCTTGGCTCTATCCTTTCAGGCAGCAGAGTAGCCTCCGCCTCTCCTTCTACCTCTCCACCCCCTCCCCCCACAGTGTCTTTGCCCGTGTGGATTTTCCAGCATGAATTTCTCTCTTAAACTCTGTGACCATGGTGCATCTGTAGAGATGGGCATGGGCACCTTTGGAACACTGTGCTTCTACCCACTTCAGTCCCCTTAGTCGTGTGGCTGACTCTTCTCACTGTGGGGGACAGGGGCCATATACCCTCCTTCTTGTTATTGGGGCAAGAAGCAGGGGGACACTAGTGTCTCTGTGAACTTATCTTTCAGTTGGGGGGTGCAGTTAGAAAATCTGAAACCAAACACTGATAGTTCTGTGTACACACAGCTGGCTCAGCACTAAAAGACAATGTGGAAGTGGCCGCTTGCCCTTATCAGCCAGGGTGTGCCACTTTGGGCTCTGTCTTTCCCCTCCTGAGCTCTGCTGTGTTCTCTGGAGGCGGGGCTTTCTCTGGACTGCTAGCTGGTCACTCAGCTCCAGGGAGAAGTTTAGCTCCTTTCTGCTTTCCCCAGCCAGACAGACTCAGGTATCACACTCCAGACTCGGCCCTATACCTTCTGGAAGCCAGTCTGTCCTGTCAGACTTGCCAGATGCTGCTCATTCTCACTGCCACATGGTGGAGACCTGAGCTCCCTACCCAGTGCTGCCTGCTGCCTTCTTCCTGGGGATTTGGTGGTGACCCAAGCTCGTGCCTGTGTCCTGTAGCATCCTCACTGGGCCTGGGAATCGGAAGACTCGGGATTCTCCCTTGGCCTTGACCTTGTAAGCAGGAACCCAATCTGTGAGGAGGGGACAGGACTGCCAGCAGGACCTTTTTTATGTTTATAGTTTTAAGAGGAAAGCAAATGTGTGAGAAGGGGGGAGACTTGGTCATAAGGAATTTTTGAGGAGCCAGTGCTTTCCTTCTGCGTGTGATGCGTGTTATACAGTACTAGAAGACCAGGCGCTTCCTAAGGAGTCCAGCAAGTCACCAGGCGGCTGGAGCTGCTGCTCTGACTGCCCGCCATGCTTTCTGCTCCCCCACCGTCTTGTGTGGCGAGGCTTGAGACTGTCTCATATACACGGTGTGACCGGGTTTCTTTTCTGTAATCACAGGCGGTGTTTTCTTGTTTTGTAATACTTGACATCACTAGTTTTCTTTAAAATGGACTGCATGATATTTAGTCACGTGGGTGTGTAGAGATGGACGCATCCTAGGTTTTCAACCTTTTGAATGCTTCTCATGAAAACTGATAAGAGTTAAGGTTTGAAAGAGAGGAAAAGACAGCTGACAAGTTACCTTAGTGGTTAAGAGCACTTGTTCTTGCACAGGACCCAGGTTCCATTCCCAACACCACATAGCAGCTCACAACCCTCCATAACCCCAGTTCCAGGGGATCTGACACCCTCTTCTGACCACATAGGCACACATATTTACGGACATGCATGTAACCAAAACACTCACACACGTAAAATAAAAATAGATCTTAAAAGGAAAGCAAAGAAAACTAAGTTTTTCTGCCCCTTCTTGTATCATGTGATACAGAGCACAGGGGAAGGAGGTGTCTCCAGGCTGAGGCCTTGCTATGAGTAGCTGGTATGATTTCCAGTGTTGACCCTGCAAAGTCTCTGCTTATGTACCTTTGAAAGTCAATCAATGCCAGTTTGGCTTCTCTTGACTTCATGTTATTACTGGTGCTTCAGATTAGTTATGGTATTGTTTACTTGAAGGAGAAAAAAAATCAATGAGTATCTACCAATAAATTATCACCAGTCTTTAGAAAGGGAAAAAAGGACCAGTACCAATTAAAAACAAACAAAACCCAACAAATAAGCAGCGAAACCTTCCCTCTGCAACCATTGGCTCCCTGAGGCTGGACGTGGTGGAGATGTGTTGAAGCCAGCAGTCAGACCTTGTGAAGTTAGGAGCCTCAGGGCTGTGCAGCATTCCAGTCGGCAGGTCTGTGTGAAACCTGCAAGTGGCCACGGTCAGCCACCTCTAGATAAAGGAGGCTTTGACTTTCTACTTTTCATATTTCACGAGGCTCTACATGTTTGTGGCAGGCAGGAAATCAGGCATATTTTAATAGGCAATTACATAAGAAAGCTTAATGACTAATTTTTCTGGATCAGAGAAGTAGAGAGTTTCAGGGAATCATGTCTGGCCATTACTCCTTGCATAATTAACACTGCCCAGAGGCACATTAGGTGATTAGAAACTGGGTGGCATTTGTGCTAAGGATTAAAACCAACATTTTGGTTCAAATGTTGGAGAATTTTTATCTGGCTGAAATGAAACACAGGGCATGAAACTCATTCTGAGGTGACGATCTTGGTTCCTGATGAGAAGGGATGCTTATAGAATCTGTGTAGGATGCCAGCGAGAAGTCACTTTCGGGATTTCTCACCTGTGAGGAGTTGCCATGCTGCTGACCCCTTGAGTCATTCCTTAGCTGGCCTCATGGGGTTCCATCTCTTCTCATCTGCCCCCTGGTGCAGCAGGTGTCCTTTTGGGCCACCAGTCAACTCCCAGATCATGACATGGAGACTTCTTATTAGTTACGAATGCTTGGCCTTATTGTATGCTTGTCGCACCAACTCTTAATGGCTTAACCTGATCTCGTCATCCCCGTTTTGCCTGGGGCCTTTTACCTTCCTTTCCTTCCATAATTTTACTTTCACTGCTTCTGCTTCTCCTGTCTGTCTGGCAGCTGCCTGGCTTCTGGCTCTGGGCGTGTCCCTCTCTCTTTCCCTCATTCTCTTTGCTTTCTCTCTAGCCTAGATTTTTTCCTCCTACTTATTCTCTCTGCCCTCCAGCCTGCCTATCCGTTCTCCTGCCTAGCTATTGGCTGTTTAGCTTTATCAGACCAATCAGGTGCCTTAGTCAGGCAAGGTGAAACAAACGCAGCCTACTTTTATGTAATTAAACAAATGCAGCACAAATGTAACACATCTTTATATCATTGCCAAAGGCATCAGAGACAATTGTAATACAATTTCCCACAGTTAAAGTAATGTTCCATAGTAGAAACAAATGTAACCCTTCTTTACCTATTTAAAATAATATCCCCCAACACCTTGGTGCTGGAAGCATCCTTTTTTGGGAGTGGGGAAGCAATGATGAATGATTGGATTGGGGTATTGGTGGGCCAGGGCTGGTTGTTTAGGCTCTGCTTACCTTGACTTCTTATATGCTGAACCAAACCAGGAATTCCTGCAAAGAGCTTCTTTGGGTGGGGGGTGAGGGGTGAGCTCTGGGAGACAGGAAAAGCTGTAAGTAGCGTTTCTATAGCACATGGTGTTGTCACAGTGTGTGCCTGGGGGCAAGTGTGGTCTTGGTGGTTTTCTGTATCCCTGTGAGTAGTGCCAGATTCCAGGCCTCGCTTGGGCCAAGGGTTTAATGGGTGCCATTGTCCTCTCTGCAAAATGAGACAAACAGCTAACAGATTGTGGGTGTGAGGTGAAGACGAAAGTTGAATGCCTTCTGACCCATCACCGAGGCACACAAGAACTGTCTGAGAGGTAGCTGCTGTGTTGGTCCCAGGGCTTTGGTAAGGCAGTTCCTTCATTTGTAGGTCAGCATCCCTGTGAGGGCTTGTTTGGGTAAACATTGCAACTTCCCAAAGAGCACGGCATCTGCCTCAAGTGCCTGGAAGTGTGCCGTGGGTTTGGGTGGCTCAGCATTAGGTCGGTTAGCTTGGTCTCTATAAGGCATTTTAGCTTCAAGGTCATGCACTTTCTTTGATGAGTGCTTGGAATGGGTGATTTATCTACACACACACACACACACACACACACACACACACACACACACACACACATCCATCTGTAAATTATTTAGTTTGATCCTAATATAATCCCACTGCATGTTATTTTGTTACCTCTCAGGGATGAATTGTCTTGTTTTCTTCTGTTCGTGTCACAGGGCTACCAATAGTACTTCTTCAAAGCAGTAGGGAAGCCAGGGAAGTGCTGTCCAGCCTCTTCCTAGCTGTCAGGGCATTTGGTTCCATGTCCGGGATCCCTGGGTGAGCTACCAGCTGCAGTTTTGATACTTCCCCAGCCAGCTGCTCACGTGAGCAGCAGTGGGAAAAAAAGCACATGTTCCAGGGAGCGATGCTGGGGGACTTCTCCCTGCAGGTGCCCTTTGCTCAATTCCATCTTCCTCCTGGGACTCAGACAGGTGTGTTTGAGATGTGCAAGTCTCTGCCATTAAGGGCTTGGAGGTGTGTGCCAGCTGCAGAAGTCAACCCCTCCCCGAAGTCCTGGGTCCTGCCTTTGCGGTTTCTGCCCTTTGTGGGGAGCGGTGACGATGGAGCCAGCCTTGGGCCTGTTTCATCCGAGGCAGCTTTTCAACATGTGCGGGTGTGCATGTGAGCTTGGGTGGGGGGGCTGAGTTCAAGAAAGCGAAGTACTGCGTCAGTACGCAAGTTTATTGAAGAGGGTGTGGAGGTCAGCTGGGTCTGACCCTCGTTATGTCAGCCACTACTAAATGAAGTTAGAACTTTAGAACTTTCGCTCTGTCCCCCCATCGAGGTGCAGGAGGAATTGATCTTAGGATCTTATTCGGGATGTGATAAAACACATGAAATGAAGTCCTTGTCCTCTGTACCTCCCACTCTCTGTTCTGCACCGCAGGTGGTAAGGGGTGGTGAGGTGGCAAAAGGTTTCCTCAAAGACCCTGGGGCCGAAGGGGCCGCACAAGGCGGGCATTGCCTCTGAGCCGAGCCCTTTCATGGTTTTTGCTATGCCGGCACTTACTTTCATTTCCTAGAGAAAAGCCTTCCTGCCGCCTTGAGCAAAACCTGTATTTTCATGCCTAATAAGTGACACACAATGGGCTTGGGAAGTCTCTGCATATCTACTTTCCAGAAATGCCATGCTCATCCCCTCAGCTCTAGCCTGGCCTTCAAGGCCCTGGGTAGTTTGGTCACAGAAACCTTTCCAGTTTATCCTGCAGGAGAGGATGTGGTCATCTTTGCTTCCTTCTCTGTCACTCCCTGGTCCCTGAGTGTGCCTTGCTTTGTAAGGCTGGCCTCTGTAGGTTGTTTAATGTTTCTCTGGCTCTTGATAGTTTACCTCCAATCATAATAATCTCTGTCTCCCTTAGTCACTGTCCTAATAGTCAGTGAAGGGCAGGGCGAGGTTAGCATTCTCCACACAAGGTATCTGCTTTCATCTCTTTCGTGGGGAGGTTGGGTATCTGCCTTGTTTGCGGTCCTCATGGCTAAGTAAGCATCCACTCAGACTGCATCTGTGTGTTGTACACAGGTGTGTATGTGTGGCGTGTAGTCCTCTGCATTGGGATTGTGGAAGCTCCCTACTTTTCCTGCCCTGGGAAGGCTGTGGTGTCGGTGCTGGAGCCTGCAGTGAGAGAGATCTGGACCTTCCTCGGAGTTTCCCACAAGGTGTCCTTACGCTGTGGTTTCCAAGTTCAAGCGCTGTCTTTGCTAGGTTGTAGCGACTTACCTACATCTCACCTGTCCGCCTGCCTTCCAGCTCCACAGACTGACAGGTCGCTGAGCCCGTGGCAGGCAGGTAGGAGACATAGTATTCCTTTGTCTGCCCACCTGTCCATGGGCCTTTTTAGTCATTCTTTCCCGACTGAGCGGCTGTCACGAGGGAATCTTGATTAGAACTCTTCAGTGACCGCCAAGAACAGCCATGTCCCACCATGCATGGTTGGGGCTCCCAGGCAGAAGGTTTAATGAAATATAAGGGCTACCACCAGGAAAGGACTCAGGAACTCAGGGACGCAACATGGCCAGGTGATGTGGGGCCTCAAGTACATTGAGACATGGAAAGTGGAATGGATCCTGGTGGTGGAGACAGGGGCAGCATCATGGTCACTCCATGCTGCAGCCCAGTTTCTTCTCCCCGGTCGCGGCCGTATGTGAAATGGGCACTCTCAGGGCCTTGCAGCTCCTGTGAGAGGGTCACTTTGCTTCACTTATTCTTACTAGTGCTCGCTTCACTGAGCCTCTGGGAGCGTTCCCTCACAGCTCTGGACTCCGGACCCAGCCAGTCATCTTGGTGATCTGCCAGCTGTGTGCCATGGGGCTTCTGGGGCTGAAGTAGCTGGGGGACTCAGTGCAGTCACCGGTGTTTTCTTCTCCTGTGCATTGCTTATTAGCGTACTGTTAAGTCAGCTCATCCACATGGAGGATTTTGTGCTTCTGTCATCAGAGAAAACGGGCACACTTTCCCTCAAATAGCAGGTCTGCAGTCTTTTTCTAACAGTGCACCCCAGCCACACGGACCTGGTGCCTGTAACTCATAGTTTCTGCAGCTGTGAATATGTCTGGTATGTCTGTAACCATTGACCACTCAGTCTGTGTTCTGTGTTTGTCTTTGTTTTTTCTCAGGTACAGAGGTTCCTTATACGATCCAAATCAGAGTTGCAGTTCAGTTGGTAGAGTACATGAGCTGGGCATAAGGCCCTGGTTCAGTCCCCAGCATGGTGTAAACTGGATGTGGGGTGCATACGGTGATCCCACACTACTTAGTGCATTTGAGGCCACTTTGTCTTTCAGGAGAATCTGTATTTAAAACAAAAACAAAATCTAATCTGTATTGTGATGTGGAGAGTTCAGAAAGGGTTTGGACATGTTTGTGGCTCTACAAACCTTGTGTGTGGAATCT
The DNA here is from genome assembly GCF_950005125.1 of Chionomys nivalis. Classification (NCBI taxonomy): domain Eukaryota; kingdom Metazoa; phylum Chordata; class Mammalia; order Rodentia; family Cricetidae; genus Chionomys; species Chionomys nivalis. Next base: position 107,305,575 of record NC_080087.1, on the reverse strand, counting down.
CAGTTTCCTGGGCAGGATAAGAGTGGTTTGTAGCGGAAGCATGCTGTTTCTGTGAGGGAGGAGTGGCTTTGTTCCCTGAGCGGTCCTGTTCCACCAGGCTGCCAGATGCACCGTCAGAATGTGCTTTCTCTCCCTGGCTCTGGAGGAGCGTCCCCATTGGGAGTGATTGTGTGTGTCCGTGCATGTCCTCATACAGAGGTGGGAGGGTGGTCCTGAGCCCAGAGTTGCACTCTTGGTGTCCCTGTTGTGGAGGCTGTGGAGCAATGATGAGTGGTTCTTCCCACTGAGGGAGCTCCCTGCTTCCTTCTTGCAGGCTGAACTATCTTTGCTTATCTGAGGATCTCCCCCCTTCCTCCTTCCCTCCCTCCCTCTTTCCTTCCTTCCTTCCCAAGCATAGTTCCCTCTTTTTGATGGGGCCTCTTTCTTAGGGACGTTTTTGAAGTCAAGTTTAAGACATTTAGTGTACTGTGCAAGATTTAACGAAGCCCCAGTCTGGTACTCAGGTCACCTAAAGGAGACAAAAACACCAGAGGAAAGATACTTTTGAAATTTTTGGTTTATTACAGCATTTTTAGAACTTTTTTAAATTTTGTATTAGTGGGAAATGGTTTTTGAAGAGTTGTTACTTTATTGCAGCTTTTGAAAACTGCTTTTTCTTTTTCTTTTTTCTCCCTGGTGAGAGGCAGAGAGAAAAGCCTGGTCATGTGTGGTTGGCAGCTTTTTAGAGTGATGAGGGTTTCATGTTACATTGTTGTGGAACACCTATGTTCCTGCACACACGCTTTCGGGTGGAGCAGGGAAACAGAGATCCTGTGGTGGCTCCTGTTTCTCAATCTAGACGGTGGTCCTGATTGTTTCTGGAAACCTCCATGCAGCGTTGGTGCTGCTGATGTGTCAGCACTTCCCTGTGAACGATATTGTATTCAAACGCTGCTAAGGAAGAGCTGTGTTATAGGAATTCCACCTTCTCTGGTAGAACTTTCTGGAACCCATTGGATTGTCTCTGCTTCAGACAGCACCGCAAAAATTATATACAAGAAAAGGCAAGATTGAGGATGCAGCTCAGTGGCAGGTAGATGACCTCCTGGGAGTTTCTGATTTAACAGTACAGCCCAGCTTGAGGGCTGGGTGTGACTGACTGGACTTGTCTCTTCTCAGGGTCACCTAAGCTCCTGCCTCCAACCTCTAGACATGAAAGTTTTGTCCTCTCTGAGATGCCATGCTGCATGCTTTCTAGACCCTTCCAGTGTTCCAAGTACCTCCTGTCAATGGAATTGGTATTCCCTCTTCCCACAGGTCATTTACTACCTCCTGCCTCTCTACTCATCTGTTGGTGTACCTGGTTTGCCCAGATCTGTGAGCTTTACACCAGAGCAACTCAATTGGTTATTTAATTTTTTTTTTGGCTAAATATGGCTTTGGGTTATGTACCTGTACTTTTCATCTTCACTGCTGTATAACATTCCATGTTAGAAGTCCACAGTACAAACTCCAATGTGGTTCTGCCTTATTATTAATGGCTGCATGAATCAGGTGATGAAGATAATGATGATGATGATGACAATGATGACGCTGATGATGATGACAATGATGACAATGATGATGATGATAATGATGACGCTGATGATGATGACAATAATGACGATGATGATGGTGATGATTATGATGACGATGATGGTGATGACAATGATGACGATGATGACAATGACGACGGTGATGATGATGATGACGATGGTGATGATTATGATGACGATGATGATGGTGATGATGACAATGATGATGATGATGATGGTGATGACAATGATGACGATGATGACGATGACGATGGTGATGATTATGATGACGATGATGATGGTGATGATGACAATGATGATGACAATGGTGACGATGGTGATAATTATGATGTGATGATGATGACAATGATGATGGTGATGACGATGATGATGACAACGATGATGATTATGATGATGCCAGTGATGTTGGATCAGAAGTTGATTTTAAAAGGAGGACCTAACCCGATGAATGAGGACTTGATACTTTTTGTGGAAACAGGGTACTGCAGTTTGGGCCAGGACTGTAGGTGTGTTTTCTGTTCTTCTCTTTCATTCATAATATTGGAATTTAGAGCAGAATGTAGGGAGCAAAATGCAGTTCGTGCAGTGGGGGCCCCATGGGACTACTTGTCAGAGCAGGTGTTAAAGTTTCGAGGGTGCAGGGCTTAGGGACTTGGCTTTGGCCTTCAGAGAGCCCTTCCTGTAGACAAGTGAAGCAGAGTTGCTAGATGGAAGGAAGTGTTGGTGGGCTGTCTACTTGCAGCTTCATGTTGTTCTGTCTGTAGCAGATCTGAGGAACCTATCAGCTCCCAGCCTCTAGTGCCCCAAAGAAAAGCTTGTGTTCTTTCTGCTAGTGCTCATCAAACAGTACCAGGAAACCTCTAGCCCTGTGTGGAACTCCTTCAAAACCACCTGATAATAATGTATGTTTGATACATACATTCAGAGTTCAAAAAATGCTTATAAATCATGTGCCTAGCATTTAAAATCATTTAAAAATATGCTACTCTGAGAGGATTTTTCATATGATCTTTTAAAAAGAATTATTGTGTGTATGTGTGTGTCCATCTGTATACGTGTGCACATGTGTGCATGTGTGTGAGGTCAGAGGTCAGTCCCAGGTGCTGGTCCTCACCTTTAACTTGTTTTGACTCTGTGTCTCTCGTTTGCTGCTGTGTTGTGTACTCCAGGCTAGCTGGCCCTTGAGCTGCTGGGCGTTCTCCTGCCTCTGCCTCTCACCTTGCAGCAGGAACTCTGGGAGTATAAACACTCATGGGTTCTGTGGGCTTGAACTCAGGTCCTCATGCTTGCACGGTGAGATCTTTTACCCACCTAGTCACTGTTACATTCTTATTTTCTGTCCATTTGTGAAATAGTTGTGTTTCCTGGACTGTAAACATCTCTCCAAATTCTTATAGTCGCCATGACCTTCAACTTCACTGCAGACTGGAGTTATCTCCTAATGCAGGTGGGGCATTAGTCCAGTGTTACTTTCTCTCCTGCACCCTCACCCCCGCCCGCTCTCCTACCAGTGGCCTCAGTGGCTCTTAAAAGAGATACCCAATCCCACCTTTACCTGTGCTATCCTGGCTATCAGATTTCAGTGGCAATTTTGTCTGTGCTTTCAGGACTTGGGGCACTCCCACTGAGTTCTTGTCATTGGCTGTCATTTCCTGTTCAGGAGTGCTGAGACCTGTTGGGCCAGTTGAGCCACAGTATAGGTCCTGAACATTGCGTGGTCCTGCCCAGGGTGTAGTGCCTCAGGGCTTCCCTGAAGAAAGGATACAGTGGGGTGCCGGGTAGGCATGCCAGCCATAGCAGCACTGCATGACCTGCAGGTTCTGTGTGGGTACTTTCTTGGGCCAGGGAGCTGGGAGCTGAGCTTCAGTAAGAAATACCCATGGCTAAAATGCCGCCAGCCATTTCTCATAATAAAAGACCCCAGTGGGTTCACTTCTTTTGTGGGACGTGCTGTGATGGAGAAGGGTGAACTCAGGCCAGGTATCGACAGTGCTCCCACTCACACATCTTCACCCGAAGACAGGATGTGTGAGTATCCAGGTGAGGGGTGTGGCCCTGCCTGGTCACGTGGCGTGTCTAGGGCTCTCCCTGGCCTATAGCTTTGGTGCAGGCTCTGTTAGCAAAGAGGGATGGCGAGCCAACCTATGAGTGAGCTGCTGTGTCAGCTCTGCCACCTCAGTTTCTGCCATGCCATTTGGGTCTGTTGGAAGGTCCTGCTGTTACCTCTGCATTCTTATAGGGGACAGTGGTATGGAGGAAGGGCCACACCAAGACTGCCCTGGTCCTGGGAGATGGACTTTTGGTGTCCAGTGGTTGCATGCACTCTCTAGATGCATAGACTAGAGAATTGCACTCTAAGGTAACATACCTGTATCTAGCCTCAATCTAATTCATGTATCTGTTGTCCAGGACACCCTCAGGTCCCACATCAGGTTGGGCCTGGTCTGTCTCTATCCTGTTCCTCCAGTGCTGACTGCCGAGTCACTCACACCTCTATTCAATCCAGCATGCTTGAATGCCAAGGGGTTGAGTGACAGACATTTGGGTGAAGTTCACCACGAAGACTCTTAGATGTTGAAATGACACTCTGTGTGAAGGGGTCACTCGTCTTTCTGAGTGACCAGAAGTCTCGGGTGTGTGGTTTCCCGGAAGGATGATGTGCTCTTCCCAGGCTGTCAAAGCTGGGTGGAGACTGCAGTACCTCCAAGTGTACGCTCTGTGCTGTGGGCCCTGTGTCTGAGACAGCCTGAGTCCCACCAATGGCTGCCTTTCTTCCCTGTGCAGTGTCTCTGTTTAGTGAGTGGGCCAGGTAGAAGGACAGGATACTTTTGTGGTGTGTGTGGTCCTGACAGTTGCTCCTGACTGAACCAGTGGTTGGGAGTAATGTTCTAACTGATTGGGAATTTTTGAGTTGGAGCTAATTGGCCAGTCTGTGAACCCCTCCCTCTGTTTACTTTGTGCACCCAGGCTTGTTCACATCTGGTCTCTGTACACGGGGCCTTCGGTGTGTCCTGTACCTGGTGGAGCTGGACCTGGTTTCTGAACTACCTCCTCCCATTATAGATGCCCTGAACCTGAGGTTCTCTTTGTAGCCAGGAGTTCTCTTGCAGGCTCTCCTTGGCCAAGCTGTTGGACTTGAATTTCCAGTCCACCTAAGGGGAGAACCTGTCTCTCTGCTGGAATTTGGATCCCAGAGAGGCCGCTGGTCTCTGGTCTCGGGTTTCAGAACTGCTTTGCTTCTGGTTACTTTTGGTTATAGTGTCCCCATGGGCAGAAGTTTTTAATGATAATTGTAACTAAGTTTGGCTAAGTTAAGTAGTGTGGTGTAAGGAGCCAAGCAGGCCCTTTGATATGTATGCATTATGCCCGTGCAGTTTACATAGCCTGCCTCCCCATCTTTAGTATGGACTGCTTCACGGCTTCATATGACATCCGTGCACAGGGAACATGCCAGTCTTCTCTGTGTTGCTTCAGTCTAGTCTGTGCTACCATAGTGATCATAGTCAGCTTGCTGTCTGAGCCTATCTTTTCTTGCCCTGTGACTGCCCGCCCGTTGGAGGTTTAGATGGCAATCTGTTGGGTGGAAGCATGACCCATGCACGTGTGCTGTGGGCACTCCCAGAACCACTCAGTGGGCACCGGGCTCAGAAGGCTCTTAACAGTACTGGTATTGGTTAAAATGATTTTAACTCACCTCTTCATTGTATTGAAGTAGTGCAGACAGGGGCCGGGGAGATGGCTCATTGGGCAAGCATGAGGTCTGTGAGCAGGAGGACCTGAGTTTGAACCCCTGGCCCCTGAGAAAAAGCTGGACATAGCCACATGAGCCTTTGACCCCAATGTTGTGATGTGGAGACAGGTGGATCTTGAATCATCCTTGCAGAAATAGTGAGCTTCTGGTAAAGTGAGGACCATGTCTCTAGGAAGTGTGCAGAGAGCAGTAGAGGATCATAATGGATGTCCTATCCTGCTCCAGACTAGTACACAGGGGCCCACACATACACTGCGTAGTATACACACAGACACACAGACACGCACACACACACACACACACACACAGATAGAGAGCACATCTTCATTCATTCATACTGTCTCACCCCATCTATGCATCCATTCTTCCTTTCTGGCCAGTATGGGAAGTCTCAGCTGTAGTCCCTTAGGGCACAGCTGGACTCTAGGAGATGAAGCTTGCCTGGGCCTTTAGGCACTACAAGAAGGGAAGCGACGAATGGTGATGGGGTTTCCTCCACCCACTGCCCCATTTAGATAGGCTTTATCAGTTCCTGAAGCCAATTGCTTCCTGAGGCTGCTCGACATGTATCTCTAGAGCTGTGTGATTACTGGTGGTAGGATTTTCCTTTTGGTTTTTCCCTCTGACCCCAAGTCTGGAAATGGGCGCTCTAGTGTTCCCTTTAGACTCGGTCTTAGGGTGTCTATCGCTGCGACGGAACACCATGACCAAAAAGCAAATAGGGGAGGGAAGGCTTATTAGGTCTATATTTCATCATTGCTGTTTCTCACTGAAGGAAGTCAGGACAGGAACTCAAACAGGGCAGGATTTCGGAGGCAGGAACTGGTGCAGAGGCCACGGAGGGGAGCTGCTTACTGGCTTGCCCAGCCTGCTTTATTATAGAGCCCAGGACCACCAGCTGAGGGATGGCACCACCCACCATGGACTGGGCACCCCCCCCCCTTGATCATTAAATGAGAGAATACCTTACACCTGGATCTTATGGAGATCTCGCCTGAGTTTCTTCTGGTGACTCTAGCTGTGTCACGTTGACACACAAAACCAGGCTGTCAGACACCTTCCACATCTGCCTGTGACGCTCCAGTCTTGCCCTGTGGGATGTGCCCCATCACAAACAGAGCTGTACTTAGCTTGGGCTCTTTTGGTCTTAAAAGGTCCTGACTAACTTTTAATACACATTGATTTATCAGCAAAATATCTGAGCTCCAAGTGGTGCTTAATGGATGATTACCTGCCAAGGCAAGAAGTGGGGGAGGGTCTTGGCACAGCAGGGCAAGCAGGACCTAGAGGGCAGAGCTGACCATAGATGTCGGTCTCTGTAGCCAGCCAGTGTTCTTGGGTGGGTGATGTCCCAGGCATCTCTGGTAGTGTGTGGCTGGCCTCAGGATGTGCATATGTGTATCCATGTTTGTTTTTTTATGGGGAGAGGAAGATATCTGGAAAAGCTGGGACAGGGATAATGAGCAATTGGCAAGAAACAGTGCTTTCTACTAGGCTAGTTACCTGCAGTCCCTGCTCACAGGTCCTCAAGTCCCCTCTGTCCTCCTTACAGATCTGCTCAAGGTGCTTGGCCAGGTGTCCCTCCTTCCTCAAGATGTCTGTTGACATCTGAATTGTTTCCCAACCTCCCATAACTCTAGAGAATGTGCCTGGGCCCCTCTCAGCTTCCCCATCCTGGGTGTCTGAACATATCCGTAAAATGATGAGGGAAGCCCATCACATTCCCAGTGTTTTTGATAAGCCATCCTAGTACATTGAACAGAGGCCCATGAGGCAGCAGGCTGAGGGAGGTCAGCTTTTCAAACCTGCACAGGCAAAGCCTCCTGTTGCCATATAGCTGTATTAACACAGAGGTGAGGAATCCCCGATTAGAGGAGCAAGCTTGAAATGTTTCCCCTACTCGCTCCACACTCCCTGTCTTTGTGTCTGTGTACCTCGGTCATTCTGCATGGGGCTTGCCCAGAGTTCTGTCACAGTGTGGGGAATGGGACCCCCACATCATCATAACTAGTGCTGGAGGCCGAATGGTGAGCGAGGCAGTTTATCTTCTGAGATCAGGTGCCAGTCTATAACAAAAATGGCAGTCCAGTGAATAGGTGAGAGAGAAGTCGTCTTTCTTACGTCCCTCGTCCCAGGTCACTTCGTCCTCTGCCATTGGCTGGGTTTGGAGGGAGGTACATACAGTCTTTCCTATTCATCACCTGTGTTTTATTATCTTACTTCCCCTTCAGTGTGTATACTGAGTCACGGAGCCTGCTGCCTGTATAAAGAAAAATTTGGTTTGAATGAAGGGTAGCCAAAGACCCAGACAAGCAGGTAGCAGTTATGGGGACAGTGGGTCCCGTGTCTCCTACTTATCTGAAGCCCCAGCACTTATGTCCTTTAGTGCTGACAATACATCATCATGTTTTGTTTTTCTCACAGTGGTGACCATATGACTTGCATGCTATGTTGTAGGACATCTGTTTTGCCCAGGAATTATATACATCCCCATGATGTATATAATTATAGACATACCATGTGAGTCACTCACGTTCTCATGTTGCAGAGTGGGGCCAGGTTCTCAAGGGCAGGCAAGCTTACAGTGCAGCTGACAGGCAGATGCTGGGGTCTCTGAGCATTGAGCCGTGGAGAGCACAGGCGGATTCCATACCCGACTGTGTTTCTATGAGGACGGGAGGAGTGCTGGGAAGCTCCAGAAACAGCCAAGGGTACAAAGTGCACAGCCCACTAGTTCCCCTTTGTGGAATAGTACCCACAGGTGACATCCAGTCTTAGGCCTCCTGCTTCAGTGGTATGAGAAGTGATGCAACCCACCAAGGCCGGCTAGCTCACTCTCTCCTACTTCCCTTAGGGTTTTTTGACCTTCGTCAAAACACTGTGTGCTTCAGCGACTTTCAGAAGCACTGGCTCTGTCATGACCCTGGCCCTGCTCTGGGACGTGGACGCCCTGAATGAGGCTCCTCTGTTAGGCTGAGGTGTGTGGTGGAGAGTTTGCACACACACAAAGGTGTGCCCAGATGGCTAGAGAATTACCGGTGTGTTCGATACAGAGGAGTCCTAGAGGGAGGGGGCAGCAGAGTGCAGTCTGGGGTTCTTGTTCTTAGGACTGGGCTCTGTTGTCTGTGGCCCTGGTCTGCAGTACATTTGACCCTTTGTAGACAAACTGCCCGAATGCCTGCCTTGGGACACCTGCCCTGCTCTGAGTTAGGCCGTCTTGGGGCACTGGGAGCGCAGGCAGTGACTGAGACTCCGTGGCTTCCTTTTTGGGGTGTAGTTATTTGGAAATGGCATAGATTGTGTGTAAAGAGCTTGTACTAGAAGAGGTTGGCTTAGGTGGTTGATAGTGCCAAGGTGAGAGGTGGTTGGGAGCAACCTTGTATGCAAAGCCCAACGAAACTGGTGCCCTACCTGTCTCCCTAAGGCTAGGGTATAGGTCCCTGGAGCGAATTTCTTTGTTAGGAGGAGGGCCCTAATTGAGGTTCAGAGGAAATGGGGGTATCCATCAGCCAGTGTGGCCCTCTGCATCCTGCCCCTGATACAGACCTGACCTAGCTAGGTGTGTCGCTGGGGAATTGCATTGCTGGCTAATCTACAAACCTGTGGGTAGCTGCTGTTCACTGTGAATGACTTCTTTTTCTCTGTGTATATCTTTCTGTGCCTCTCTGTGTCTCTGACGCTCTGTCTCTCCACTTCTCTGTCTCTCGTTTTTTAATTAAAAGAAGTAAAGCCCCATGCGGTGCTGTGTGCATCTTAGCACCTGGCGAGTAACACTCACCATTTTAATATTCCTGCCCATGAGTCTGGATTACTATGAGACTAGCCAGGCCTTCACTGTGAGATGCATCTGCAGGTAGCATCAGCCCTTGTCTTTGAGGATCAGTCGAGACTTGTGCTAAGGTCTTCTGCTCATAGTAGTGGCCTGCTGCATGGGCGCTGCTGATGCTGGACTCAACATCTCCACCACTGCCAGTATGTTTGTGTCCCCTGTCCTGTTGCTTAATATTTTTGTTTCATTTATTTCTTACATGTGTGCATGTGCCACGGTACAGATGTGAAGTCAGAGGACATCCAGAGGTGGTCAGTTCTTTCCTTCTTCCATGTAGGTCCTGGGGGTGGTGGCGAGCACTTTAATCTTCTGAGCCATTTTGCCAGCCTTGGTTGACATTTGGAAACCTTGGCCTCTCTGTATGAGTCTCGTCAGTGGTGGCACCCAGTGAGCAGTTTCCATTCAGAGCCACAGTAGGATCATTGAGACCCTTCCAGGGCTTGGATTTCGGTGGACCCAGGACAAGGATCCCTCAGGGAGAGGAGCCATGTAGGATGGCCATGAGCTCAGATCAGCTCCCTGCTCGGCAACTGAGGTCACGTTTCCTTCAGTTAGCCTTGGCTTGGTCCATCAGGACGTTTCTTAGGCTCCACTTTGCCCCACTTGGCCTGAGGTCAGCTCTCCTGGGTGGACAGAGGCTCTTCTTGGAGTTACCTGAATGCAGCTTTCAAGGGGAACTGCTGTAGCAAATACCAGGTGGCTGCAGGGGACTTGTTGAAGCGCCCTCCAAGGGAAGTTCGCCATCTTCACACATGAGAGCTGCACTGAAGGCAGGGAGTCATGGGATGGTACATTAATTTGCGGGCAATTAGGAACGTGTTCTCAAGCGTTGTGTTTTAATTAGTGCCGTGCTTAGGCTGAGCAGCACGGGCTGCTCAGCTGCTTTGCCTGCTTATCCAGGATGTTTATGTAGGAAGTTTGCAGGAGTTGGCAGAATGACATTTACAGTGCAGTCTGTCTCTGTATTGTATAATGTCTGAGCTCTTGATTGTAGCTATGGGGTGGGCCCAGGCACAATATCCTGGGCATTCTGGGCACACTTGGAATATTCCTGAGAAGGAAAGGAAACACCACAGCCACCCAAGCTGCCATGTTACAGCTCATTAGCTCTCTTCCACTATCTTGCCACTGTCCAGATTCTGTTCGGCCATTCTCTAGAGAGAAAAACAAGTGTGTCTTAGAGGGGCCCTGCAGTTGGAGCTCCCAGGCGCCCCATTGATCCTTGATGTGCTTGGGATTGTGTTTTGGAATTTGCTGTAAATTGCTTTCTTTTTTTGGCCAATAAAATTTCAGTGCTTAGATGGGTGATGGTGCACATGCTTTTAATCCCAGCACTCAGAAGGCAGAGGCAGGTGGAGCTCTGTGAATCTGAGGCCATCTTCGTCTACAGACTGAGTTCTAGGATAGCTAGCACTACATAGAGAAACCCTGTCTCAAAAAACAAACAGCAAAAAAGTTGGCTTCTCAGCTGTCTGGGCCCTGGGCCTAGGGAGCCATGGTCAGGTATGATGCAGGCAGGGCTCTGAAGGTGGGGATGGTATTGTCCATGGCCAGCACCACAGCACCCGACAGAGTTGGTGCTCGGCTTTGTTCCACAAATGGAGGCATCCTCAGGGACCTAGGCTCATGAGAAGGTATTTCTTCTTAAAGGAGCCAGCTGCTTGTTCCTATGCAGTGTGCTCTCACCGTCCCCCCCCTCCTGTGATGCAGACAGCCTGCTGCCTACCTCCTAGTCCCCTGACACTGTTCACAGCAGGCTCCATTTTGAGTGTCTAAATAAAGGCCACCAGCAGCCTGGCCTCTGCAGGTAGACAAGGATAGCAAGCTCAGGTGGAGCCCAGAAATGGTACACCCAGGGCTGGACCTCATGGGAGAGTTTACTAGTGCAAGTGACGAACACAGATGCAGTGTGCCCTGTGTCACCAAATATCCAAGCGATCACCAGAGAATCCTGTGTGGATCCTGGCTCTGTAGGAGTTGTGTGGTCCTGAGTTTTTATCAGAGGAGGTAGATGTGAATCACAGTCATGGACTTGTTCTGTGACCACCCCCCGCCCCACCACGATTGGGTTAATCACCATTTCTTTGTCATTCGAATAAGACGTATACTACTTAGCTAGGCAGTTTGCTACTTGGCTGATTTGGGAAGATCACCCGATCAACTGCTTAGTTGCATTGTGGAGGACGCCTACTCTGTGCCATCTATACAACAAGGCAAAGTGACACCCTGCTGCAAACCAGAACCTCATCATCGACGTACCGGTTGCTATCATTGATATATCTGTCTGTGGGCTGATGGCAGTTAATCATCATAGGAGCTATGAGGGAGGATACTGTGCAGGAGGAGAGCTCTGAGTGATGATGCAAGGATGATGATCAGGAGAACACTGGGGGATGGGACGATACTGTGCAGGAGAGCACTGGGGGATGGGAAGATACTGTGTAATAGAACACTGGGGGGTGGGAGGATACTGTGCAGGAGAACACTGGGGGATGGGAGGATACTGTGCAGGAGAACACTGGGGGATGGGAGGATACTGTGTAATAGAACACTGGGGGATGGGAGGATACTGTGCATGAGAACACTGGACAGTGAGGAGAGAACCTGAATCTTTCTCGAAGTCTCTCTGAGGAGATGCAGATGTATTGAGACCCAAGGGGAGAAGGAAGGCGTGCTTGGAGATGCTGTGAACTTACCCATTTTTTGCAGCTGCTTGCTGGTGAACCTGGTTGACCATTGGGTCTCCTCCAATGAGACTACTGATGAGGAGTCAGGTCCTGATCCAGTAGCAGGCCTATGATAATTCTGGTCACTCTGTCCTTGGTCCGCATCTGCCCCCTGTTCTTGGTTGAAGCTATTGCTTCAGTAGCTACAGAAAAGAGGGAAGTTGACCTTAGGACATAAGCCAAGTTCATCCTGCCTCCTCACCACCCTCACCCAGGCGCCTCTCAGGATGAGGTGTGACATTCTGGCCTGTGCTACACATGGCTTGTGAGGAACAGGTGACTCAAACCAGAAAGTTTGGAGTGTGGCCAGTGGTGTCATCTACAGCCTTGCCCTGTTCAACCAGGCACATAGGCCAGGATGGCTGCCGGGGGTGCGGGGGAGCAGCCTGCTTAGCTTGGTAGGAGCTCATCCTGATTCACTTGCTTGTCTGCCTCTCAATGTGAGTAAGTCATGAGCTGTACAGAGAAATCAGTAGAAGCTGATGGATGTGTGTGGCTGCAGTAGCTTACCAGCTGCCCTAGGAAACAGTCATCTGATTATAACCATTCTCCCTGTGTGGTGGTTAGAATGAGAACAGCCTCCATATGCCCATGCATTTGAATGCTTTATCACAAGGCACTATTTGAAAGGATTAGAAGGATTAAGAGATATGGTCTTCTTGGAGGAAATGTGTCAATGGGAGTGTGCTTTCAAAAGCCCACTCCAGGCCCAGAGTCTCTCTCTTTCTGCCTGCAGACTAGGATGTAGTTATTAGTTATTGCTCTAGCATCATGCATGCTGCCATGCTCCCTGCCATGATGATGATGGACTAAACCTCTGAAACTGTAAGCAAGCCCCAGTTACATGCTTTCTAAGAGTCGCCTTGATCATGGCTCTCTTCCCAGCAGTAGAACAGTGACTAAGACAGCCTGCAAGACCACAGAGCAGGAGTACCAAAGTTTTTCTTCACTGTTCAGCCAATCAGTGGTATGTACCACTGTCTTGTGGCTTTGCCCTTGTCTGCTGTGGTTACTTTGCCAGTCTGTGTGATGTGCCTTAGGGGTTTTGTTTTGACTGGGTCCTTTAGCATGGTCTTTTCTTAGTCCTCACTGGAAATGTGAAGTGACTTTGTACTGAGGGTTGTGTTATTTGTTTTTGGCGGTATAGTTTTCCCAGGCTAGTGAGCATCAAATAGCCACCATTCTTGCCTGGGATCTTTTAGAGATTGGTGATGAGAATGGGAGGCAGGCTTGTCTTCCCAGCGTGCCCTGTGACTCAGAGTTAGCAGCCTGTGCCGGGGGAGGGGGGGGCGCTGTCTGCATAAGCAGCAGTCTTTGGTGAAGACTAGGAAGGTCTTACATCTACTGGGAGGGTAGATGCAGTTGACTGTAGTTTTAACTGTTGATGCTCACACAGCAGTTCAGGTTCCTCTTGGTGCTTCCCTGGGTCCTTGTGTACAAGAGGTTTTGTGGCTCTGGACAAGTGAGTTTGTTGAAATGATGGGTCATGATAGGCAGATGTGCCAGACAGGGTCCTAGCATCACCCCATTTGTTACCTGGTGGTGTGTGTGTGTGTGTGGGGGGGTACTTCAGAATCTTCCTGAACTCTGTCTAGTTTGTCATTGGGAGGGTTTGCCTGACAGAGGGGTGGAGAAAAGGTGTGCTTGGCCATAGGGTATTTTGATGGCTAATCTCAGTTGCTGGTTTGACTCCATCTGAAATCAGTTGGCACCCAAGCAGCTGGGCACTTGATTGGATGGGTCATTTGAGGTGGGAAGACTAACCCTTAAGTCTGTGTCGTGCTTTCTAGTGGCAGCCCCTATAAAAAGACATGGAAGAAGGAAGTTTTTGCTGATTTTCCCTGCTTGCCCTCACTCTCATGGCAAGTTCATCCATCAATTGCTGAAACACTCTTTCTGTGGTGTTAGAACCTGCTTCTTTAGGATTCCAACATAGACTGGAGATCAGCAGCTTCTAGGAATCTTTTAAGATGCTAGCACCAGACTGGGATACTGAGACATCCAGTTCCACATCAGAAACAACTATGGATTCTTGGGCTTTCAGTCTGGAGACAGCCGCTGTCGCACTGTCCAGGCAGAGTATGTAAGCTGCTCGTTTTATCAGCTGTTTCTTTAGAGAGCCCTGACTACTACAGGCATACTGTCATAGTATGCACTTATGTGGGGAAGACTAAGGTTCTCAGAAGCTGGTGTGTGCATGTGTGTGTGTTTGTGTATTATTTCCCCCTGTTATGACAGATTTGTTACCTTTTAATGTTTACACCAATAACTGTTATCACCCCCCAAAAAAACTTTAAAAAGTTATTGAGCACATGAATGGGTGTGCCAGTGTGTGTGGAGGCTGGAGGACAGCTTTGTGGAGTCCGTTCTCCCTCTCTTTGCTGGGTGCTAGGGATTAAACTCAGGTCTTCAGCCTTGCATAGCAAGTGCTTCACCCACTGGGCATTTTTTGCTGTCCCTTCCCCTTTTAAAATCACCGCCTTTCCTGTGAAAGCATTCCTGCCCTCTGCATTCTCATCCATCTCTCTCTGCTGGGCATTTGCTCTTGGTGCTTTCTTTGCTTTGTCCATTTCTCCCAACACCTCTTTTTGCATACAGTTGGTTCTAAGAATAAAGTGTGATCAGACAAACCAAATGTTTTGCAATTTGACCTCTAGAGCCCTTGAAAATACTCTGAGGCCTTCCAGAATGTTCTCATGTCTCTGTCCACTTCCTTTCCCTCTCTCCTTTAACCCAACTTTCCCCCTTTCCTGACTTCAGGAGCAATAAGAGGACCCCAGAGGGGCTTTCCCACTTCCTCTCACATGGACTTCCAGGAAGCCCTGTCTGTCTTTCCCGTAAGATCAGTGTTCTGATGGACAGGGCTGCATCCCTCACCGAAGAGTCAACCTCAAGATGTTGAATTCGAAAGATGCACCCGCTTGCCACACCCTGGTAATTTACAGTTCCGTGGCCATGCTGGTAGCCACGGAGCTGAGTATAAATTGGTTCACAAGAAGCCCCAGGTAGAAGTAGAACACACAAGAGGTCTGCTTTTCATAAGGAAATGTTCACAACACACTTTATTAAAGATTTTAAAAAATGTTACCAACCAAATGATAATGGGATAATTTGGGAGTCTTGGGAAAATGTGGGAGTTTGTTTAGTGAAGCGAGCACTGGTGTCTTATATGTCCTCGTGCATGGCTGTGACAAGCACAGCTTCCATGCTGGTGACGCTGCCCTTGGTGACTGATCAGTATGGAGGGGCCTCATCAGAAGCTGTTCTGTCTGGTGTAAGGTCAGTGAAACACGTGCGCACATAGACACACACACACACACACACAGGGAGAGAGAGAGAGAGAGAGAGAGAGAGAGAGAGAGAGAGAGAGAGAGAGAGAGAGAAAACAAGTGAGTGAACGCCCTTAGGACAAGTTAACCTTTGAAAACCTGATGCTTAGGACAAGTTAACCTTTGAAAACCTGATGCCGAGGGGTCTTCCCTGTGGTTCTTCATTTGGATACGAAGACTGATTAGGAAAAGCACAGTGTAAGGTGGTGGACTGTCGCCGGTCCAAAGCCCGATGATCTTGGGTCCTCATTTGTCCCAGTAGACATTTTGGCTCACCTCTGTATGTGACTTAAGTTCCTGTCAGAGTAGGCAGATGGTTTGGGATGTGCACAACTAGCTGCCCCCACCCAAGGCTAAGCATAGCATTAGACAGAATCTGAGTCAATGGTGAGATCTCCCTGCTCTGCTATCCGGCCTATCTGATGTTTCCGCCACTGTTTCTAAAAGGTGTCTGGATTTATAACTTTCTTTATTCTCTTGCTAGGAAGTCTTCATGAAAGGGTTACTATATTGAAACATAGTATCCAGGGCAACCAGAACTTGTGTTCCTGGGCCGTGATTGCTCTTAGTATCCGGGGCAACCCAAACCTGTGTTCCTGGGCCATGGTCACTCGTATTTGGCCTCGGAATAAATTCTTACTCATTTGAGTTTGAGAGCTGTGGGTTTTGCTTTCTTTTGCTATTGTTGTTGTTGGCAGCGGCTCATAGTTTTAGACGTACTGATCCATGATTGGTTGATTCAGTTGTGTGGGCCTATGGCTACCCGACAAGACAGCAGAATATAGAAGAGGGAAATGCTCCTTTCATGGCCAGGAGACAAGAGAGGAGAATTTCTATGCTCCTTCAAGCACATATCCTCAGAAACCATTCACTAGTCCCACTTTCTGAGGATTGTGTTAGATTGTCCTTGCTGTGGTAAAATACCCTACAGCAGCTACTTAGGGAAGAAATACTTCTTTTAGTCTATGGTTTCAGAGGTATCAGGCCATAGTTTGGTGGCTATACTGTTCCATGTTTGGGGCCACGCCCATGCATACTGGTGGGGAAGGCATGACAATATGATGATATTTTGTTTGTGTTTTAACAAATAGAGCTTGCCTGAAGATCAGAGCGCAGAGCTAAGCCACTCGAGGCCAGGTGGTGGTGGTACACACCTTTAATCCTAGTACTCAGGAGACAGAGCCAGAGGGATCTCTGTTAGTTCAAGGCCTCTCTGGGCTCTATGAAATTGATCCAGTCTAAAAGAGAAACAGAGCTCACACAGAGGTGGTCCCAGCTCTTGGGATCCCACACCTTTAATCCCAGCACTAGAGAGGTAGAGACAGGAGTGATATGGTTGGGCAGAGGGAGGACTATAAGGCAGGAGGAGACAGGAGCGCAGTGCAGTCTGAGGATAGGATTGCCCCTTTGGTCTGAGCATTGGTAGAGAGGGGTATGAACTCTACTGGCTGCTCTGGTTCTCCTGAGTCGGCAGCTTTCACCCCCGATAGCAGACTCCAGGTTTTTATATTAAGAACCATTAGATTATGTTCAACATGACAGAACAGAAATGCCCATCTCATGCTGGAAGCAGAGAAGGGAGGAAGAGGAATGGGTGGGAGGAAAGATGGATCTTTCCTGAATACATCCCAGTGACCCATTTAAACTCCATTCTCTAAAGCATACAGCCTTAAGGCTGAGAGATGGCTCAGTGGTTAAGAGTGTATACAGTTCTTGCAGAAGACCTGAGTTCAGTTCCCAGTACCTACATCAGGCCTCTTACAACCTTCTATAACTCCAGATTTAGAGGATCCAATCTTCTTGTCTAACCTCCGTGGGCACAGCATTCAAGTGCGCCCCTCCACATGATTAAAAAATACAATTTTCATAAAAGTGTTGAAAGATTTTTATGCATTTGTATAATTATGAGTACTATCTGATTTTTTTTTTTTTTTTTTTTTTTGGTGTCACTTCGAAGTAACTTATACCCTTTAGTGGTCACTCTCAGATTCTTTTTTCTTGTAACCTTGGCAACATTTAATTTCTGTGGATTTACTTATTCTGTCAGTTTCATATAAATGGAAACATGTAATATGTGGCCCCTCTGACTGGCTTTTCTTTTTTATTTTTTTACTTACTGTAATACATTTAAGCCTCACTCATGTTGTAGTATGTATCAGAATTTCTTAAAGGTGGGGTGGAACACCCCCATTGTTTGTGTGTGTCTCCTTTTGCTCATCCATAATTCCGTTGGTAGGCCCTGGGTTGCTTCTGCTTTTGACTGTTGTTAGTTCCCAGCAGCAGGCTTTGAGGGCTGTAGTTTCTCTATACCCGTGCACACTGTTACTGTGTCTCTCACTGCGGCTGCCTCCATTGGTGGGAAGGGGTGTCTCATTGTGCTTTTGAGCTCTACTAATAGAGGCCAACAGTTTTTCCTGTGACTTTCGTCTGTTTGTATATCTTCTTAGGAGAATTGTTTTTTAAGGTTTTTGTGCATGTTTAAATTGGGCTGTCTGTTATTGTTGACGTGTATGTGTTCCTCATGGATACTAGGTATCTGCCGCTTCTTTGGTTGGAGTCATGGGTGCAGTCACTCATTCTGTGGTATGTCTTCTTATGCTCTTAGTGTTCTTGGATGTACTAACCGTGCTGATTTTAGGGGAATTTAGTGTGATGGTTTATCTCATGCCAACTTGACAGGGTATAGAATCTCCTGGGACATGAGCCTCTGAGCATGCCTGTCTAGGAGACTATCTTGATTAGTTTGAGGTGGGATTGCCGTCAGTGCCATAGTGGGTGGCATGAATTCTTCCCTAGCTTGGGGCAGTGGACTGTATCAAAAGGAGGAAGTGAGCTACGTAGTAACTAACATTCCTCAATCTGTTTCTTTACTGTGGATGCAAAGTCAACAGCTGCTTCAAGCTCACACTGCTATGACTTCCCCACCCGACAGTGCTCAGACGTGAGCCAGGAAGAAAGGGTTTCTCACTGGCCTGGAGTCACCAACCTTCCACTAGGCTCCAAGGGTCCACCTGTCTGCCTCCTCAGCGCTTGGGGTTATACCTGTGCACCACACGACCAGCTTTTAATAGGAGTATGCAGTCCTGCAGTTGGTAGCTGTGTGTACCTGTGTTCCTTTGCGCCTGAACTGGAGGGTAGGTGAGAGGGGAGGAGGGGAGGTTGAGTCCTCATCCTAGACAGCCTGGGCCTAGCCAGAGTTCTAAGGCTGGGGCTCAGCAGCTTCTCTGGTAAGGATGTGTGTGTGTGTGTGGGGGGGGGATTAAACAACAGACTCAGCATTAGAACAAGTATTTGTGAACCCTAATGAGGGCCCATTAAGTACCATTTTTGGATTAGAATTCTAATTGACCTAGCAATTTAGGCAGAAGCAAAGGCCTTTGATTTAAAAGCTGTTGATGGGTTTGAGTTGAGCCTGTCCTGTTTGCAGAGGAAGGTTACTGGCTTCTAGTCTGGCTGGGATGACTTTAGCCCTCCCAAGTTGGACTTTTGTCTTGTTTTACAGGATGGAGGCTTTTAGATTTAACTTAACTCTCCGGGTCGTCCCTGGATGAGCTTATCCAAAGCAAACCAGCTAATATAACAGCTTTGCCAAAATGAATAAAAATGCTAATCTTCATAAATGGTGACAAAATATTTGGGCTTAGAGATTGGGGTAAGTACGCATTACAATTTTGCCTGTAGAGGATTATTTCAAGCAGTCGACTTAAAGGAATCAGCATTTAATGAACTTTCGCACCCGTTTACCACGACTGAAAGCGACTCCTTTTATTCATCTCTTACATGAAGTGTAATTGAAACTGCTCCTCTATTTTTTCATGCCATAATAAGCGAGCTGTGTAGTCAAATCAGAGCGTATTATGACTGTAATCAAGTGATTACAGTGTATGGGGATCCTACTCACTGCTGTGGGTGGGAGCGGGATAGGATACAGGCCTTCTATTGTGTCTCTGCAGACGGCCCCTCTGCAGTTTGCAGCAGAGCCCTTCTTGAGTGGTAAAGATGGCTCATGTCCTTGAACATGATGTGTGAGGGGTGTGTTCTGTTTTTCTCCCTCAGCCCAGCCCACCCCCTCAAGTCTATTGCTACCTTGCGATTCCGATTCCAAGCCCTCCTCAGGCTGAAACCACGAAGTCATCTTCCGGAACCAGGCCTGTGCAGCCAGTCTGCACTCTGTGGTCCTTGCTCTGTTTCTCCATGCGGGGCCCCTCCATTGCCATCTGTGCAGTGGGCTGTGATGGCACGCTTGCCTGCTAGCTTGCTTTCTGGCATGGCTTCAGCTTTCGCCTCGAGTCTCCATGCCATGCCTGGGCCAGAAGGTGCAGTCACTCTGCTAGGGTGAGGTTTGGGGCTGGAGGTTTGCCAGCCCTAGCCTCTGCCCTTAGGTCAGTACTGCCCGCCTACCGTCCGCCGTTTCTGTCCTTTGCCTTTTCTCCTCTTCCTGTCTGTTTGGTAGTTCGGCCTCTTAAAGCGCCTGCACTGTGGTTGTCTTCACTGCTGGAAAAGTCTCTTATTTCTCTAGTTCCACATCCCTGATGGGGTGGATGCTAAGGCACTTGGCGGAAGTCAGTGAGTAATTGGATCCAGGGTCCTCAACACACACTGTTCTGTTTTTCCAGCCTGACCTTAGAGCTTTATGACCTTTTCTTTTATAGATTGTAACTCAGGGACTTTTTCTTCTTAATACAGGGCATCTTGTTCTTTGCATAAGATAAGTCTGAATTTCTCAGTAACTTCTCCATATTCATTGTAATGACCTTTATTATGGGTTAGGGAGGAGCACCTGAATGGGGGTTGGGGGAGGGAGGGACTGAGGGGGGGAGGGGACAGAGACAAGACAGACACATAGGGCAGCCTTTGCACTTTGGGGCTTCTCTGTTGGGATCTGTGCTCATGGCTTAACTGTGCTCTTTGATTTAACTCTCAGCACCCCTGTGAAGTAGATATTGTTACTGTCTCTACAAATAAAAGGCTGAGGCTTGGGTAGCTTAAGGAGCTTGCCCTGGGTCACCGTCACTTGGCTGTCAATAGGAAGTCAGGTGATGCGGAAGGGGTCTTGTACTCCCAAGCCTGCCTCTCGGTGGTGCCTCTACTAGGCCTTTATTGTGAGTGTGTGGTGCTGCACCTGGCATGCGGTTCCCAAGAGATCACTGGTCCTTCTTTGTAAGTACCATTTCTTTCCAGTCTGCACGACCTTTGGAGCTCTGTTTGTGACCACAGCCCTCGTCGGTACCTGTTGAACCTTACAGACGCCCATCTACTTAGCACCGAGAGAGCGTGTGATGCTGCCTGCGAGGTGGATTTAAATGTCAGCTTCCAGCTTGCTCTGAGCAGGCAGACTCCCCGGGGAAGTGACTGCTATTACTCACTATCGTTTCCCACGACATGGATTCTGACTACAGTAAGGCCCGGGAGGCCGCAGGTGCCTCCACTCAGGGCCATGGTCCAGTTGTTGAGAGCCAAAACTCGAGACCAGTTGACAGCTTCCTGCGGATTCTGTTCTGTACTGACTGATGCTCTGCCGTGCTGCATAGTGCGCGTTGTGCCCGGACTTCAGGTACCTTGCATTTAGCCGTGATGTGCAGCTAAGTGTGAGCCTGGACTGTCACGCAGGGCCATATGAACATGTCATTGACCCTATGGCACTTGTAAACTGAGGAGGCAGTGAAGGAGATCCACTTAGTTCTGTGTTATCTTTCTCGGGAGCGAAAGGGAGACTCGCCTCGTTAGCTTCAGCTTCTCGGCATTTTGCCCAGCAGTCCCAGGGCTCACCCCTGCCCAGCATAATTACTAGCGGATGCAGGAAAGGGACCTGTGTCTGATGGCCGTGTGGAGACACTTCTCCTCGACTCGAATGAAATGTTGTCATGTAACTTAGATTTGAAGACTTTACAAGGATGTGTGGCTACTGAGTTATTTTTCTACAATGTTTTATTCCTGAACATTTCAAACGCACAGAGGAGCGAGAGCTTTCCTGTGGGCTGTAAAAGCTTGTAAGCAGCACCGAGCCATCCGGTTTTCCCTCTTCTGTCCCCTCCCCCAGCTGGCTTAGTTTTTGGATGTATTTTAAACTCAATTGCTATATGCATAGTGTCGACTTCTTCATCTACCTTCTATTAATTTATTTTTAAAACTCATATATTTGAAACAAATCCTTGCTTATATATCCCTGTCTGGCCTGGAGCTAGCAGCAATCCTTCTGCCTCTGCTTCGTCAGTGCTGGGATCACAGGTGTCCACCACCATGCTGGCTCCATCTGTTCACTTACTGGAGCAATCTTTGGTGTCTTTTGCTTGTAGCAGGACATTGGAGCTGTGAGGATCCAGGAGTTACCCAGCTCAGTGCCTTACGGTATGGCAGTTACTAGCTACCTTTGGCTCGTTAAATTCGATTAACCATTCATTCTTAGGTTTTGGGGATATACTTAGATGGTGGGTGCTTGTCTAGGAAGTATGAAGCCCTGGGCATGGTGCCTCATACCTCTTACCACTTATCCTCACTCAGAGAAGCTCAAGGTCATACCAGCTACATAGCCAGTTGGAGGCTAGCCTGGGCTACATGGGAGCCTGTTTCATTTTGAGGGCTCAGCAGCCATGTGCTGTTGTGGTAGCTTTACTGGATTGCACAGAGGTAGGCACTGTCATCAGTAGGACAGTCGTGTGGCCACAGTGGATGTGTTAACCGTGTACATTTGATATGTAGCCCTGTTAACCTTGGCCTTTTTCCAGTACTTATTTTAAATTTTAATTTGTTTTATATTGGGTACAAGGTCTTTTTCACGGTCCTCAGACTCCTGAGTGCTGGGACTACAAGTGTATACCACCCGCTAGGTTCTTATACATCTTAGGCCTTTGTGAAGTTATTTCCAGGGCCACTTGTCTGGACATGGGTTGTTTACACGCTCTAGGGTACATGCAGTCAGCACTCAGCTCTCCTCCTGTCTTGGACAGCCGCAGGTCCCAGTTGCCCACAAATGTGTGCTGTTGGCGTTAGTGGGACACAGCTGGTGATTGGGTCTGAACTTCAGTGTGCTTTGATTGACAGCTCGATGAAGAAACATAGCCCCCGAGAATAAGGGGAGACTGCCCTGCCCTCTGTGTCAACTGGCTGTGCCAGCTGCTGGAACCCTGGCTGCGCCTGGTGACTTGGAGTTTCTTCAAGAGTATTTTAGGAATGGCATTTGGTCTGTGGGCAGCCCTGGCCCGAAGGCTTCCCCATGAACCCCATCAGCAGATGCTTCTGCATCCTGTTGGCTCTCCCCCAGGGCTGTCCTCCGTGTCCTATGATTGCTGACCACCCACAGCAGTGTTCTTCCAGAGGGTACCTGTGCCATGGTTGTTTTTCATAGGAACACTTGTTTTTGAAGTGATTTAGTTCGTGTGCGCAATGCTTTGTCAAATGATATAATTGCCGTGAGTCTTATTAAAACTCATTTAAGCAGTTGGCGTGATCCTTAATTAAGTGATGTAATTGTTGTTAGAAGGAAATATAAGTTTGGAAACAAGACTCTAGGTCTCGAGTTCCAGGTTTCTTGGTGGGTGTGGAAGCATGTGGGTGCAGAAGACCTCTCCCCTAAAAAAATAATAGTGATCTTGGCCAGTGTATTATAGCAGGAGTAGAGTACTGGCTAGTGTGGGCACTCAGTTCTAGGATGACGGAGCAGGTGGCTTTACCCTGTGCATCTATGTTTCTAAAACCCGTTTACATCCAGTGCCCGTTTTTGAGGCCCGCTGGCTATGAGGGTGTCACCTTCTGCCCTAGGACTGGAGCCAACCCCAGAGGTTTGGGCAGTCTGTCTCCCTTTCCCCAGTGCCTATACAACCTCTTCATTTAGTGACCCGTTCTGTGTTGGCAGTGGCCTTCCTGCCAGTTCCCTGTGTTCTCAACTGTTGATTTCCTGGGAGACCACTCCGGATGCCTTGGAGTTTTAGCACGTGGAGCTGGCGTTTGGTCAGATGTCTCTAAAAGTCGCTATTTAGTCAGTGAACACGCTCTGAAACCTGACCCTCTCAGCCTTCTTAGGCTTAACTAGTGAACATCTGGATGTTCATTCCAGAAATTGCAGCCATTACAGGAGCAGGAGAGCTGACTCTGTTCCTTTTGCACAGACCCTGGGTTTAATTCCTAGCACCCTCGTGGTAGCTCAGAACCATCCTTAACTCCAGTTCCAGGGATCCAACACCCTCTTCTGACCTCTGTGGACACCAGACATGCACGTGGTGTACATACATATATACACCCAGGAAAAGCATTCATACACATAACATAATCTAAAATAATAAAATTGAAAAACAAAACAAAAACCAGCCTTTACGTCCACCTCACTTCTGTCACTAGGCAGGATGCCCAGACAGAAAAGCTGCCTCCCCTTAATGGGATGGTACACGTGGGCCGGGTTAATTGTCTGTTAAGAATGTTGTTCTTTTGCTGAACACATAATCTGTTTAATGAAATGAAGTTCACAGTATTATCTGATGAAGTGAATTGCAGCTGTGAGCACGGGTGCTTATGTCTGGTCCTTCGTCACAGTCAGCTGTGTTGCTTGCTTTTGTGCTACTGTGACTGCCAGACAGAAACTCTTTGTGTGTGTGTGTGTGTGTGTGTGTGAGAGAGAGAGAGAGAGAGAGAGAGAGAGAGAGAGAGAGAGAGAGAGAGAGAGCGCTAGCTTTATTTTAGCTCACAGTTTCTGAGAGTTGCCATCCATTGAAGTGTAAAAGGACCCGGTGTAGCAGTGGGCGTATGTGGCAGTGACTGTTCACCTGTTGACAGATCAGGATGCACAGTGTGTGTCTCAAGCAACAGGCCAGGCTAATAGCCTTCAGAGGCCTTCCCTAGTGACCCACCTCTGCCAGCTCAGCCCCACTGGCTCCTTGACCTTAAGAGTTCTCTCTGGCATTCACAGTGTCCACTCAAGGGATACTGAGGAAATTCTTTTGTGTTGGTTACCGAGTAGGAGAGCACAAGGCATTGAAGGGAAGGCTTTGTGGATTCTGAAGGGATTGGAGATCAAGAATGTGCTGGGTAGACACAGGAGGGAAGGAGGGAGAGAAAAGGTTAATCAGGGCTAGGCACCTACTTGTGTCAGTCTCCTCCTTGGCTTAGAATGTGGATCGCTGTGAATGACCAGCAGAGGGAAGAGATGGTTGGCTCCGCTAGTACTCCGGCTGCCCAGAGGCTATATAGCTTGTAACTTGGTATAACAGAACATTCTGAAACAGATACTTACTGTGGTGTGTGCTTCTTATTTATTTACATTTTATTTTGCATTAGGAAACTACCAAGGGGTACTGCCCCAGGTTATCCTTAGATGTAGAAGAATGAAGAGGGAATTAAGGGTGGTCTCAGCAGGCCATAGTAAAGATGGTGTTGTGGCTGAAGTCCCTGAGGTGGTGAGAGTTCTCTGAGCTGGGAATGCAGAGCCCAGGAACGAGACTAAGGCCCTTAGTATGGTTCTCCCTGAAATCCTTGCCCTAAATTGCCATTCCTCTAGTTCAGTGAGCACTGAGAGGTGTTCTCAGCTATCCCTCCCTCCCTCCTTCCTTTCTTCTTTTCTTTTTTCCTTTCTTCCTTTCTCAGTCAATGTATCTAGACTTTCTTCTAGATGTTCAAGAGGTCCCTTTTCTTTCTGTAAAATGACTTTTTCCTGGGTGTAGGGAGGGAAGCCCGTCTTCTTTGAATGGCATGTTGAAATCAGATGGAGCCATCTTCTTGTTTATGCCTTTACAAAGGAAGATGTGGAGCAGTCGTGAGTATAGTCCAGGCTGAACCTCACAGTTTCCCGGGCCCTCTCTTCCATCCTGGACTCATATTTCTGTAGATCACACCGTATGTGGGCTTGCATCACCGTTGCCATATCTCAGGTACATCCCACTTCCAGATCTTTCCTCAGACTCTCCCTTGCCACTCAACAATGAACACCCAAGTTCCACTTCATCCTCATGGAGCAGAATTTATCTAGCCACGGTGCCTGGGCTCTCCTGCTCTGTTGGAACTAGGATGAAGCCATGGAAGTCATGTACTCTTTTCTAGTAGTCACATGAAAGAACAGTGCAGAGAGATTGATCTTGACTAAGCCATTTAACCTGACGGATTGACACATTGTCCTTTCCGTTGCAGTTGGTGGAGTCCGTCAGCGCAGCGTGTACACTCTCTTTTGCACTACAGTCTTAGCTCCAGCTCGTCATGCTACAGGCGCTCTTGGCCAGGTGTGGTTGGCAGCTGTGGTGCGAACAGACTGCGGTGTCCATCTCGACTTCAGCTTGGAGCCTTTGCCAGAGATTCTGCTGCCTGCTCACCTGAAGTGCCCATACCCTGACTGCATGCGGGACGGTGATGTCTGAGAGTTTCTTGCTGCCCAGAATGTGGCTGTGCGGCTGGTGGCCAGCAGGCAGTTTAGCTGTTCCTTTTAATCCGCAGTTTAGCTGTTCCTTTTAATCCCAGTGACTTCTCTTTGGCCAGTGAATGCTGAGCATCCCCAGCATTGGTCAAGTGGAGAGAGTGTGTCGTCATCCCCTCGATAGCTCTGCTAATTGAGCCAGTGAACAAAAAGTGCATTCAATGGCCTTGTTTGCAGCCCTCCTCCAGGAGAGAGTAGGTTTGCTATTCCTGACATTCGATCCCCTTTTCACTGCTGTACAAAAGCCTCATGTCTGTAAGCTTGGACCTAATAGATTGCCTTTGTCCTGAATGGAAAGGCAAACTAACAAGGCCTGGACAGGGTGCTCTCTGTCTCTCTCTCTCTCTCGGTGTGTGTGTGTGTGTGTGTGTGTGTGTGTGTGTGTGAAGGAGGCTCCTGGAGCAGAGAAGAGCATGTTGTGCTCAGGCAGCTTGACTTGCACCAGAGATCCTCTCAGGTACCCAGCCATGTGGGCAGCATCAGTCAAGGCCAGCCCTCATGAGAAGTAGGTCTCAGCGTTGTCCTGACGGAGGTCTGAGGACCCAGGTAAGAGCAGGGAATCTCAGAGGAAGCAGGATCTGGGGAGTTGCCCGGAAGTTGACTGTGCGGGATGCACACGTGTGGGTGCTACAGCCTCAGGCACCATCAGACAGCCCCTGGAGGAGTTACACCTCACACTTTGTTTGTGTCTCAAGCACCCATGGCTAAGAGTTTGAGGAGAAGCCAGTAGTGTGATGGCTTCCTTAAAAACTGTGTGGATAGACACTCCAGAATCAGTCTTAAAGAATTAATAAAATTATTACATTGTAGAAAGCAAAACTGTAGTAGCTACAACTTGGTATAAATGTAATAATGGTCAGTGGACTGTGTTTAAAAAATGACTAGGATGGTGAGTTTTAGGTTATGTTTATGTTGTTTTTACCACATTAAAAAAGTTGTTTAAATGGATTTTATGTTCTGGCACAATGCTTCTCGGGGTGAGGGGCGGTAGTGTACATGCGTGTTAACCCTTCTGCCTGCCAGAAGTTAGAAGCAGGCCTATCATTTTGAGTGTTCTTACTTCTCTACCTTGCATAGGCCAAGTCTTGGCGGAGAATTCAGGGTTCTATCATCACTGGCTGAAATTCAGAGACTCCTTTTGAGCCAGCTAGTCAAGAGTGAGGAAGGAAGGTCACTGTGGGGGAAGTCAACCGCACAGCACCCTGTTGTCCGGGGCTCCTGTTCTAGAGGGTAGTTGCTGCGAGAGGGGCAAGGGAGAGCTGAGCTGTAGGTAAGGCAGAGACTAGAGCCCAGGTGGGAAGCCTCCAAGAATGCTTGGCAGAGGCGAGAGCCTTCATGAAGGGCAAGGCCACT
Organism: Chionomys nivalis; assembly: GCF_950005125.1. Classification (NCBI taxonomy): domain Eukaryota; kingdom Metazoa; phylum Chordata; class Mammalia; order Rodentia; family Cricetidae; genus Chionomys; species Chionomys nivalis. The sequence goes on along the minus strand of NC_080087.1, from coordinate 107,278,620 downwards.
TTCCTTGTGTGTGGACTTCCTGGTCTTCAGACCTGTGAGAAGAAATTGCCATTGTTCCAATTGGGTTGGTTTGTAATCGAAGGCCTAAAACTCCAGCATCCCCCTCAGCCGTGCACATCTGTTCATGACTATACATAGCCACCTACAGTGGCAGGGCGTGCATCTTTGTGGTCTCTCCTCTGCACCCTTTGCTACTATGTGGTCTCTGTATGACTTCTCAGAGAAACCACAGAGGCCACTGGGTACCTTGTACTTACAGATCTGGCATGGCCCAGCCATGGCTCAAAGAAGCCCCTGGCAGACAGACACTGTGGGTCACTTCCCCTTTTGGTCTGAGCTCCTTTGCCCTTCCCTTCGCCTCTCTCACCAAGCCTTTTGTGGATTTCCTCCAGTGGTGGCTTTGTGAGTTCTAGAAACCGTTCTTCCACTTCACTGTTGAATTGTCACACTAGCTGGCCATGCAGATGTCACTCTATAGCCATCAGAATGCATGTGTGGCCTCAACCGAAACAAGTTTGTTACCGTAAGGTTCTGGGGACCAGGAGTGTAAAAATGCGTCTTCCAGGGCTGTGTCAAAGGCTGTGGTGGTCCTTCAGGGCTCTAGAGGAGCTTTACTGGCCTCTCCCGGCTGCTCCTGCTTTGACTCACAGTTCTCCTGCCTCTGACTCTACAGCCATGCAACCCTCTCTGACCTACAACGAGTCTTTCTTTGTCCTGCAAGCCAGCCGGCTCCCAAGTAATGACACAGATACTCAATACTAATCGTGAAAGCTTGACCTGTGTCTTAGGTTTGTTCCACTAGCTCTTATAACTTAAATTAACCCATTTATATTAACCTACTTTTCACCTTGTGACTTTTTACCTCTCTTCCATCGTATACCTCGTTTCCTCTCTGTATTCTCTGGTGTCTCCCCTTGCCTAGATTCACCTCCTCTTCTCTCTCTCTGCTCAGAAGTCCCGCCTAACCTCTTCCTGCCTCACTATGCATTCAGCTCTTTATTAAACCAATCAGAAAGTGCCTTGGAAAAGACACATCTTCACAGTGTATAAAAAGATTATTCCACAACATTTCCCTCTTTTGGTCTAAATAAAAAAGAAATGTTTTAACTCAAACACAGTAAAACTGTCTACACTAAGAACAGTCATCAGGAAAGAATTACTTTCACAATGTCTAGTCCGTTTGCATTTGGCAAATTTAGAGAAAGTACTTCATTATCAATCCTATTTTGATGGGTCCAAAATTTTGTACCTAATTTACTTTCTACCCTAACTTGTATTACTAACCCCAAACTATTGTTTTAGACTTCAAAACATTTTCTTATATAAATAGTTTAAGGTTTTCTGCCTCTCACCTTACACGCTTTACACCTCTTTTGCGAGTTTCTTTTCTGAATTTGGTAACAGAGAAAACTGTAACTATAATTATCTTGTCTTTAACCCCAAGATCAGAGACCCGAGAAAGATATATTACCTGAGTAAACAGGAAGTGCAGAGCAAACAACTTCCAAAACTATAGAAATGACAGAAACAGTTGGCTACCTGGCCAGTCACCCAAAGCTCCTCTGTAACATTGGGGCAATTCATCTTTGGCTTACAGACCTAAAATATCTGACAGACTTTTCTGTGAAGCAGGAATTTTGAAGGACTGTCCTACCTTGTCTTGGCAGTTGTTTTCTTTGCATGCTGCTTGTCCAATTTGGACAGCATACTGTCAGCAGTGCAGGCAAGGGCAGTTTCTTGCCCAGATGGCTAGCTTTCGCCACAAAGAAAGCAAACTCCATATGGATGTTCTTCGATACCCACCATCCTTTTTTAAAGTAAACTGGTGCTGCCAGGAGCAGATGTGACTCATTATCATGAAAAGACTTACATTATTAAACATCTTAAATGCCATATTCATAGGTCTTCCAAGTGTTTGAAGATCACCTATCTATCTAAAATATTTTTCTGTATGACCTTGAAAACATACCTAACATGACTATAAGTTAGATTGTTATGGGTGACTAAACTGTTAAACCATATTTCCTTATCCTAAAGAGCTTTCAAGAACTAGAACTTAACAATACATTTTAAAATGAGCTGCGTAGGGACAATACCTTAATTAAGAACTAGAAACATATAATACAGTATGACAGAATAACCTTAAAATTCTATCAATATACAAAATATCTTAAAAGTAGAAACATATATACAATATGGCAAAAATAACCTTAAATTTGTATCAGTATACAAAAATCTATACGTAGTTGCTTTTTTAGTTTGAAAGTAGATACAGTAATCTACACTTTTATCCTATTATTTATAAATCACCCTTTTCTTTTCAGAATGAGATCCCTGAATCTAATTTTTGGTTATTTTCCTCCCTGACCATGACCAATAACAGCTTGTGACTAACCCCCCTAAATAATGACAAGCATCCCCAAATGACCAAAAACCACCTATCCTGCCTTTTGGGAATGTGTTTCATTTCTTCTCTTCCTCCCCTCTTCCTTTCTTCTTTCCTTATTCCCTCCCTTCTTCACTTCCTCCCTCTCTCCCTCCCCCATTCTCCTTTCTTCCCTACTTCTTTCCCTCCCTCCTCTCCTTTCTTTCTTCCTTCTTTTCTCCCCCCAGTCCTCCGTCTCCACCTTTCTCCCTTCCCTCCTTTTGCCCCCTCTTTCTGTACCTGGTATTGAACCTAAGACCTACTGCATACCAGGCAGTCACTCTACCTCTGAGCCACAACCCCAGCCCCCTTTTGGGAATCTGGCTGTCTTGTTCTTATCATTGCTTTCTGTTGTCAGGGGGCGATGGCATCTTTAGTGGACCCTGCAAAAAATTGAGATAATGACCAAGTTGTGGGAGAGCTAGCTGTTGTCCAGTCTTGGTATGGTGTGAGGGTGAAGGCTTATCTGAAGTCCTTTGTAGAGTAATCTACAAAGTTGGACCAACTCAGCTAACTGCCTTGAAATTGCCCTCAGCGTTTGTAGTTGAAAGCTGATCTTTGGATAGTGTTTGTCAGCTTCGTGTCATTACCACAGTCCAGGTGGAATCATCATTGTAGGGTCCCATCATGTTTTTGGAGATTTCAAAGGTCACTGTTAGTGATGTTCATGGTTCACTGTGGAAAACTTAAAACGTTTTAAATGTTATATGCAGCAGATCTCAGAGCGGTTAAAAGACCTTAATCTATTAGGTACACCCGGACACACACACTTAATTCCTAATTATCTGCTTCAGACTCAAGCCTGTAATTGTGTGCAGGAAACCAGATGAAGCCTAAATCTAAAATTAGTATTCTGTATGACTATTAATATCATAACAGGAAATTTAAATATATATACATGTATTAGTCTTAAAAGTTTTGAGATAATATTTATACTTTAAGAAAAGTTTTAAAGAATCAGGACCAAAGGATTATGATATAGCAATAGAATAGTCTCTAATTTTTTTTCCTGTCCCATACCTTTAGCAAGCACACTTGGGTTTAGAGAAGGAGAGAGCCATGCTCCATTAGCAAAACCAGCTTTAATTTTTAACTGAATTGGGACTACAAAAAGACTTTAATATCTGTAGAGAACAGTAGCAACAAGCATTTGGGAAGATTTTTTTTTTATCATATTGGAAGTATGTTATACCATTAGGCCAGTTTGCCCTTCTTCTTGAGACATTTTCTCTGGATGATTCATCCTTCTTCAGATGCCCCTTTTGTCCAGTGACCTTCAGATTTCACACGCAAAAAATCCCTCACAAAGAAGTCTGCCAGATATTCTAGGCCTGCTCGCCGAAGATGAATGTTCCACATTGTGAGCCTTTCTCTGTCCTGCCAGCCAGCTCCCAAATAACAGCACGGAGACTTGTTATTAATATGAAAGCTTGGTCCGTAGCTTAGGCTTGTCCCACTAGCTCTCAATAGCTTAAGTTAACCTATTTATATTAATCTACATTTTGCCTCATGGTTTTTTACCTCTCTTCTATCTTGCACCTCTCATTTCTTTCCCCTATGTCCTCTGGTGTCTCTCCCATTCCTAGATTCATCTCCTCTTCCTCTCTACCTGGATCCCGCCCAACCTCTTCCTATTATACCAACCAGAAGGTGGCAAAGACATATCTTCACAATGTACTCAAACACTGACCCTTACCCACTTCCCTCTCCTAATGACCCTTAGTGTTACATGAGGTCACTGCATGGTTCAGAGTCATTAAAAAAAAAAAAAAAAACCCACAGCTCAAAATCTTTAACCTAATTACATGTGGGAAGTGATTTTTATCATGTGAAGTTGAAGATTCTCAGGCTCTGTGCGCATAGCTGTGTGAACGTATGCATCCTACTTCACTGTATTTTTACTTTGGTAAAGGCGTGCAGGTCGACGCCAGCAGCAGATATGTTCTCATGCTTCCTACACTGTCCTCAACACCACCATTGTCTTCCTTCCCCATGCCCTGGTCCCGGTATACAGACATGGCAGAAAGAAAGGCCGGTTCATTGTCTGGGTCTGCTGGACAGAGCTGAGGTCACTGGCACGTTAAGGAGCTGCAGTTATAATAAGAGTCAGACATGTTCTAGCGTTCCAGGGTGGCAGCTGGCACTCAGGCATGTTTAGACAAGTTTCTGACAGATCAAGCACGGGGTGTGTACTGGCTAGTTTTATGTCAACAGGACACACGCTGGGGGGGAGGGGGAGCCTTAATTGAGAAAATGCCTCCATAAGGTCCGGCTGTAAGGCATCTTCTCAGGGATCAGTGGGAGAGCCCAGCCCATTGTGGGTGGTGCCATCCCTGGGCAGGTGGCCCTGGATTCTATAAGAAAGCAGTTTGAACAAGCCGTGAGGAGCACTCCTCCACGGCCTCTGCACCAGCTCCTACATTCAGGTTCCTGCCCTGTGTGAGCTCCTGCTCTCACTGCTTTTAATGAATCTGTTATATGGAACCGTGAGCAAAATTAACCCTTTCCTCCCCAAGTTTGGGTCATGGTGTTTCATCACAGCAGTAGTAACCCTAAGTCAAGAGAGGTTTGGAACTTTAGTGATCAACTGGTTAAATGCTGATGGGTTGGGGATTGGTGGCTGAGGAATCTTTTTCTGGAGAAAACAGTAGACTAAAGATTTTTTTTTTATTGAGTTTTGAGTGTTAGTCAGTCCAGAGCACTTACGAATATAAGTGGGTGAGCTCTCTGGCTGCCTTTTGGACATTTTATCTCAAAGATATAAGACCCGTTTCCTCTCGCTGGCTGTATTACCCACACTGGCCTCCCATATGTACCCATGTGCAGGAGTGTGTCGTGAGACTTAAGGTGTATGAGATTACCCCTGTGGACTTCTGCACTTCCCCATCACTGGGAACCTCCTATGGGCGGGCTGGAGGGCAGACCCCAGTCAGCAGCTGCTTCTCAAGTGCCCTGTAGAACTGCCCTTGACCTGATGAACCCTGTGCCCTCTGTGATCCAAGTCCCTGTAGGCTGAGGGAGCAGGAGGCTGCCCAGGACTCTGTAGAGAGCAGCTTTGACGCGTGAATAAACTGACCACTTGGGGTGTGGCACATTCTTTTATCAGGCCACATGCCCCTGGAGAGGTCCTCAGATCCCCGCTAGGAATCTGTCTCAGCTGTTGAGGGCTGACTGAGAAGAAGCTTTCTCTGGGACTCCTACTGTTGGAGTCCATTCCCCCCTTCCCTAGAGCCCACACCCATGAACGGATGGCTTGAGCAAACTCCCGGTGCTAGACTCAGAGAACAGCCAGGACCCAGGTTCAAGTCCCACACTTCATTTACTTGATTTTTAACTCTGCCTGTGGTTGGCCTTTGTGTTGTTGATAATGGAAATGCCCACTAAATCCTTACTTGCTTGGAAAAGCCAGTGGCTTGCATTGAATAACTTTCTTTGAACCATTTGTAGAGAGAATGTATTTCCCATATATAAACATGGTGACAGTCACAGAATCTCTTCTGTCCCCCTTGTCCACTGAGCTTGCTAATCTGCTGTGTACTTGCAAAGCCTCCTGGGTGGGAAAGGAGAATCCAGTGGAAGGGTGAAGGCTTCTTGTCCTGAGCTCCAGACAGCTGGCCAGTGAAAGACATCCAGAGACGCAGCTGTCATGGAGCTGTGCTCCTGCCAAGGCAGAATCACAGGTATGAGGTTGCAATCCTGAGCTCGGCCTGTGCCGTGCCTGAAGTGTATGCTTGGCATTCTTTGAAGGATGGAAAGACACGCATTTTGTTCCTGTCATCCGAGCAGCTGTGACTGCTTGCAAGGGACCCTCAAGATAGGACTTGTTGACGGTCAACATTCCCTCATAGTAGGAGGGGTGTGAGGGGCTCACTGGACCCTCACCTGATCTCAGTCACCCTTCTGCACCTCCTGGCCAGTGATTTGTTATGTTAATTCTGCCTATTAGTGCATGACCTCATGGTCTGGGGGAAGTGCTATAGACAGTGGGGTGTTAACTGGGGAGCAGAGCTCCCTGTGCAGCTTTGGGGGAGCCCTCAGCCATGCTGGGGCAAGGCTTCCTGGTGGACAGCTGCTTTGGAGTTACTCAGTCCTGGAAGCAACTGGTCACCACCTGTGCTTTGGTTGTTTCAGTGAGGGCTTCTGTGTGGTTTGTTGGCGCCCTACAGGGGTCGGGGCTAAAGATGATGCCCTGTCTCCTCAAGGAGAGGGTTCCAACAACAGCCTTGAAACAGTCTGTTCCTCCAAAGAGCAGCCTTGTGCCTGGGGGTGGTTACTACAGTCAGAAGCTTGGGCATCCCCGTGGAGCATGCTGGGGTTGTGTGGGGTCGGGTGCTACAGCCCCTTTCCTGCAGGTCCCAGGAATGGAAGTGCAGTCATTTGCTGGAGGATGAACCATAATTTTTCATGCTCAGCTTACTACTAACAATGTTAAATGGGAACTGCAGGAAAGGTACTTTGCAAGTGACTCTAATCTCAGACCTGTCTCTGTGCTCCGCCTCCAGTCCCTCGCAGGCTTCCTTCCACTCTCCGTGCTGAGGCATTGACATCTTCTTCACTCAGGCTCTGACCAATGTCCTCTCCCAATAGCAAGACCTGGGTATGAAGTAGTCATTGGATTTTTGTAGAAACTCCAAAGCCCACACACATCCTGAGGAATATTCATTGATTTGGGACCCTTAAATTCTTTTTGGCCAGTCTATGTGTTTCCTTCAGTTCACAGCCTGAGACCAGTAATTACTTTCCACCTCCTTCTAAGGACGTCTTTTACTGTGAGATTGCCAGCCTCAGTTCCAGATCCAGCTTGCTGCAGATGCCAGCCCACTGGCACTGTCCCTGCAGACACTGCTGTGCCCTGCTGCTCTGCACTGGGGAAACTGCTGTTGCCAGTGGCAATGGCTCCCAGGTGGCTTGTTTTCTTGGCTCATTCCCGAGTTCTCAGCAGTTGGTATCTCCTTCTGTTCTTCAGCTTTTTTCCCCCTACGGAAACTCACCTCTGTTTCTCTGACCTTGGATGCAAGTCTGGCAGGGTTTCCAAGCACTCCTTTCCCTGGGAGCTGGTCCTGGTGGGAACCAGAACCTGGCCTTGGCTACTCATTCTGCCTGGGGATATGATGGCTGGAGAAGGAGCACCCTCAGCAGGCTGAGGGTGTTAGGTCGGCTGTTCCACCATGGAAGAAAAGGCCAACCGGAAGTAGATGTAGGGTGAACAGAGACTTCTTGGTGCCCTAAAGAGGCACACTTTGTCTCCTGTCTGCCGTCTGTGGTGATCCCATGAAAGGGGGTTGGAACTGTGGCATGAAAGACAGCCCTAAGGGCCACTGAGCTTCTAAAATCTACCTCCCTCCAGCTATAGCCCCTGGTTCACCTGACCAGGTATGAGGTGGCTGGCCAGTTGTGGCCTGCAGCAGTGGCCCTGTGTGATAGCTGCGAGTCTCGCCTTGCAGTGGATGGCAGAACTTCTGCAGGCTCCCATGCAGGAGTGCACATGGTCAGCTTTTCCTGAGCACGCCCTCAGCTTTGTGGTGGAAGGAACATTCACATGGATGGGATCAGTCCTTGTAGGTAGGTGGGCAGTGACCTCCAGAGACCTAAGAGTCTAATTTCAAGAACAATGGCTTACAATCTTAGGATGAGTTATAGTGGTATTGAAGAGTTTTTGGTTTGGTTTTTAATATTTTTGCTTTAAATCAGTTTACTGCTTAATTTATATATTAAATATTTCTCATGAACTTTATAAAAACCTTCAAGATTTTTGCCTCATTTAAACGAGTGATGTTTGGTGACTATAAAAACTCACCGTGCAAACAGACATACACTCAAGTATAATATATACTTTAATTTTGGCTTTGAGGCCTTCAAACTTGTTTCTTCAAGTAGTATAAAGAAAAAGAGGAATCACATTCTTAGGGGAATTTTAAGAGTACACATAGATTAAAATTTTTGTTCTGCAGTAATTGTAAACTCACGTTCAGCAAATAAGGCCATTCAAGCGGCAGGAAGGAAGTGGGGCTTGAGAAGTCTTTAAGTGGAGAGAGGATCTTAGACTTAGCTTCTCACTCGCCTATGCTGCCCCCTGCTGGCCGTGTCAGACTCTGCACCGAGGATTCCGCTTTTAGCAGCTAGCAGGCTCTTAGTTGTTGGCATCTGTACCCCAGGTGCCCTTTCCCCTTCTGTGACCCTCCTTTCTTCCCTAAGACTAAGAATGACTTCCGGGTCTTCTGTTCTGACTTCTTAAATGATAATTTTTTTTCCTTTATGGTCGTTTCCCCCCCTCTGTCCTTTGGCTGACCTATTGAGTTATTTCATGAGATTTAATATTTTTTCTTTTTCTTTTCCTGTTTGAAAGATGAATTGAGAGAGTGATTAGTGTTTTTGTAAACTGCTAGTTTGTTCATTCTTCCTATCTGTCTGTCTGTCTATTGTTGAGACAGGGTCTCTGAAGACCAGTCGGCCTTGAACTCAGATGAGGATCCTTCTGCCTGTATGTGCAGAAGTGGTGGGGGAGACCGAGGGTTTGTGAGGGAGCCTGTGGCTATGGTGCTGATTTCTGCTTAGCCCAGCTCTGAGAGCTGAGTGCAGAACATCCTGGGAGGAGGATGCTTCTGCTCACTACGGATGGTGAGGGAAACATCCCCAGAAGGGAGTGAGGTCGGGGCGCGCCTTCTCCCAGTGCTTACTGTCGTCTCCGTGTGTCTGCCCATGCTTTGACTTTGTTACGTGTGATGTTTTACATCGCTCGTTCCGTTCTTTATTGTGACCAAAATGGTGCTGTGGACATGTTAGTGCTGATTAGGTTCTTTTTGTTACTTTATATTTGTCTGACGAATGTGTTTTTTTTTTAAATCATGTTTTCCCTTTACCCCCTTCTGTCTTTACCTGCTTTGGTACCTCCTCTTTCCAAATAATTCCTCCCTGTTTTCATGGTGTGTGTGGAGGTGTGGTGTGTACAACACCCGTGTTCTGCATATGACAGAAAATATGCAGTATTTGTCTTCCTGGGTCTGGCTTACTTTACTTAATGTGACAGCCTCTGATTCTGTTTTCTTGCCAATAGCATACTTTATTTCCTCTTTATGGCTAAATAAACCCCCTAAATAAATATATATATATTATACACTTCATTTTATTCATCTGTCCGGTGCCAGACACCTGGGCTGTGGTGAACAGGGCTGTGGTAGGCCTGGGCGAGAAGGTTCTGCGTTGTGCTTAGGTCCTTTGGGTAGACCCAGGTGTGGCTGGATCACGTGAAGCCAGGTTTTTGATTGACTCAGATTCACCAGCCACCAGTAGATGGAGGCAGTGAGACATGCACGCAGAGCGCTGTCCCCATCCCTAAAGCTGCCAGTGCTGCTAGGGCTGAGTGTCTGTAGCTGGAAGAAATCAGCTGGAATCAACTGTTGGTAGCAATATGAAGTGGCAAAGACTGTTCGTGGAAATTTTAGTCATCTTTGAAAATTAAGGAAAATTTACACATTTGTTTGATTTGTGAACATCGGTTTACTGGTCAGTCAGCAGCAGCCAGAGAGGGCTGCAGAAATATGGCGGAGAACCACGAGGTGGATGGTGTACTGCCATGCATGTTTGCGCAGCCAGAGCGGGCTGTAGAAATATGGTGGAGAACCACGTGGTGGATGGTGTACTGCCATGCATGTTTGCGCAGCCAGAGCGGGCTGTAGAAATATGGCGGAGAACCACGAGGTGGATGGTGTACTGCCATGCATGTTTGCGCAGCGAGGGCAGGCTCGTCTCCTGCTTACCTGCTTGTGCTTTGGGACTGGTTGGACAGCACCCGGGCATGCAGTGGACCACTGCGCTCCTGAACAGATGCCGGGTGTTCAGGGGTCACCCTTGAGAACTATCCTGATCCGCCTTCACGTCAGTGAAGTGGCACAGCTGGCCATTAATGCTGAAGTGCCGGCCAGCACATGTGGGTTGGCAGACCATTTCCTGTATTCCTCTATTTCTCAGCTAACACTTGCTTACACCCAGGAGGTAGGATCTGGGCAGGCATAGGAGGCTGAGCCGTGTGGAGCCCCTGGAGAGGGTCTGTGGCTCAGAATGGAGCCCCTTAGACCTTTGAGATAGGGGTCGCCTCAGGAAGGGCATCTGGTCCAGGCTCTTCTAGCTCCATGTGCTAAGTCCTGAAGAACATCCTTCCATGCAGAGTTGAGTCCGGCAGGCATGCGATGCCTAGAACCTGTGTCTCTGCTGAGCTCCAGACAGTGCTCTGCACTGCTTCTTGGTCTGGGTGGATGCAGGAGGAGCTCTGCGATCCTAGTCTATTGGCAGGCTGGTAGAAGTAGATGCTGGGGCTTCATTGACTCTGTGGATGCAGTTTTATAGAGAAGGAGCTGTGGAGACAGCTCCTGCTCCTTTCTCAGCCCCAGAGAAGAGCTATCTGGTGGTCCTGAGTTGTGATGCTCATCATGATGGGTTGAGTGGAGGTTTTCAGGATTAGGTCAGGAAACTGGGGTTGCTTGACCAGTGCCTATAGTGTTGGCACTCGAAGAGCTGAGGCAGGAGGATCTTTTGAGCTTTGGAGTTTGAGGGAAACCTAGGCAATATAGTGAGACCTCTTTTTTTTCCCCCCAAAAACCAAAACCAGCAAAGCAAGTAAGTGTCCTCTATTCTGTCTGAGAGGCATAATGAGGACAAAATGCTCTTTAGTTTAAGGCATGGCCTGTTATCCTGGGTGTCCTGACTGGCATGTGACCTTGGACTTAAGTGCTCAGAATACCTAACTGTGTGTGGTCAAGTCACTGAGTCTCTGGCAGCCCAAGCAGACTGAGTCAGTTCTATGGGAGAGGAATGAGAGCGAGCAGACCCTGTCGGAAGGCGTGGTCCTCGGAATACACCTTGGCCCCATCCTGGGCCTCAGCACTCATCTCTCCATGTGCAGTTCCCAGAGATCTGGACTTAGCTGACTTCACTTGAGATCAAGACAGTCGTGCTCAGGGCCTGACCCCTGGCCACACACAGTGAAGCCCTTCAGACCACCCGACTGTGGCCCCAGCTTCTCCCATCTTTCAGAGACCATCCTTTCCTGTACTCTGACTCTTGTCTCCCGGGAGAATTGAACTCTGGTGCGTTGTGTCCCATTCTGTGTAGCTTTTCCGTGCTGCTGGGGAAGTGGCCCGGATGCGGGTTTCATCAGTGCATCAAAAGCCTCAGCTTGCTCTGGCTCACTGCAGTGGGGTCGTTCAACTTAGATAGTTAAGCAGAGTGTGGTGACCTCAAGTGTCTGCTTGCTAGAACTGTGGCGGGTGTTTTGGTGGAGCTCCATTAGCCCGCCGGGGGTGTGACCGGTTATGGCAGCCCAGGCAGATGTCCCGAGGTTTTTCTGCTGTGGGATGTCTTGATAGCATGTTGCTTCTTTTGGGCTCAACTTGCAGCATCTTTGGTTTTTTAAATGTTAATTATTTTAAAAAGGTATTTTTAAATACAATGAAAGATGGAAACACCTGTAAGTCCCCTCCAACCTGAGGCTGTTGAGAGTAAAGGGCCACTCTTCTGTGGATGCTTCCTTAAATAATTGGTTGATCAGGTTTGCTTTCCATGAGTAGTCTGTGAAGAGCAGGGGACGAGCATAAAATGCTAGGCTACAGGGAGCATGGGTGTAGTGCCCCAAGACCTTGAATTTGAATAGCCAGATCATGGAACCTCCCACAAGTGACATAAAGCACATACTGCTGGTCATAACACTTAGATGTCCCCACGAGAGGGTGGGAGTTGGGGTGTTATCAGGTGCAATCAGGCTGTGTGGAGGGAAATCTCATTGCAGCTTGAGGAGTTGGAACTTTTTCCTGGAAGGAGTTCAGAGCTGTTTCCTCTCTCCAGAGGGCAGGGCACTCCCAGCTGTGTGGTGCCCAGGATGGTGAGACCCAGGGGAGAGGAGAAAGTCATAGCCTGGGTCATTACTGACAGGCCACAGAGAGATGCTATCCTCGGATAAACCTTCAGTCCCAGGGATGAGAGTGGTGGGGTGCTTGTGTCCTGTTTATAGACAGACTCAGAGAGATGGAGTGCCCTCGATTCCCCCATGTTCCTCTTCCTGGCTGTTTTGAAAGCACACGAAGAACCAGTGGGTCACTCATTGGTGTAAATATTTAGGGCCGGGATTGGGCTCAGCTGTTTTGTGTATTGGCCAGCTGAGGGGTTGGGGGCTTCACTGCCTCCCACTATAGTATCCAGTGTGTGACAATGAGCTCGTTTTTCCTGGAGCAGATGAAAATGTGCTCATATGGGTCAGCTGACACTGTGTTTCACCTATGATGGCCATGCTTGAAGCCAGCATAGAAGCCAGTTGCCCTTGAGAGTGCCGAGGGATCTCATGAAGATGTTTGTTTGATCTAGTCAGCAAGGATGTGCGTGTTCACTGGAACAGGGTGTTTTCCAGTGTGTGTATGTACATGTGCAGCTGTATAAGTGTGTTTCTGTATGTCTGTGTGTGTGTGTGCGCATGCGTATGTGGAATGTTTGCGCATGTGCATGCATGTGTGCATGCGTATGTGGAATGTGAATATTTGCATGAGTGTTCCTGTATGTGCATTTCTCCTTACCCTAGTCATGCCCGGGGGAACCAGAGGACAGAACGGATGATGTCCAGGAAGGCTGGGGACATGTTCTCACCCCGGTACCCCATACAGGGGAAGGGCAAGGATGTGGTCCCCACTAGTGAACTGTAGCACAATTCAGTAAGGTGTGTTATACCTGGACATGGAGGGTATGAAATGTGGAAGGGAAAGTGCCACAGGGTTGTGTGGGTCTCGGCCATGGCCCCCAAAATAAACCCAGAAAAAGCTTCCGGAATATATGTCACACAGTGCCCCCACGCAACGGTGACACTTCTACCCATCACCCTGGAGAGGCTGGGGGCCGTCTGTGGTCATGACACTACAGGCTCCTGTGGGCTTCTTCCTGGACCTGTGTACTTGCGTCCTCAGGACCCGTGTGCCTCACTCCTGCTGGAGTTAAGGCTGCAGGACGAGTAGCACCCAGCCAGCCTGTGGCCTGTGGGTTGGTCCTGACTGAAACAATGGCTCTTCCTACAGCATTGGCCCACGATTCTGTGTGGCTCGCTGGGGAAGACGTGTCAGTGGGTTTAACAGGTAGTTTTTCCTGACAAACTTAAAGAAGCTGTGGGAAGCAAACTTTACCTACTGTGGTCCCCTGGTTATCAGCATCCACGTGTGTGGCTTTTTTCCTGACTCCTAAATGCAGGTTCACATCCCCTATCCATAAATTGAGAGTGAGAAAGTTAGGTTGAAATTCTCTGGGGAGGTGGTGTTTGGTCTTTTCTTGCTTTCCGTCAGTGCAGTTGTGACATATCCCTGTAGTACCAGTCAGGACGCAGATCGGAGGTGGGAGGGGCTTCGTCATTGATGTTGTCCTAGTTTTGGTGCATCTTCATAGAAGCTGCACAGTGACAGGCCATCACAGTGACAGGTCATGCTCAGGTTATCATGTCCTGATTCCTCATCCTCTGGCCTGTCTCCCTTCCATAGCTCACCTGGACACTTTTTTTTCCCTCCAGCTAACTTCTCCCTTGCTCTATTCCCCAGAGTGCTTTATGGACCCTTTCTCCATGCCTCCGGAGATAGGTCCCTGCAGGGGATGAGATGGGTTCCCTAGAGCTCACAGTCTGTCAGATAGCCACACAGCAGGCCCTGAGAGGGTGCTTCCAGAAAAAGCAGTCCTTTTCCCCAGGGTCCTAGAAGCCAGTGGCCAAGGTGAAGGTGCCTTTTCTGATGAGGTCTCTCCAGGCTCTCAGACCACACCTCCTTAGTCCTCACTTGGCCTTTCTGCTCAGCACTGACCTGAGGGTGTGGGATTAAGATCTGTCCAACTCTTCCCCTCCCACTTCTCATATAAGAAGTGGCACTGGGGCCCTCTGGCTACTAGTCCCCAGCTGCCACACCAGAGAAATGGATCAGCATGATTCAACCCATGACAGTGCATGGCCTACTGTGATGCCTCACTGGCCTCTTCTGTGGCTCCTGCTGTCTTCCTCTGTGGTCTAAAACTCCAGCCAATTTCCCTAGACTTATTCATGAAAGCCACGTTCTGTGACCTTAACTCTGGGCCGCTTCCTGTGGTGACTTCTTTTGGCACACGGTGAAGACCCAGTCCCTATTTTAGCCTACAAGGCGGAAGAGCAGGGTCTGCAGCCTTGATCCTACAGCTCAGACCACTCTGACCTGTGTGTGTGTGGGGGGGCTTCCAGTTCAGAACTGTGTCTGTGGATTGCATGATAGGAAGGTTCTTAGGACAGCTTCATGGTGCAGGGAAGTTAGAAGAGATCTAGATCTCAGTGCCCCACCCAACCCCCATGCTAGATCTCAGCCCCTGTATGCTATTTGATGGAGCCACATCATGCTTGGTGTCTCATGTGCTGTCTGGCTGCGTTCACAAGGAATTGGTGGTTACATAGCTGAGACAGAGACATACTAATTCCTTGGTTGTGTCTCTTGGCTTGTGAAGCCTAAACTGTTTATTCTCTGGTCCTTGACAGAAGTTTGCCAATCTCTTACTCAGTGTCTTGCCTCCTTCTCCGACCTCCACCGCTGCCAAGCTCCCTTTCCCCCAGCTCCAGCTAGATGCCTCCCCTGACTGCCCCTCCCACAGATCTCAGGGCCTCTCTCTTCTCCCTGAACACCCCACCCTAAGTACCCACTCATCTCTTTCTATGCCTGGCTTCATTTTTTTTTCTTTTAAATCACATTTTACTTGTTTTATGTGTGGCCATGCCCTTGCCAGGGCACAGGTGTGCCAGTCAGAGGACAGCTTGAAGGAGTTGGTTCTTTGCTTCCATCATGTGGGTCCTGTGGATTGAACTCAGGTTGTCGGTCTTATTTGCAAATCCTCTTTATATGCTGAACCGTCTCACCAACCCATGCCTGGTTTTTTAAAAATGTGGGTTCTGGGGATAGAACACAGACTCTTGTGTGTTATTTCTCAGATCTCTGCAGCCTGGCAGCTGACACTTCTGAGGATTGGTTTTTGCCTGACCACCGCTGCCAGTCTGTAGGATCCCCTGAGGCACTGATATGTAGATATGGCAGTTGGAACCAGCTTTGGAGCATTTAGTTTGTGTTGTTGTAGGATAAATGACGATACAATTCAAATGCTTGGGAGCATGCCAAAAGTCACACTATAATTTTCAAAACCTGTGCCCTCTGAGGAACGTGGATCTCTCAGATGTTCCTCAGAGACACCAAGCGTGAAACTGGCAGTTACTTCTTCATTTTATAGTCTCTGTGATCAAAGCAGTTTACTCAGAGGTTTTTGAAGGTGGGTAGGGGCAAAAAAGCCCATGGGATCTGATGTCCCTAGGGTGGCAATGCTCCTTCCTCACTGTCATTGAAAAGATAAAATGTGCGAGCGTGCGCGTGCATTTGTGCGTGCGATCTGTATGCCACCACTGGGGGTGGCGATCCTGTCTCTAAGAAAGGTAGATTAGCAAACGGGAGCAAGCCAGTAAGCAGCACTCACTGCTCTACGGTTCCTGTTTCAGCCTCTGCCTCTAGGTCCTGCTTGAATTCCTGCCCTGACTTCCTTCTTGGTGAACTATTAGCTGAGTGAGATGAAATTAAACCCTTTCCTCCCCAAGTTGCTCTAAGTCATGGTGTTTATCTCAACGATACAAAGCAATCTAGGGCAGCTCCTCGTGCTTGTTCAGGCAGTCCTCGTACCCACCAAGCCAACTCTCCAGCTCCCAAGTTGACACATGACAGTTGAACATATTCATGGTGTTCATTGTGCTGTTTTGGTTGTGTATGTGACGTGTGATGACAATAGTGAAGAAGGTGGCATTTTCACTATCTTAAACCTGTATCACGTCTTCACGTTGGGCACGTTTAGGTCCTCTCTCCCCAGGACACCATGGTGTGTCATGTGTTTTTCTCCTCCTCCCTTCCTAGCCAGAGCTCCGTGCTGCCCTGCCAGTCTTGTCCACTCAGAGACACCGAGCGTCTCTCTGCATGGTCATTTCTTCTTCTGCCTGTGAAGACTTGCTTGCTGTGTTCTGGCTCTGGGGTCTCCAGTCTGAGCACTCAGCTGGGGCTGTGTCATCCTCACCTCCAAGCAAGGCATACACTGCCTGGCACACCACGCCTGTGTGTGTGAGCACCCACTCGGGTGGTACGCTGGTTGTCCCTTCCGGTGTCCGTGGTGTGAGGGCTTCCTTGAAGGGCTCATCCCCATGCTAGCTCACTGTTGTTTTGGGAAAGCTTGCTATTAATAGGTCCCTAATCTAAGAATGTAGACGGAAAAATGTCCATAGCAGCTGAATCTTGTCAGACGCTCTCTAGCTGGGCTATTTGTTTGTTTCTTTATTTTTTTTTCACCCATAAGATAAATATAACCATCGCACATGGAATGGAGGCAGTTTCCAGAAGGTGGCATTAAGAATAGATTCAGAAAAGCATTTTAACCAAAATTTATCCTCCCTCCCCTGGTGGGTGTAGGAAAAGAAGATGACGGTTACTTCTCTTTTGGTGCCTTTTTTTTTTCTTACTTCTTGTGGAAGGTTATTTTATATGTATGTGTATATACCTGAGTGTGTGCACCACGCATGTATTGGTGCCTACCAAGGTGAGGTCAGAAAACAACATCAGATCCCCTGGAGCTGGAGTTACAGGAGGTAGTGAGCCACCTGAAGTGGGTGCTGGGAGCTGAATCTGGGCCCTCTGCAAGGACAGCAAGTGCTCTTGGCCACCGAGCCAGCTCTCCAGCACCCTGGAGGTGATGTTTAATGCTTAGGTAGGGCTGGCACTGATGGACACTTTCTGGTGTCCCCGTGCTGTGCCACACACCCTGTGTCAGCTGTCCTCAGGAGTATTCTGATCCCGCTGCCCAGATGAGCACAGCCCTGCTCAGGGGTCTGTAGTTGTCCCAGTGTGCACAGTCGGTTCCTAACAGAGCTGAGCCCCACAGTGCCCTTTCCAAAGGTCCACTGCCATACGGCTCAACATGGCCTCATCTGGCATTGGGTCACCTGCGTCATCTCGCCCCTTCTTCTCCTCTGGCCTTGTTGCCAGCACCTCAGATCCTGTCCCTTAAAGGAGAACAAGAAAGCAGCATCCAGAAACACAATTGCACACCATGTGCACATGTCTGTCTGTCTGTCTGTCTCTTTCTCTCGCGTGCATTATGGTTTTGGATTTGGTTGTACTTTTCAGGAGAATCAGGAAAGTCTGTGCAGGTTCTTTGTGGAAAGCCTCATCGGGTTTGCCCAGCAGCCAGTGGCTCTGGGGCACAGGAGGAGAGAGGCTGTAGCCCTGGCCCACAGCTTCTGGTCTGTGCTCTCACAGTTATTTAGCAGTGGACACAGTGCTCGGTGGGACTGTGGTGTGTTCCTCTTGCTGGGAAGGGCTTCCTAGACTATAAGCAGTGCTGTGTCTGCAGAGGCTCGTGGAGCCTTAGATAGTTGTTCACTAGTCACCCTCCTTGGCCATTTGCCCATTGCCGTCACTCCAGCTTTGACAACACTTGGCACCCATCAGTTCAGAACTCTGGCTGTAGCTATCCAGATATGCTGGCAACTGCTGAACTGGCACCTAATTGCGTAGGACAGGCAGAAGCCCTGAGACCTCAGCCACTAGAATAGCATTTCTCATCCTGTGGGTCGGGACCCCGTGGGGTTGTCAAATGACCCTTTCACAGGGGTGGCCTAAGACTATCACAAAACCCAGATATGTTATAATTCATAACAGTCACAAAATTACAGTTATGAAGTAGCAACAGAAATAATTTTATGGTTGGGGTCACCACAGCATAAGGAACTGTGTTAAAGGGTCACAGCATTAGGAAGGTGGAGAGCCACTGCCCTAGAACAGGAACTGCTCTGTATTGGAGGTCTGGTTTTTGAGTTCAGAAGGAAACATTTGGACAGTGTACTTTGTACATCCAACTGAACTCTACACCTTATGATGGCATCTCAAGCCCTTCTTGATAGAAGTAGTCAGGAGCACCATGGGATTTCAAAGCAAAAAAAAAAAAAAAAAAAAAAGAAAAAACACTTGTTACCTTGAAATAGACTCGGCTACATGGCTAGCCTCACCTGGCAGAGAAGGCTGGCAGGAGTCTGGACTGGACCCAGTGCTCTTATTCCCACGATGAAAGGATGGGGTGGCGCGGGGGAGAGAGGTTTCCTGAGTCTGTGCACAGCAGAGTGCATTTGGGAGAAACAGCATGCAGATGTTATCTCCCCATTAAAGAAGTCTAAAATCCCAATAAAACCTCAAAGAACATTCCCGCAGAGGATTGTGGGTCCTGGGAACCCAGGCCTTCACCAGCACAGTACCTCCCTCTCCTCTACAGCCCTGTTTCTCCAGAGTGCTGGCCCACAGTCCCCCTGTGCAGGGACAGAGCTCACTCTCTCTGTCTTATGCTGGGGCCTCCCCCAGCATACACAAAGGACAGTCGTAGGCATGGGTTCAGTATGTGCTGTCTGACTAGGAAGCACAGGTACTCTTCAGGAGTCCTGTTTGTCCCTGTGAGTGTGCCTACCACAGTGAGTGATCATGTGGCATCCAGAGTCGGTCAGGACTGCTGGGATGTGGGGCTGATGCCTGGAGCCTGGGGTCTGACTGCTCACTGTCAGGATGGAAAGTTCTTAGCTTTTGCTTCATGTGTAACCAGAGGGATCTGAACCCTGATCCTTTTGAGGCCTGTATCAGCTGGCATTCTGGGGAGGACGGCTCAGGTCAGCAGTGTGGATTCTCCTTGTGTGTGGGAGCTTAAGGGCACCCCAAGAGCTGCTTTTAAGGATGGTGGCAGAGGTGAGAGTGAGGGCTCCCAGGCCCTGTGTTCCCGAGGGGTTTTTATTAGTATTTCAGACTTTCAAAGGGAGAGAATAGTACCTGTTGTGTTTGTTACAGACAGACATCCCCACTCTGAACATGAACCAGGACACAAAGCACCTAGCTCTTTTCAGTTTGTGCATCACAATGAGAAGATGTAGGCATGGTTACATCCCTGCCCAGCTTCACAGATACCCATCCAGTGCAGATCCCTGTGGCTTGCAAGGTGCCCTGTTCGAGTGAAGGCATCCACGTCCTGTTTGGTGGACTGTGGAGTTCTTAGTCTTGCTAAGTTTTTCTTTTGGACTCCTCCCTGGTACTCATCTAGTCCCTTCTTATTCTCCCAGGGAAAGAGGGTTGGCAGACAGTGCTAAAATCTGTGAAACCAGTTGGATTCATGGCTAGAATCCGTAAAGTTCCACTGTGTCATGCCTCCTGCACCCCCACCCCCGCCGGCACCATTGTAATCTGGTGCTGGGTGTGGGGGAGGAGACCTGCCAATTACTAAATTACTATGACCAACAAGGACTTGGTGGAGATTGTGGGTGGAGCTCTCAATAGGTAGAGCTGTCCTAGGTCTGGGATTGGGAAGTGCTGCTGGCTAGACTGTGAGTCCGTGGTAGAGATGGAGACAGTGATCTTCCCTGCTCGGTGTTTGACCAAGGCTCTTGCTTGCCTCTCTGTATTTGGCTAACCCTGCCTTCTGGAGAGTGAAGAGGATACTTGGGAGGTGGTGGTGATGCTTAGAGAAGTGACACGGTCAACTGATTCATCTAATGTCCTAGATCTGTAAAATGGTACAGCCAGGGCTGAACAGGAGGCCCTCGACTCCTCGATGTCTGGTTTTTCCTTGGTTTCTGCCCCAAAGATTATTCTCTGGATGTGTGATGCATGTGTCTTATATGTTTTTTTCTATTGTTGTGATAGAAAACCATGGCCAAGGCAACTTACAGAAGAAAGAGTTTGTTCTGGCTTAAGGTTCCAGAGACATAAGAGTTCCATGATGACAGAGTGGAGGCATGGTGACAGTCATCAGGCATGGCAGTGGGAGCAGAAAGCAGAGAGCTCACGTGGAGCAGAAGGAGGGGGAGGTTATATATTCTCTAAGCCTATATCCAGTGATGCACTTACACCATCCAGGCTGAACCTCCTAAACCTCCCCAAACAGTGCCCCCAAGGTGGGCCAAGTGTTCAGATGTCTGAGACTATGGGGGCATTTCTCATTCAAGCTACCGTATGTGTGCACGTGTTTGTCTATATGGGGTGTAAAGGCCCAAAGTCAACACTGGGGGTCCTCCACAAATGCTTTCCTTTTTGAGTCAAGGTCTCTCTCTGGCTGAGTGTGGAGCTCATCAGTTGCTAGAGTGATTGGTCAGGAAGCTCTAGGAAACTTTCTGTTTCTACCTCCTAATCCTTCTGGGATTAGCAGAACATGCCAAGTCTTTGTGCCATTGAGGTGTCTTAGGGTTACTATTGCTGTGGTAAAACACCATAACCAAAAATAACTTGGGAAGGAAAGGATTTATATTATCTTAGGCTTGCCCATCATCCAAGGAAGTCAGGACAAGAACTTTAGACAGGAATCAACTCAGAGCCTGTAGTGGAATGCTTCTTACTGTCTTGCTCACAGAGTTCTCAGCTTGCTTTCTTATATAAAAGCCAGTCTTGGCATTCCCACAGTAAGCTGGGCCTTCCCACATCAATCATCAATTAAGAAGGTGCCCCTCCCCCAGGCTTGCCTACAGGCCAGTCTCATGGAGGCTCAATTGTGATTTCCTCTTTTCAGATATATCCAGGTTTGTGTCGAGTTGACAGAAACCATCCAGGACATGTGGTGAGCACTTTGCCAACTGAGTTATCTCTCTCCCACTCCCCAAATACTCCTAAAACACCTTCCAGTATTTTTAATGGGAGAGAAGAACGATTTTCTGTGATTTGTAACTCATGAGAGGTCATACAGTCTGCCTGCTAGAGGCCTGGGTGAGGGGCAAGAACAGCCCCATGGAGAATGCCGACATTTGCAGTGCTGTGAAGTTCGTGTCCTAACCCATTATCTTCTCTGCTGTCCCTGTATCCCCTTAGCCTCCCTGTGCATGCGACAGAGACAGTAACAGCAGCAGCGTGAGCAGTCGTAGTAATAACAACAGTGCACGGTGTCTGGAGGGAGAACAAGCCATAGGGGAATCAGGGAGCGACTGAACTCTGCCGGGGAGTGCTCTGCCCCTTTAAAGGATGCCTCTCCATTTCTGTAGGCAGCTGGCTTTCTTGCTAGGCAGGGAGAGTTTGTGACCAGTAGTGAGAGGACTGAGCCCTTGGTCACTGGTTATAGTTGTCAAGTGGGCAGTGGGAACTCAGAGAGGAGAGGTAGAAGGTGAAGAGTCCAGAAGCTTTGCAGGGGAGCATGGTGATGTTATGTCCCATGGCAGGGCGAGCCTGGGGGAAATGATGGGGAACTGGAGAATAGCAGGAAGCTCCAGCAACAGGTGGAAAAACAACCAGGAAGACTGTGCCCAATGATCCGAGGTTTATGGGAGTGGACGTTGATCCTGGCTGGGGATGGGCCAGGCAGTGAAGTGACAGCGGCAGATGGGCATGGGGCAGGCTGGCTCAGCTGCTCCTCGGTGACCAAACAGTAAACAGCAAATGCCCAGTTCTGGTTCTGACCTTGTTATTCCATCCCCACATGGGGGTCGTTGTGTTGGTTACTTCCCTGTTGCTATGGTGAAACACCATGACCAAGGCAACTTATGGAAGAGTTTATTTGGACTTATGGTTCCGGGACACGGGGGGGGTGGGGTGAGGTATAGCAGTCCATTATTCTGTCTTTCGTAGAAAGCAGAGGCGGAGAGCCAATGACGTGTTGAACTGTCCTTAATGATGTACTTCCTCTAAGCAAATGCCGTACTACCCCAGTCTTTTCAGACAGTGCAGTGGGGATCAAGTGTGCCACCACAAGGGCCAAGGACACGTCCCTCAGTCCACGTCCGGTGGAGTGACCCATCTCATACCGTCTTCATCCTGGTCAGGGGGAGCTTGCTTAGAGGTTGCGAGTTTGCATTGCAGTCTCCCGAGCAGTTGCTTCCTTAAAGAGTTGAGGGTGTTTCCCTGGCAAGCAGGGAGACTGAGCCAGGGGGAAAACAGCCAGGATGGATCATGTGTGGTCAGAACCGCAGGCCCAGTTGGCGAGTGCTTTCTTGGGGCTCCACAGCATCCACGGAGTTGAGAGAGGGGTGGGAACCTGTGTAGAGGGATTGAAGCTGTTGCTCCTGGCTTGTGTTGACTCAGGAAAGTAGAAGTTGGCTTGTGACTTACAAGTTGATTCACCTGCCGGGGGATGGGTGATGACTGTTCACCTGACCACCTTAGAGTGAGGAGCAGCTCCCTCCCCAGGAGCAGCTGAACACTGCTGCAAGCAGACTGAGCAGCTGTAGTGAAAGATTCAGAGTCCAGAGGCCACACCACGGAAGTCTGTCTTCCTGGAGTTCAGGGAAGGCAGCTGGGAGGGATCTGGTGAAAACTTCCTCCAGATTTCTAGATGTCTTTTTACTGTGTCTGCATCTGGGAGGAAGGCAAAAAAGGAGGGGGAGAGACACAGACAATAGTGACCTGGGGACCAGGCACTCAGTGCTTTGGTGTCTGTCACAGACACTAATCCTGTTGTGAGGGGTCCCATCTTTATGGCTTTGTTTAACCCCCCAACTGCCTCCTGAAAAGCCCCCTCATAATATTGTTTGTGGTTTCAACACATTTTAGATAGATCACTCTAGCCAGAGCTTGTAGCCTTCCCTCATTTATTCTGAGTGGCTTAACATTTTGAATGGAGTGAGCTGAGCTCCCTTAGACTGTCTACCCTGGCTCTGAGTATAGACAGAGAAGAGGTGCACACAGCATGTGTGGCTGCAGATGTCCCCTGTGGGTACCACTTCTGGGGAGCCCATCTTTTTCACTTTCATTCTGGTCTCCCATGGGACTCATCTTCTCTCCTGGTCCTTGTAGCCACCCTGTAAACATTGGGCTTCCTCTAGGCTTGGAACCCTGATCTGCCATAGCTCCTGAATTTGGCTTCAGCCCCATTTGATATAGAGATGAATACTTTGCATTGGTATGGATCTTAGCCTATTGATACAAATTTAAGGTCAGTCTTATTATATGTCTATTTCTGTTTTTGATTAAGGTATTGTGTTTGTGCAGCTCATTTAAAAATGTAATGTATAATTAAGAAATATAGGTTAATAGATAGTCATCTATAATAGTTAAGCTTGTAGTCATATTAGTTAGGTGTTTTAGATGTACAGAGATATATTTGAGATGGATAGATATTCTTTAAACCTTTCAAAGATTAATAGAATATGGCATTTAAAATGTTTTAAGAACTTAGGACTTTTTTATGACAATGAGACACATTTGCTCCTGGCAGCATCAATCTACTTCAAGAGGATAAAAGGCATCGAAGAGGTTCCTTATGGAGTTGGTTAGCCATTTCAGCAAGAAACTGCTCTTGCCTGGACTGCTTGATATGGTATTCTGTATGAATTGGACTTGCCAGACCCACAAAATGTGACTGCTGAACATTCCAAAAGATGGGATGGTCCTGCTTCACAGAAGAAACTACCAGACATTTTGTAGGATATAGAAGAAAGTGACTGACAAACTGCCAAGATAGGCAAAACAGCCCTTCAAATTTCCTGCTTTATGGAAAAGTCTACTGGATATAATGGGTCTGCAGGCTAAAGATGGATGCCCCAACATTCCGGAAGAAATTTGGGTGACTGTCTAGGCAGCAAGATGTCTCTGTCAACTCTAGAGTTTTGGAAGTTGCTTACAACTTCCTGTTTACTTAGATAATATTATATCATTCTGGGGTCTTTAAAGAGTTGAAGACAGATAGTTGTAGTTTTCCTTAGTTATAATAAAAAATTAGATATAAAACTTTAGACTCCCAAAGATAGGATAGATGATATTTTCCTTAATTTGTCAAATGTAAATGTACTAAATATTGTAACTATAATTCTTGCTTGATAACTGTTTTGTATTTATAATTTTACTATGTTAAAGTTAAAGCCTTCCTTTTTATTTGGATAGAAAAGAGGAAATGGTGTGGGAAGACCTTCTGTATATGTGTTGCTTTTATTGGTTAATAAATAAAAAAGCTGCTTGGGCCTATGACAGGGCAAAATAGAACAAGGTGAGAATTCCAAGCAAATAGAGGAGAAAAAAAGGCAGAATCGGAGAGACGCCATGTAGCCGCTGAAGGAGACAGATGCCAAAACAGATTGCCTTGTGGCAATACACAAAATAATAAAAATGGGTTAATTTAAGATATAGGAGTTTATTAATAAAAAGTCTATGCTAATAGGCCAAACAGTGTTGCAGTTAATATAGTTTGTGTATGATTATTCGGGTCTGAGCAGTAGGAAAGCGAAAGAGCAGTCTCTGCTTACACCCATTTGTCACTTTGACACTTGAGTGTTCCACACCCAGCACCTCACTGTCCCTCCCAGGCTGGTGCCCGTGTGACATAGCACCCTGGAGACAGATTCACTCTTGGAGATGATGAACCTTGTGATGTCAGTGTGAGCACAGAGTGGGGGCATGGGCAGTATTTCTGGGTCATGCCATTCTAAGCACGTCCACGACGAGTGGTCACTCAGCAGTGGTCTGCTTGCAGCTGTATGTGCACGCTGTCACCTGGGGTGGGCAGGTGGCTCTGACCCCCTTCTGGCTGCCTTTTATGACGCCTGTATGCTCAGCTCCTTGCTGGGCCTGACTGAGAGGTGTGCAGGTGTAATTAAAGAGCCTCTGTGTGTTCTCTCAGCAAGAGGCCAGGGTGCTATCCTGGTGTATGGAGAATGACTGTCTCCATCACAGCTGGAGTGAGAAATAGGTCCCTGAGCTTCCGCCGGTGTCTAGATTTGGGGTGAATGCCTTCATTTCTTTAAGAAACATTAGTTACATGTAGGACCTCAGTTCCTACCTTTGTGGGATGTTTGTATAAATATGTTTACATATGACACAAAGAAACCTCCCTGGCTGCCCCGGTTTGAGAATATCTGGTGTGTTCTGTGGCAGAAGGTGTAGCTGATGCCCTGTTTGGGGCACACCTTTGCAGGGCCAATGCTGCATCCTAGACAGAACACCAGTTACCTGATAGGCAGCTGTCTCTCAGTACTGGTGCTGATATTTATGTAAAAATCATCTGACCTGCAGCCTGCTGTCCCCGGGGACATCAGAGAGGCTTGTTTTCCCAGTTGTCACCCAAGTGCAATTTCAAGACTTTGTTTCCTAAATTGCCTTTTATTTTATGGGTGTCTTCTCACAGCAAGGCAGGTGTGCATTGGGCATGTTCGTGTGCTGGAGGGAGACCCTCCATGTGGGTCGTAGATCCTCTCCTCCCTGCAGGTCTCGCTAATTGAGTGAGTAACCCTCTCTTGGGGTAGGGTAGCAAGGTGGAGCCTCTGGTTGGTGGCCCAGCTAAAACGGGCCCAGGTGCCCCTTCACAGCATGTGATGTGTGTGTGCAGCAGGCCAGGCCTGCGTAAATAATTCATGCCGGCTGGTAATGAGCTCTCGGGGGCAGTGCCTGGCATGCCCGGGCCCTTCTGATGATCTATGAATTGCTTTTTGCCTTTGTGCTTATTCAGACTGACAAATACGCACTTAAGAGCGGATGGTGCTCAGGTGCCAAGGGATGTGTGCGGTGCCGGAGGCAATTTCCCTTCACCCTTGAGCACTTACCGAAGCTTGGAAGCTGTATATGAAGGGTTGAGATTTGGGTGGATAGTTCCCCACCATGTGTCTATGGCCAGACAGCCTGTGTCACGAGTCCCGTCCAGCTTGGTGCGTACACTGGGGTACATACCTTATTCCGAGTCTGATACCTCTCAACTGTCACTACTCAGTGTATGTGCACAGCCCAACAGCTCAAAACCCCAGTGTTTCCTCCGTGAGACATGCATCTCAGCCCCCTCTGTAACTTTTGACCTTCTGTATCTGATCATAGCCTCCCATCCTCTCATAGGAAGGTAGAGTTGGTTTCCCATGGCAGGAGTAACCAGTTAATGCAGATTGTAAATATATGTACTTAGTATTTTAAAAGAAAGATATATGTATTTGTTTTTGTTTTATGTGTATGAGTGTTTTGCCTGTATGTGTGTTTATGCACCATTTGCCTGCCAGGGGCTGGAAGAGGCCAGAGGAATGCTTCAGATCCCCTGGAACTGGAGTTATAGAAGGTTGTGAGCTCTCATGTGGGTGCTGGGAATTGAACCTGGGTCCTCTGTAAGAGCAGCCAGTACTCTTAACCACGGAGCCATCTCTCCAGCCCCATTTTGAGTGCTTTGAGACAGACAGCACCAGAGATTTTAGGCCCTTCTAATTTGGCAGCTTATTTTCATAAGTGGGTTCTACCATGTAACCTATACTTGGGTGCCCATAATGCTCGTGTGCCGCTCCCCGCCCCCCCCAGACCTCCCAGATTCCTAATGAGTAGAGACAGTGCATTCAGAATGGGACAGAACACCCTCTTCCTCTTAAGGAGCTGCAAGCCAGGGGAAAATGCTCAGCTAAATACTCAGACATTCTTTCCCCTGGACACCCCGTTCCTTCCTGCTCTCCCTAAATAAGGCTGGGAATTGGCTGGAGAGAGTGAAAAGAGAAACATACTGCACACATCACTAAGTAGACCTATCACCGCTGCTTCCTCCAGGTGCGGACTGAGAGGTTAAAGGGAGGCTTGGAATAAACTGGTAATCACTCATGTATTCCTCTGTGAGCGGCTTAATTGGTGCAGCCCTCCCTATAGGGCCCTGGTCCTTTGCAATTAACAGTGAGTTAGCCTACAGCCTCGCTGGGCCCCTGCAGGGAGCCCATCTGCTGCTGGGGAGCAAGCCAGTGGCGCCGGCACGACACCTGGGTAGCAGATTCATTGTCAGCCAGAATGTGATGGATCTTTGGGGTGTGCGCCTGTGTCTTTCTTCTGCCGAATAATTATAAATGCCTCTTAACCCCTCTCTCCCCCATCCACGGATATTCACTGAGCAAGTGTGCCAGCTCCTGGGTACCACACGGGAATCATTGACACAGCAGTATAGAAGCATAGATGTTCTCTAGGGTCACCCCAGTGGCCATAAGGTGAGCAGGGTGACCAGAGTCCAGTGTCCTGGAGTCCTTCTGGAAGGTGGTGTTGTCTAGGCAGCTGCTACTTGCTCAGGCCTCAGTGGGAGCAAGAAAGTGCCACTACAGAAGACAGCGCCAAGGTCCTGCTGTGGGAGGGGTATATTTGGGGAGCAGGAAGAAGGCTGTGGTAGCTCAGAGAGGACAAAGTGTGAAGGGACTTTAACGTTTAGCCCACCTCAGTGGGCCATCTCTGCAGCGTTTCGGTTTCCTACACAAAGTCTTGTTTCAGTTTGGCTTGTACCCACCGCACCAGGAGGTCTCTGCAGGAGTTCAGATTGCCCCTACCTCAGGGTAAACTAGCTTGGGAATTGGGACTGTCCTACTTTGGGGAACACACCTCTCACAATGCCAGGGAAGAGACTGCGTGGTAAATGGCATATCACAGTTCTTTAGTGTGAACAAGGACAGGATCACAATCCCCCTATCCCTATTGTACTTCAGGGTGGGGCTGGTGTGTTTCACCTGCATTAGAGCTCAAAGCCGTGGTGTGTGTGTGTGTGTGTGTGTGTATGTGTCTCTGTCTGTCTGTCTATCTGTATGCCTGTCTTTGCATTAGAGCTCAAAGCTGTGGTGTCTGTCTGTCTCTGCATTAGAGCTTAAAGCCATGGTGTGTGTGTGTGTGTGTGTGTGTGTGTGTCTGTCTGTCTGTCTGTCTCTGCATTAGAGCTCAAAGCCCTAGTGTGTGTGTATCTGTGTGTCTGTGTTTTTGTGTCTCTGAGTAATATTCCAGCACAGATTCTGTTCACTTGGCTTCAGTAATTTCAAATCCAACTTCCAGATAGTCCAGTGGCCGTTTGCTGGTCAGTGCTGAGTGGAAAATACTCGGTTCTTCTGTGTCCCTGGCTGCTAATGAAGAGCAAACGGCAGCAGCTTTGCTGACTTCCTTTCTGGTAGCCAGAGGACGTAAGAGTTGGACCTCATCGCTTCCCCTGGTTTCCACAGCTATGGTTGAATCATCCATGGTCACAGGCTGGCAGCGGAAGTCCTGCCCTCCCAGAGCACAGTGCCCATCCCTGTCTGTTCTGCCTGGACGGTATCCGCCCAGCAGCATGCCAGTACTGTCCATGTTGGGATGGTCTGCCATGGTGGCCAGGCTGGAGGCCCACATCTTTCCATACACCAGGAAAGATGTTTTCCACAGCCACTTCCTCTGATGCAGCTGGCAGAAGGTCTGTGACAGGTGCCCACATGTGAAGGTCTGTGACATATGCCCACATGTGTAGGTCGGTGACATGTGCCCACATGTGAAGGTCTGTGACATCATATGCCCACGTGTGAAGGTCTATGACATATGCCCACACGTGAAGGTCTGTGACATGTGCCCACATGTGAAGGTCTGTGACATATGCCTACATGTGTAGGTCGGTGACATGTGCCCATATGTGTAGGTCTGTGACATGTGCCCACATGTGAAGGTCTGTGACATCATATGCCCATGTGTGAAGGTCTATGACATATGCCCACACGTGAAGGTCTGTGACATGTGCCCACATGTGAAGGTCTGTGACATGTGCCCACATGCGAGGGTCTGTGACATGTGCCCACATGTGTCTGTGGACATGAGTCCACGTGTGCTTGGTGCTGTTCTCATTGCTGGGCTATTGTTGACCTTTTTTTTTTTTTTTAAGTCAAGAGAAAGTTCAGACGAGGGGTCAGCTGTCTTCTGCTTGCTACATCACAGGACAGCTATGTGGTCTGCCTCTGGGGAGCTGGGCTGTTTCAAAACTGGGTCAGATCATTCATTGTTTTTCTTTATTTTGCCTTGGTCTGTTCCAAAGACAGAATCCTTTCATTAAAAAAATAAAAATAAAAGAGTCTTCCTGGTGCTTGTATGTTCTTGGGATGGACATCAAAGGCAGTATAAAATAGACTTATATTTTTACAGTATCCAAATGATTGAATAATTTTTTGCACTTACAAACCCTTTAAACAAAATTAAAGAGCAAGTATGAAGTATTTACAGCGTAGGACAAGGGATGGTCTTTCATATGTAAACAGTTTTTACAAAACAATGAAAAAAAATTCCACAACAGAAGAAAATGGGCACAGAACCCTTGAAAGAAGAAATGCATTACATTGGCAAATAAGATGTAAATATATTCAACTCTGTTAGAGAACAATTAAAATGATGGGTTGATATTTTAGTATTAAAACATAAGACTCTGAGTCAGCTCAGTTCATGGAAATGGTTCATGGAAGTGTTTTTTTTTTTATGCTGGTGTAAGGAGAGTAAACTGAGATAACTGTGTAGAGAAGAATACATCAGATCAGTAAAAACTTTAAACATATGTGCAACTTTCTGTCTGGAAATGGCATTTCTGGATTAACCGCATCCAGGTTAATGTAGCCTCCAACAGAACGTTGATGTGACAGCAAGCAGAGAGAAAGCCGCAGGCTGGTGCTTCAGCCCCATCTGTGAACCTCTTTTTGTTTTTTTAAAATTCATGTTTTTTATTTTTATTTCTATAAACCAGTTTGGCCTTGAATCTTCATTTTCCTTGGGCTCCAGGCATTCGACACTACTTTGGCTGACTTAGCCTGTTAATACATGTTTTTGCCCCAAACAGATGTGGGAAAAATGAGTGGTGGGGAAGGAATCCTGAGGGTAACGGCGAAGTTGACTCGTGGCCTAATGAAAGCTCTGGGAAGCGATCCTCATTGCATCATCACGGGCAGGTGGGGATGAGGGGTGCTGTGCAGTGCCAGATGCCATTAGTAACGTCCCCAGAGATGCTCAGAAACGAACAAATGGGAATCTTTACTTTTCTTAAGTTTGACCGAATGGTGAATTTGGAGTTCCAGCAGCTCTCTGGAGACTGGGCAGGGCTCACATCTGATGAGTCTGTGTTGAGGAGAGAAACACTGGCCTTTGTTTTTGGCACACTGAAGGGACCCAACCATGGGGTTGGGATTTCTTTTTCCTTTCTTCCTTTTTAAGGTTTAATTATGATATAGGAAATCAGATTCTTAAAATAGATTAATGTTCGCATGTATGTGCATACGGTGTGTGTGGGGTTCGAGCACACAGGGGTCAGGGACCTTCTGCTCCTGTGCCTGTGTGGCCTGTCTAGGTGTTTGGTGGCAGCATGTCCTCCCTTCAGAAGGCTCAGTGTAGATGAGGTAGATGCTTTTCCTGTGTCCAGCCCTGGGGCTTCCCAGTATCATGGTGGCTGTGCTGCTCCTGGGATACTGCACATTGTCACAGGGCTCAGGTTTTCGCTTTGGGTCAGAGCTTAGATACGTGGGCCATTCTCTGTAGGTTACAACCAGGGCTTTTCTGCATTCCCTGTAGGCTTTGGGTAGAATGCCTGAGGTTTTCTGAGTCCGTGTGTGTCCTGGCCTTGGTAGCCAGTGGCATCTCCTGGAGTAGAACTGCCTTCCTGGGCCATGATAGCTCCTGTCCTTATCCTTGGGACCCTTTGTATCACCACGAAGCTCCGCTGTGCAGGGGTCTTTTGCAGGTCCTTCCACCCTCTGCCCCTTGTAGGAGTCTGTTCTCAGCCCGCTGGGTGTGGCAGAACCACTGGTTCCAACTGTGGGTTTTAATCTCAGGTTGAAAACCTCTTTCCCCTGCATTTGTCCTCAGTGTGTGTGGATCATCTGCCCCTGGGATCACTCCCTGAGCCACGTGGTCCGGTGACTCTTTCCCTGGTGTTGACGTTGTGTGAGGCAGCCAGAGTCATCCAGAGGTGGCTATGAGCATGCAGGAAGACATGCACGGGTGGTAACCGCTTGCATCCAGTGTGGTGGCTTCTTGTCCCCCTCTGCCCTACACCCCCCGGCTGGGGGTGTCACCTTTGCAGTATTCTTTCAAATGCTTCTTCTCCCCGACAGTCTGCTGCAACAGCAGCTGGGGGTACCTCCAGCCCAGTCAGCCTTCCCTCAACCATCAGGGCACCATGCAGAGCGCTGCTCCAGAGGCCCCCTAGCTGACATCCTCCCCTGCTCACATTTCTATGGGCCCAGGATGTGCTTCCATTCCTGCAGTCTCCCCAGCATCCTCATGACTGAATCCTCACTTCAGCTCTGGCTCCAGTGGCATCAGTGAGGCCTGCTGAAGCCCAGCGTGGCTTCCTGACACAACCCCTCTCCCTCCCTGACTCTCTCTTTCTCCACAGAATTAACTACCCAGGCACCTCCTGTATTCCTTCCATCCCACGCACCAAGGGAGAAGACCCATGGGGCCACTTGTTACATGTTCCTAGACCAGGAACCAGCCAATAGTGGGTGCCCCACCAGTGTTCTCGGGGGTAACTTTGACTTTGCTCAGGTTTTGCCTGTCAAGTTAAATGATTCCTGAGCTTAGGTCTTTGGTGTGGTTAACAGGTTGTCACCTACCTGACCCTGCTGGAGAGCTGACTCCAGGGGCGGGTATGCCTGTTGGACTGTTACCAAAAGTGCTGAGTGACCTTAGAAAATCCCGTGAGTCTCTGTGACTGTATTGCCATCTGTTCTAATAAACTACAGTGTGAATAGAGCCCATGCCCCAGAGCTCTGGGAGGATTACCTCAGTGACCCCGAGCTGGTGATGTGAACAGAGCCCATGCTCTAGAGCAGCTGGGAGGATTCCTCAGTGACCCTGAGCTGCTGAAAACCATAGTTGGCTATGATGGCTGGCATCTTTTGGATGACTAGTCCTCCTGCACTCTGCAGGTAGATATATGTATAGCTACACCCACACAGTCCCCCAGCTTCCCCTCGTGTCTCTGCTCCAGCTCTTCTGGCTGTGATGACCATGCTGATCTCTGGCCACTCTGCATGCCAGTGACCCCCCTGGGCTCTCCTCTAGGAGGGTGAGTCATGCCCTATATCTTTTGTTTGTTACTGTGTTGGAAGCTGGGTGTTGCTCTCTGTCCTGTGTTTCTACCTCCTGGCTCAGAACACAGAAGAGCTGTGTCCTTGCCATGTACTTGAGGGAGCATGTGGAGGGGAGCAGCCTCCAGGAGTGTTTGCTGTTGGACTGGATTGCTTTTATCCTTCTCCTTTTCCTCCTCTGTCTTCACCGTCTCTTACACACACACACACACACACACACACACACACACACACACACACACACACACACAGAGAACACCTTGTATATATATGTATATTCATATGAAACATATTAATATATATGTATATATATTAATGTGCTTGTGGAGGTCAGAGGACATCTTGCAGAAGTCAGTTTTCTTCTTGGAGCACATACGTTCAGGGAGTGAACACAGGTCATCAGGCTTGTTGGTAAGCACCTTTACCCAGTGAGTGAGCCATCTTAGCCTGTCCTTCGTGGGCATTTCCTTTCACTCTTGGAGACTCTTGTGTCTCTTCTTTCAGATAATGGAGTTCAGCGGAAGATTTGCCTCACTGGCTGGCAGTGAACTTGCTACTCTAATGTAGAGCCCTGCTTACCCGCCAGATGCTGGATTGAGACGGTCCCTGCTGTGCTGTGTTGAGTGGCACACAGAAGTCACCTGAAGCTGTTGCACATTAGATGTACTTGAAGCAGCTTGGTCCAAAGCTGGTGTTCCCTTCCCTCTTCCTGAGGCTTGGGCTGGAACCAGAGCCCATCAGCCTTTACTTCCCAAGGGTGGTGGACATGTGCCAGCCCTTGGCTCTCTCATTGCTTGTGTGGGTGTTCATGGCAGTTTGGGTTTTAATTAAGTCACCATCTCTAACTCTTGCCAGCCAATGTCCTTTAGCGGCCTCTTGGCTTCCTGACAGCAGCCTTCCTCACCTGTGAGCCCATACCACAAGGTTGATGAGTGACGAGTGCCCATTCTGCTGAAAGGCCTGCTGGTTCTGAAGCAGCCACGGAGAAGGATGGTGTGGGTTTAGCTAAGCTCAGTGGCCCAGTGGCTCCTGTCTTTGGGCTCACTAATACACTCTGACCCCCGGCAGCATCAGTTTGGGAAATCCATCAAACTGGCAGAAGCGACAGTTCCGCGGTTAGTTGCATCTTCTGATCAGCTGCTGGTTGGGCCCGAGCACCAACCTGTTCCCCAGCCCTGCTCAGCAGCGAGGGGTCCTGGGAGGACAGTCTGCTCTTCTCTGCACTTGTGCCCTGGTGACCCCTGAAGGAAGCACACGTGATAGTTCCATCTCTGGTGCTCAGCTTGCTTCAGAGAAGGGGAGTAGAGCACAAGGTCTCAGTGGCCTGGGACCTCTGCTTCCAGCTCTTCACTCGCATCCAGAGGGTCACGGGAGCGGGTCACGGAAGCGGGACACGGTCACATCACGGTGGCCACGGCTGAGTTTGGTTATTTGGAAGATACTAGAAGCTAGTTGGTCATCCTTTGGGGAGGGCACACTGGCAGCTCCCTTTCCTGGCAGTTCCCCTGTGCTCTCCAGCCACTGCGCTTATGATATTTTTGAATGAATGTGCTTTTCCTCTCCCTCGGAACCGTCGGCGCAGCTGCAGAAACAGTGCCTCTGAACACCAGAGTGGACGTGCTGCCCTAGGGGTTTGGACCCTTCCTGCAGGCTGACCTCTCTGCCTGTTGACGAGCCTGTTGGGAACAACAAAGGCATCTCCGGGCGTCAGCTTGCACATGGAGAGTCGCACTGCTTCGCTGTGCAAACATTAGCAAAACATTTTGGGGATGGAAAATTAGTTAATTGGGAAATGGCGGGTTGTTAGATTGCTTGTTCTGCACTGAGCGACTGCTGGCTCTGCTGGCTCAGGGCTTCAGGATAACATGAACCAGCTCAGTTAGCACAAGGACAAATGTTTCACTACCTTGTCTGTCCCTGTCGCTAGGTCCTCCCAGGGTGGCTCTCAGGCCAGCTGCTGCTGCTGGTGGAGCCAGGCCGGACGGTGAATGTGGGGTGTGAGATAAAGCTACTGTGTGTGGCTTCCCTTTGGAACTAAGACCGCCTTGATTTTTAAATGTTTTCTGAGTAGACAGTTTCACCGTCCTGTCAATAGTTTCCAGTCAGTTTCTTTTCTTTGCATTTTGGTGTTTTCAGTATTTACAGAACACACACACACGCGCGTGCGTGTGTGTGTGTGTGTGTGTATTTAATGATGTGTGTTCTGTTTATGTTTCAAAGCTCTCCTGTCTATGCTGTCTCACATCCATGTTAAGTCACATCACGTGTCTGTAAGCCGCCTCTGGTACCTACCACTGACAAGTGCTAAGGGGAGGATAAAGGAATTATGGCCATGCTCCCAGATTTACTCCAGCTGACCTATAACGTCAGTTCTGCATACAGCATCCAACAGATCACGTGTGTGTGTGTGTGTGTTCGCGTGCTCGCACGCGCGTGTGTGCACATGCACCTTTAGTCCTTCAGTCTACTGCACTCTTTCCCATTTGAAATGACTTGATTAGGACTCATTTAGTGCTATGACCGGAAATAGTTATACTTGATAATTTTTCTCAGTGATTTGAATGTTGTTTTTGAGTTTTGGCCAAGGGGAGATAAGGGCCAGGTCAGAATGAGAAAAATATGTCCTGGAATCTTTTCCAGCAGAGGGAGGGAGAAGAGCACTGGGAAAGAAGTGGCGTATGTGGTCGGAAGAAAGGTGGAGACAGAGGAGGGGCTAGTGTGTCCAACTGGCACAGAGAAGAGGGGCCTGGCCCTCCGCTTACTTACTGGGCCCTTTATTGGGCAGTGAAGGTCCAGGTGCGGAGAAGGGGACAGGAGCAGAGACCCCGCCGTGTTTCAGTTGGTCAGTGTCTCTGCTAGGGTTTCTATTAATGTAAAAGACAGCGTGAGCATGGTAACTCCTCTGAGGAAAACATAATTGGGGTGGCTCACTTACAGTCTCAGAGGTTCAGACCATTCTCATCTTGGCCGGGAGCATGGCAGCATGTCTGCAGCCATGGTGCTGACTATATCTTGATCTGAAGGCAACAGGACATATGTGACACTAGGCAGTCTCTTGAGCATAGGAAACATTCAAGCTTGCCCCCACAGTGACGCACTTCCTCCAGCAAGGCCACACCTCCTAATAGTGCCACTCCCTATGAGATTATGGGGGCCAGTTACATTCAGATCACCAGTCAGGGAGTGGGAGAAGATCGATATGGTGACCCGCATATGTGGGTCAGCCACCATGTTGGGGAACTATGCCTGTGTCTGTGGTTCTTCTCAGGGAGCTTCTGTAAGAGCGGAGAACGCACACCTAGTCATTGTCATGTGCCTGCGTCTGTTGTTCTCAGAAAGAGTGCTGGAAGTACCCTCACTAGACACGTGTGTGAGACCAAAAGAAGGAACCTGCTCGCTTCCAGGGAACTGATTGGCAGGAGGGAAGCTGGGCGGAAGGTCTTGCAGAAGAGCAAGTGGGTTGTGTTTCCTAGGGAGGAAAGAGTAAGGTGGGTGGACAGGGCTGGTGGGTCCTTGGATGACCTGGGGAGATGGGGAGCCTTGGCCCATCTCTCAGACACAGCATGATGAGGTGTGGGGGGAAGGAGGATGTTGGTGGGTGGTTAGGGTCTTCTTGGTCAGGGAGGAGAGCCGGACTGAAGCACGTGGTTGGCAGCTGATGCCCATGTCCAGTGTGAGGATTGAGTGCCCTGCTGGAGGACCGAATATCCAGCTTGGAGCCCCAGCGTCCAGCCTAAGGCCCTAGTGACTAGCTTGGCAACCTAAAAGGGTTTACATGGTGGCCACGTAGGACCTTTAAGAGTAAGAAATGATCTTTGATCATCTGACATGGGTTGATTTCATGGCAGGTAAGAAATGACCCTTACTCAAGGGAGTTTTGTGCCATATCAAAGCCAGATAGCAACCACATCACTTTATTGGAGTGACCTCTTTGCATTTTCTTTTTCCAACCATATGGTAATGGCATGAGCTTGAGGCTTCAAAACACAGTTCTGTGGAAAATATTTCTGTGCCAAATAAAACAAGCGTGGAAGGAAAAGTTATTTTTTAGAAGCCCGGAGGCTTATCACACATCCCCTGTATTTTTTCTGGTGGGATTCCTCCCCAGTGTGTCTCCATACTTCATTTGAAAAGATGTTCGAGATAGAGTTCTTTAGTCTTCCTGCATAAGCATTTTCCCACAGTGCGTTCTGGGAAATCCATGCTGTCTGTAAATCATATTGGGTACAGAATTAGGGGCTAGGTTCGGAGGGCAGGGGGTGATTTTTGCTGCAGGTCTCACGGAAAGTAACTGCTCATTTACTGCTCTCCTCTGCTGCTCTCTTGTCGTCTTAGTCCTCGGAATGCGACCATCATTCCTCGTGGTGCCATGGCAACGCTCAGCCCCGCAGCCTTCTCCTAATTATTTGAGCGAGGTCTGTGTGCTGGCCCCACTGTTTGGGGTCTGCATAATGTATGAACGCCGAGTGACAGCGAGCCACAGCCTGATCAAAACAAAGAGCTGCTTCTGCGTGCTGGGCAGATTGCAGAAACATATTGCCATACACCCTCTGTTAACTGCGAATCCTGTCGTAAAATGTGTCTTTAGCCTGTCAAAAAATATTTTGACAGGTCCCTAGTGACACTCCTTCCTATGCAAATCTACCAGTGATGCCCAGGCAATAAGCTCAAGGAAAATCCACAGGACTTGGAGACTGGCATCATTAGGGTTTGTCACCCCTGCAAATAAACACGTGGAAACTGTTTCCTTCCAAATGTAAATAAATGACAAAGTATGATGGTGCCAATGTTGCTAGATCCCAGGGGAATCCAGGGTGTGCCTGGGGCTTAGAAAGGCCTTGTCACAGAGGTAAACAGAAGTTCACACGTGAAGCACATAAAAGCTGAGGCCTTGGCCGAGTGTGAGTAGCTGGGCTGTGTACATCGCAGGGAGAAGCTAGGTGGCGTGAGGGCCAGGGAAGGTGAGGCCTGAGCCAAGAACCAGGACAGAAAGTATTATCACAAGACATTGGTGGAAAATGTTAACGTATTTTTGTTAAGGTAAGATGGCTCAGTGGGTAAAGATGCTTGCTGTGCAAACCTGATAACCTGAGTTCAGTTGGCTGAACACGCGTAAGAGTGGAGAGAGAGCAGACTCCAGAGAGTTGTCTTCTGTCCTTTGCATGTGTGTTGTGTGGTGTAGGCGTACATTTACACACACACGCACACACACACATGGGCACACATGTGCATATGCACACACAAATCTTTAAACAAGAAGTAAGACAAATTAACAGACAATAGATTGGATATCTCACACACACAATATTAAAAACAAACCTCAAACTCTTCCAAACTATACAACTGTCCAGATAAGGGGAAGAGTGAGCACACGGCATTCTCAGTCAGCAGATCAGGGGAGGAGGTGTGGCCCGCCAAGACTCGACCAGCGATGAAATGAAGACCACCGACACAGGATCCTTCTCTATCGCGCTTTATTGAAGTGCACTCGGTTACAGTTGACTGGTGGAAGTAGGGGGCCCCGAATGGCGGAAAGCGGCTGAATATATACAGGGAGAATGGGCGTGTTCAGAACCAAAGAGACGTGGCCGCATGGGATTGGAAGCAGCTGTTGCTGGGCAGATCAAGAGCAAGATCAGGCGGTAGAGACGTTGGTCTAACACGCCAAAACACACTTGTTCATCAGGCTCTCGGCGCCATCTTGTAATGGCGGCGATAGTTCGCCACATCTCCCCCTTTTTTGTTTGATTAGAGAAAGAGACCTCCAGTCATGGCTGAAATTAGAGGGTTCCCCCCTGGGCAAAAATGATAATCTCTGTTTTTCCAGGGACGGGAAAATTAGTCAGAGGAAACCCGTCTGCACGGAACCATGATTTCCAGGGTGGCTCACCCTGTGTACTCTGTGGTGCAAGCCACCCGGGTAAGGCAAGCCGTTCTTCCGAGTGCAATGGGCAACAGGACCCGTCGGGTGCAAAGACACGGCTTAAGTCTCTTTAAACATAGTGAGCCAAGCTTGGGGGGATGTGCCAGCCTCAAGTGCAGCGAGTGCTCGGACAATTGCCATCTTCTCCCTTTTGCGTGCTCTCATCATCTTTATAATCAAGAACAGTGCCACCATCAACCCTGCACACATCAGCACACCAATCACACCAACCCCAGCCCACTCTTTAATATAAGAGAAGGTAGTAACCAGCCAGTCCGTAAACTCTCCAAGTGTAATCACTTCTGCTTTGGTAGCATTTAAACTTAAAATTTTCAAGCTTAAATTGGATTGTAATTGCTCAAACTCCAAGCTCCAATTACCTTTCAAGTAATTGGATAATCGTTTTGATTCATTAAATGATGCAAAATAAGGAGTAACACATAAATATTCTTTGCGTAAAACACAACTCATAGCCATAACATCAAACATCTTATATAAATTTTCTTCCACTAAATCTATCCTCTTATTAAGTAATAAAATTCCTGAAGCCAAATGCTTATTTATAGCTTCTTGTTGTATCAGGGCTTCTGAGGTTTTCTGCACTACTTCATTAATGGTATTTGCTACATGTACCTGGTTGGCCATAGCTACCCCAGCTGTAACAGCCGCAGCTGCGGAAACAGCAATAGCTGCTACGATAGCTGCTGTGATACCGAAATCTCGCTTTTGCCGAATCAGGGACAAAACAGAAAATTCATTTGGGTCTGCCTTCACTGGTACCCACACAAAGGTAGGCACCTTCGCTAGCAGGCCGGTTGTGTGCCGAAAGGACCAGCATTGAGATAATACACAAGAAGTCTTTGAGCAGTTAAGCTGCTTGTCGGTAGAGTGATTGCTTAAAATCCATAAAAACGGGGCATCCACACAAACTGGATTTTTTGATTTGGAAATATTAGCCACCCCTTCACTCTCTTGGATCAACAACTTGGACCCATTTAACACTCCTGAACTATTTGTTAATATCCACTTGGAAGTGTTAAATAAAATAAAAGGTGACAGATCCACAAAACCTCCATAATTATTGGAATAAATCCAAGGTGAGGTAAGCAGACCCCTTTTTAATCCTTGTTTCGTTGACTTTGGTAGCTCTTTCCAAAGCCACCAGCCCGGAGAAGCTGGTTTGGGCTTGTCAAAGCGAGGGACACAATTTAAAAATGCAGGTGGCCATTGAAAATTTACCCTACGCTCACAGCGAGGTAAGGATAGGCTGTAATTATGGGTATTGTCTTTTGTCCCGTTGGAATTACCTGTCTGAACAACAAATGGAAGGGCGGCGGTAACATTTAACGTATAGGTGGTAACATTAAAAACAGTCTGGTTGCTTATATCACCTGAGCCACTTGACTTGCCCCCATTCGCCTGCTTAAGAGTCTGAAATATGGCATCAAGCATCCACGATTCGTGAATGCCATTTAAAGGATCTAAATAACTAGCAAACATCTTAAAGTCTAACATCAAACAAGAGGGAAGGGAGGCGCTACTATTACTAGTCAGGCAAAGGGTTCCCTGTAAATCGTAGCTGGTTGCATTATAAGCTTCTTCTCTATAATCTACTTGTTGGCAGGACAAATCAAAAAGGCAATCTTTTATATACAAATGGGGCAAGATTCTAGAAACATTAGTAACCGGCATGGGAATGGGCCAGGTGCGGGTAACTGCCCAAAAATAATTGTCTTGGCTATTAACAGTCATCAGAAGGGGAGCAAGGGCGAGTATGATGTTCAGGGTCAGACGGTGCTTCCTCGAGAATTGGCTCGTCATCCTGGGGCTGTCCGGCGTCTTCTTTGTCTTCCACTGTTCTGGTTAACCTCGAAGGCACCCACACCGGATCGGGCCGCTCCTGAGGATACTTTACCGACATCGACCACTTCGCGTGTAGAGTTCTGAATCCTCTTCGGCCCCCTACGGTGTCCGCCGAAGTTCCCGGGTTTCGGCACCAGCTGTGGCCCGCCAAGACTCGACCAGCGATGAAATGAAGACCACCGACACAGGATCCTTCTCTATCGCGCTTTATTGAAGTGCACTCGGTTACAGTTGACTGGTGGAAGTAGGGGGCCCCGAATGGCGGAAAGCGGCTGAATATATACAGGGAGAATGGGCGTGTTCAGAACCAAAGAGACGTGGCCGCATGGGATTGGAAGCAGCTGTTGCTGGGCAGATCAAGAGCAAGATCAGGCGGTAGAGACGTTGGTCTAACACGCCAAAACACACTTGTTCATCAGGCTCTCGGCGCCATCTTGTAATGGCGGCGATAGTTCGCCACAAGGAGGAACTCAGTGATGGGGTTCAGGGATTGTTCTGGGTTTTCAGCAAATATCAGGGTGCAAAAACAGAGACTGGCAGAGGAGAAAAAGAAGCTGACAGTGAACTGAGATTCCGGAATGGCGCTGGCCTCGGGTTTTCAGCTTTGGTGCAATTGGCATGTGTTCCAGGCCATTCTCTGTTGTGGGGTGTCTGGAATATTGTAGTGTATTTAGAAGCATCCTTGGCCTCTATGCACTACATGCCACGAGCACCATTCTAATCCTGTGACAGTCCCGACCAGATGTCCTCTGTAGGGCACTATGATGTGTTGAGAACGCTGGCCTACAGTGATGCACTGGACTAGAGAACCGGGAACGCTCCTGAGAGCTTTTGGTTAGACTTGTGCGAGACAAGACTGAAGGGTGGGGTGAGCTTGGATATGGGATTAGGGAACGGCTGCTGCCAGAGCACCGGAGGACGGGACTGCAAAGGTTCAGCTGGCCGTGGTGCTACCAGCCTTTTGCTGATATGTAGGAGGTAGGGAGTAAAGGGCCCTCAAGCCTAGAGTTGAGCACTTTGTCTACTTTGAAGAAGCCATGGGGGTGGATGAAGTCATCCCTGGTGGCTGTGCGACCGGAGACTTCGTGGCCTGGGATAGAACCTGGGGAATCCCAGTCTTTCCAGAGGAAGAGGAGTCAAGAAAGGGAGTTTGTTTCTCTTGGTTTCTGTTGCTCAGCAACTCTGGCCAAGGAGGTGGGAGGAGGATGTTCAGGACCAGATGTGGAAGCTGGGGAGGATGACCTCATGGTGGGGGCGGGGCTTCTCCCCCTCCTCCATCACCTTTAAAGCCTCTTTTAGGACAGGAGGTATACTTTCTTGGTTTGAACCACAGGGAATGTTTCTCGAAAAGTGGCTGCCTGGCTTGCTGCGCTTCATTCTGTCAGGCCAAACTCAGCGCACTCCCTTCTGTGAGCAGGATGTCACATATGGAAAGCCCTAGATCTTTGTCCTTGGGTTATTTGCAAGGCCCGGGGGTGGGGTGGGATTGATAGTGCCCCCAGGAGCAGACAGCTTCCCCCTTCATTGTGTGATTTGTC
Organism: Chionomys nivalis; assembly: GCF_950005125.1. NCBI lineage: Eukaryota > Metazoa > Chordata > Mammalia > Rodentia > Cricetidae > Chionomys > Chionomys nivalis. The sequence goes on along the minus strand of NC_080087.1, from coordinate 107,237,080 downwards.
CATATGGGGTTCTGAGACCCACACAGTGCTCCTAGCTGTTTGGGCTCCTGCTAGTCCAATGGGATGGGCTCCTCTCTGGGTTAGAGGGGTCACCAGCCTCCAGGGCACACTCACTTAGTGCTTTGTTCACGGGCTCTTAACTTCTTTCCCTTCCTGTGGACAGAATGCTGCCCATCACTCTCTCAGTCCCTGACTGAAGAGGACAGACAGGTGCAGAGGGCCATGTCTCCACCAGGGCTTCACACTGCTCTTCTCTGAAGACCAACTCCAGATAGAGGTTACAGCATTTTGGGCAAGCCTGGGATGTTTGTTAGTAGTTCCTCCCCTCTGACTCTCAGTGGCTCAGCTCCCTACACCCTCAAGGCTTTACTGCACAGTCAGAAGACAAATGATCACTAATGGTCACGATGGCTCCAGGCATCGAGGGAAGGTGCCATTCCACACATCCCTCAATTCAGGGTCCAGCCTCTAACTTGACATAGGACTGTTCCATAAAAGGACTGAACTCTGCCTCACCTCCTAGTTCCTAAACTCCCATCTCAGAACTCAGGAACAAGGAAATCCTAAAGTTCAGAATACCATTTTCCCCAACACTGGGTTGGCTTAATTAGAGAGTAAGACCGAGTTGCATTTCCTGGTTGTTTACCACAGGGCAATATGTAAAGCCGAGTCTGTAATTAAATCGTCTAGTTGGGAGGGACTGCCGGGGGAAGCATCATGAGACAGGCTGGCCTCTTTTCTTTTGCCCATTTGTCTGTTCCTGTTACCTGCCACCCTTCTTATTCTCCTGCACACTTGTTAAGAGTGTCCTGGAGCAATTGCTGAAGCCTAGTGTTAAGCAAACCCTTTGAACTTCACTCTAGGAAGCCAGCCTCATGGAGATGCAGAGTTCTCTCTTGCCTATAGGGGGAGAAACAGTGGCAGGTTGGTGGGTGGGGACCATTGAATTGGGGCCCTGTAATTCCAGTCTGTGTAGGTTGGGTGAGGTAGGCTCCACTCGGGAGTATCCTCCAGATTGGTAACAGCCAGCACTGCTTTTGGCTATGCCCCCTGCACTTGCCTGCAGGAGTCCCTTTTCTTCAGAAATGTCATTCTGGTTAAGACTGGAGGTCTTTCACAAGCCACCTGCAGCACCTGCTCGCTCTACCCACCATCTGTGGGGATGCGCACACCCCTCCCACACACACCTGCACATCACACTCTTGGATTTTACAAATCTGAGGACACAGATCTGTGCAGAAGTTTATGCAGGCTCCCATAGTGTGGAATTTCTTTTCTTTATGTGCTGTGATTTTGTTTTGAGGAAAATTGGGGTTAGAAAGTAAATGTCTCTACCTACCCCACCCCCTTTTCTTGGGTAGAATGCCTTCCTAGCATTCCTGGGCATAATTCGAGCAGCACTTTGGTAAATGTCAAAAAGTTGGAAGTTCAGAGCAATGACTGTCAGCCTGCCTGTGCCTGCCAGCTGTTTTCCTGGTCCCGGGAGTCTGTCTTTCTCCAAAACTTTACTTTGCCTCTGGAATAGTTTCAGGGACACTGCCTCCTCAGCTTAGAAACACGTATTTTATTTCAGAGACACTTGGACTGCTGTGTGCCATTGCGTGGTTCTGCACTGAGACACTTGCACTGCTCTGTGCCATTGCGTGGTTCTGCACTGAGACACCTGCACTGCTCTGTGCCATTGCGTGGTTCTGCACTGAGCCCCCACTCTAATTTCCAAAGGAATGCTTTATGTGTTACTCTTTTCCCCTGTCAGACTTACTTTTCTCCGAGTGTAACAGCATCAAGCGCTTCTTGGAAATGTTCATTCACATTTCTATGCTCCCTTTGTCCTGGCAATCATTATTCGATCCTTGAAGCAGGTGTCCTGTCACCTGCCTGTCCCCACACCCTTGCGGAGCATCTGTGCAACTTGGTATAGGCTGTCCATTTCTGTAGATACCTTCTTATGTCTTGCCTTTTCTACCCAGCACAGAATATCAGCTGCAGTTCCTGGTTCAGGTCTCCACATGCTCATTCACAGAGGGTCATCCAGTGACTGCCTGTCCACCCAACACACACAGCCTGCCTGACTTTAGGGATTTGTCTTGTGTGTCTTGCTGGTGCATTAAGTAAAGAGTCTGGTACCTTTCCTGGGAAAGATGTACAAAGGAGCCCAAGGCTAAAGCCTTCTGGATCCTGCCCCTACCTTTGGACCTTCAGGCTGTGACCGCTGACATGATTGGAAGGGGGTTTCGCGGCAGAGAGCCCTGGCTTTAGGAATATGGTGAGGCGTTTGCATGGAAGACCGTCTTTGCAGGTCCAGGAGAGCTCTTCAACAGCAGTAGCGGCAGCAACAGCAGGCCCTGGACAGGGATTTGGCTCTTGGTTTTTGGGCCCCACCAGAGAGAGTGGGTCCAAGTGTGACCTTTGCTCTTTCATTTGTTCTGGCCTCTGCCTCCATCCATAGCTTCATTAGGTCCCCACTGTGTCTTGTCCAACAGAAACCAGAGTCAGCCCCAAGAGACAGACTTGTCTTCCTGCTCCCAGGAGTTGCACTGGCAGCGGAATTCTCTGTTCCAGAGATGAGCACAGCCATGATTTGCACTCAGAAGGGGAAGGGGCGGTGTGACTTGGTTGGACACGGGAAGCTGGCGATACCTAGAGAGGCTTGCAGCTCTCCAAGAGAGACTTGGCTGGGTGTGGGTGAGATGGCCTGGCTTTACAAACGGCAGAAGGATCCTAAGCTGCTGACTTGAGTCTGTCTCTGTATGGAGGAGGGGCACCTAAGATGGGGTCAGCTGTGCAGAAGGAAGCGAAGTGACACAGTGGGATCCATCCAACCTTAGAAAGAAGGTCTTCCCACTAAAGAGGAACGACTGGGGCAGAGGAAGGGCGAGTGGCCGTGACTAGAGGGGTCATTAAAGTCTCCAGCGAACGCATAGGTGCACGTGCACTCACACACACATGCACATATAAACACGCGTGCACACACACGTACACACATACACATGTGCACACATAAACATAAACACACACACATGCACACATAAAGGCACTCACACACACACAAACCAGAACCAGATTTCCCCTGTGTTATCATTGAACCCAGGGCTTGTGGGGATGCTCAGCCTGTGCTGCACTGCTGAACTACAGCCTTGTGTGTCCAGGAAAGTTAGAGTGTGACTTTGGGAAGATGAAGGAAGCTGGAAAGCACTCGTGATGTGATATAAGAGAATAGCTGTCACTGCTTGTTGTTGCCGAGTAAGACTCCAAGTATCTCCCAGGGAAAGTCATTGGGAATACTGGCCCCCTCGCAGAGGCCCTGTGAGCTAAGATCAAGATGATCTTAGCACCTCCAACTGAACATAGCCCTGTTTCTTTTCTTTGAGTGGGAGTCAGAAACTGAACAACACTCTGTTGACACGAGCCTAGAAATGTGCCTTGTAAAAACCACTCACCTTTCCACCGTGCGATCTCCTGTGAGACCCTGGTCTCTGAGTCCACACACACTACTCTGTCCTCAGAAGAAAAACAGACTCTCCAGTGAAAGGAAGCAGAGGGCAAAGGCCGTGGTGTGTACGGATGTCACAGAGGAGTGAGCACAGAGATGCTCCCTGGCTGTGTTGTTGGGTGGGCACTGTACTGGCAAGCAGATCACGCTCTGCCTTGAGGGACTGCTGGGAGCCGCAGTGTTTGCCCTGAAGATGACAGGGATGATTCCACCCTCTAGCTGCAGGTGCTGCTAGGGAAATGTAATCCTTGGAGGCTGGAGGAGAGGCTGGGATGAGTCCGGAAGAACAGTTGGATTTCTTCCTGGTTAGATAATATGAGGGAGATTGGGAAGGAGGGAAGAGAGCATTCTGCCAATACCGCCTCCTCCCCATATCCTTGTCATGTGATGCATTGGCGGATGTGTGTCTGTCTGTGGGGACTTCTCTGAGAGCCCATGCCTGCTGTTTATCCTCTGGATATCCTGGTGTTTGCACAAGCGTTTTCAAGACGTCTGTGCCCAGAAACCCCGGGACACACCCCAGTTTATCCTTAGCAGCCCATCATTGTCATCCATTATCTGCTTGTAAAAAACAATAGGCTTAAAGAGTTAGTCTAGGACTCAGAGATGGTGCTCAGCCCTGTCTGCACTGTGCTTCTGCCCGGCTGCGGGCCCTCCCTCTGATCATCAGGTCTCTGCTCACCTCTGCCTCCTTCACAGGTTCTCCTCGTACAGAACAAGCTCCAGTGCAGTAGGGCGGCATTAGCAGGCCCTAGCCTCGGACCTGTGCCTGTCTTAAGGCAGTGTGGAATTAGAGAAACCTGGGACAGAAGAAGATGGGCCGAGACAGCAGCCTTACAGTTGCTCACGAAGGTAGCCTTAGTCCAGGAGAAGGTGGTTGCCGCAGCGGCCTTTCCATCCCTCTGTGTTTATTAGACTGGAGCAAAACCTCCACACCCTGCTTGCATTGTCCCTCACTCAAGTCTAAGGAGATGCCCTGTGTTGCAGGGATATACTTGTCCAGTCACGGTTCACTATGGTAAGTGGAGGAGGATCTCTGGGGACACGGGCAGTGTGGATTGTGGGGAGGGAATAGATGGGTGCACAGTGTGCTCATCCACATTCCATCCGTCAGAACCCATCAGTGACCACGTGGGCCTGCAGGAGAGGGTGGAGACAGTCCGGGTGTCTGTCTAGGAGGCTGCTGGCATGGGAGCGGCTTGCCCATCTGTTGTGCTCCTACTCTGTCAGGTACCCTTTTTCATTGCAGTGGTCGGGATCAAACCCAGCACTGCGCATGCTGGGCAAGCACCCTACCACTGAGTTACACCCCGCTGGAGGGTGCTCTTTCCCTGGCTTTTAGAGTGTTTATACTTCTCGAGTGAGGCTCCCACCTGAAATTTTCTGTGTGGGGAAGGCACTTTAGAATCAACAGCTGCCCTTTTGTGGCTGTAACTGAAGTGGAGGCAGGAGACTGTAGGCTCTGGATTGAGGACATGGAGGGTATTGTGTCAGCCCACCAGAAAAGGACCCTTCACAACGTGACCATATTCATTATCTGCCAATAGAAGCTCTCATAACCTGAGCACAATCCAGTGCAAAGTGGATGCGGCCCCCACCCAAGAATACAGTCCGCTGCAAGATGCAACATCCAGGCCTTGTTAACAGAGCCCTAGATGCCGGTGGTTGACGCTAGCCTAGCTCTTAGGTGTGCCTGGGGAATAATTTTGTTGACTGCCATCAGATATGGCTCTGATGCGCCTTGCTGATTGGGTCTTGCTCTTAATTTTGGGGAGGTGGTCATCCCCATGAGCTGGGTTCTCGCAGCTGAGGTGTGACCGGCAGACTTGCCTCTCCTGTGTTGGGTGGGAGGGTTGTTACATCTGGCCTTGTAGCTTTCTTATGCACCTTGGTCCCTCTTCCTTCATGCCCCTTTCATAGAGGAATGGTCAGCATTGGAGATTTAGTTGGGGAGTAGCACATGGGACCGTCTTTAGACCTTGAGTGATGTAAACCAAGGTACTCCATAAAAGCCAGGGGCTGGGCTCCAAAATGGCTATGACAAGAGGAAATTCGTTGTCATGGAAAGGCAGGGTTTCTGGCACTAAGTACTTCCCAGCAGCACTAGGGTGTCTGGTGGCTTTCCCTGGGAAAAGTCTGATCACAGCTGCATGGAGGTGGGCTGTGTAATTATCAGCTGGTAATTAGGCACTTTCCACCCTACCATTAAGGTATTCAAATGATGTGCTGAGTCATTTACTTGAGGGTCCCCAAGTGATGTGAGGGTCTCAGATCCCACAGTCACTTTGAACTTGCTCTTAAGAGGGTTTCAGTTCTAGGATTGCGTTGTGGGGGTCACCAAGCTTCTGCTGCTCACTGTATTTAATTTTGGGTGCCCATGAGTGAGCAAATTTTCTAGTCTCAACTTTAGCATTAAAGAGTTACGAGAGAGAGAGAGAGAGAGAGAGAGAGAGAGAGAGAGAGAGAGAGAGAGAGCGCGCACAGGTGAGCATGCAGTTGTGTGGAAGTCAGAGAACTTCTTTCAATAGTCAGTTCTCCTGTGAGCAGGATCTCTTGCCTCTACCACACTTCGTATTCTAGGATACCTGGCCCATGAGCTTCTGGGAGACTCTCCTGTCTCTGCTTAGGAGTTCTGGCTTACAGATGTATGCCACAGCATTTGGCTTTCTGCATGGCTTCCAAGAATCAAACTCAGGTCGTCAGGGCTAGTTCCACAAGTGTTTTTACCTGCTGAGTCATCTCAGTAGCACCCTCTTTTATTTTGAAAGTTTATTCTTTAAAATTGCAGTGTGGAGGTGGAGGCTCAGAACCTTCAGTGTGATGCCAAGCACTATACCCGCTATGCCAAGTGTTGTACTCCCTGTGCCACACACTCTGCCCCCAGCCTACTTCCCTAGCTCTAATCATATCACTGTTCTGTGATCTGGGCTCAAGCCTGGCTCATGCATGGGAATCTGAGAGGGAACCTGGAGGTCCCTCAGTTTCTGTCCTTGTTAGAAGGACATCACCTGGCCATGCCTCTCCCCCTCGGGCTGAGGTAGAGTTTAGCTAGTTCTTTTCCTTCACAGTCAACAGAGAAGGAAGGAGGCCAGGAGTGTGGGTGGGGTCAGCACCCCTGATTTCGATTTTGTATCTTGTCCCCCTTCGCTGCTGCCATTATCAAACCTCATAAAAGCCAGGCAGCCGTGAACTAGCATTGAAAAGTCCGTGGCTTTAACCGTGGGAGAGGGCACAACCAAAAGTGAGCATGTGTCCGCCCTGTCTCCTGCCTGCTTTGTTTGGGTCACCCCATCTCCCTGACTCCCACTTCTGACCCTCAGAGTTTTCTTTGTCTCACTGTTGTTCAGTGTCCACCTCGGGGCCGCTCCAGCCTCCGTTCTTCCCTGCAGAGTCTAGTCTGCATGTGGCAGTCCCAGGCTGGCTGGGCTTCACTAATCCACAGCTCTGGAGGTGCCTCGAACACGAATCAGATGGACTGCATTGGCCGCTGCTTTGGGCATGGGTACCTTCTGTGTTCAACTGAGGAGTGCCTTATACCTGCCGAGAGTGGCCTTTCAGTGTCCAGCTTGGGTTACAGCACTTGCAAGGGACAGATTTCAGTAAATGAAACTGTGTGGCTGCACTGTGTCATCAGAGAGATGTGTACTTGTGTTTTCTTTTTCTTTCTTTTTTTTTTTTTTTTTCAGAAAGGAGAGACAATGTCTTTCTGTGTAACCCCGGTTGACCTGGTATTTGCCATGTATCCCAGGCTGGCTTTGAATCCATGGCAGTTCTCTGTGTAGCCTGGGCTGGCCTTGAATTCACAGCACTTCTCCTGGCTCAGCCTTCAGAGCCTTGGCTCGAGCCCTCATATCTAGCTAAGAAATAAGCTTTTGATTAGATGGTGTTCTTGGTATTGTAAAGGCTGAAGTAGGATTGATTGGACTTGGAGAATGCAGAAGGAGGTTGCAAGGTAGCCAGCCCATCACTACAGCGGGACTCTCATTCCTTCATCCATCCCGCCCACACAGCACCCACCCCCTCCTCCTGTGGCATATGTTAGTTGGATATAGTCTCGGTGTCAGTTCTAGGCAGGGGCATGGGATGGGCTCTCCCTGTGGCCTTGAGAGCCGTCAGGGCCTGGGAGGTCTTAGAAACTCACTTACTCCCCCCTTCTGCTCTGCTGAGGGCTCCTTGGCAAATGGGGCACAGGAAAAAAAAATGAAAAGAACTACTAATTTTCTGAATAGGAAAAGTGTGGTTCTGCAGATTACAAACCTCTGCGCTCAGCTTTAAGAGAGGGGAACGCTCAGAAGGATGTATTCTAGGACAGTGTCCTGGAAAGGGCCAGCGTGTGCTGCAGAAGGTTGGGGACTGCAGCTGTCTACCCCGACCGCACATCTGATCTGGGAAACTAAGCAGGGTCTGGCTCAGCTAGTACATGGGCAGGAGACTTCCTGAGAATAAATACCAGGTGCCGCAGGCTTTAAGAAAGCAGAGACAGAGACGGGAGACTGGCACAGGTGGAGATTGCAGGGATAAAGAAACTTTAATGGGCAGCAGAGGCGTTTGGTGGAAGAGATGCGAAGTGACTCATGGTGACAACAGATGGGAGGAGCTCTGGACCATTGAAAACTGCGCTCCGAATATCCCCCAGCTGCAGTCTTAAAGTCTCCTCGAATCTCCGTTTAGATACATTTAAAGAAAATAAGTCTGGTGATGTTCCAGACAAGAGTCCTTGATGCCTAGAGAATACTAACAGACAACGCAAACACAAAATTCCTCACAGGCAAATGGATAAACCCAGTTCACCTCGGCTACCTGTAGCGATTGAAGAACCTAAATAAAGAAAGAGAACACTAAATGAAGACGTAGCAGGTCCAGGTCTGTGGGCTCAGCCTGGGTGAGGGGTAGGCTCATATCAGAAGCAGCTTCAGTGTGGGCCCACTGACCCCTCTTAAGTTTGGAGATGGGAATATAGAAAAGAGTCAGGCTTGATCCAGGGATAGTTTGCTGAAACTGAATGTAATTAGGCTTTTACTTTGACTATGGGTTGATTCCCAATGATTCCTATCCTGACTTGGCACACAGATGACATGAACCCACTCGGAGGGTTAGACATGTCCATTGAGGGAAAGTGCTCCTCTGAGGAGCAGATGTGCAGCACTGGGGATCAACCCAGGGCTCTGTGTACACGAGGCAAGCACTCCACGGAGCTCTATCCCCAGTCTGAACAAAAGCTATTTTTAATTTTAAAACTTGGATGGGAACTGGCTTTTCAACAATTGTGTTTATGCTCTGAGCAAAAACATAAATAGCTTTTTAAAAACTATCTTTACATCTAGCTCTGTGGTTTGCTCATAACAACCATTTTTAAATCTATCTTGAAAAGCCTCCCCTCTACTTACCTATCAGCGGGGGGTGGGGGTGGGGGGGGAGATGACCATGTTGAAGACAGCACACATCAAGCAGTGCATGCCCCCTGCCTTTTCAGTTCAGAGAAGCAAGGTTGATGAGCTCTCAGCAATCGGTACCACTTCCACCTCAAGGAAGGAAAACCGGCTTTCAGGGGCTTAAGATGCACCCATGGTCAGGGAGCTAACTCAGGGCTGAAGAGAGGTTCAAAGACACCCAACCACCCCACCCCCCGCCCCACTATGCTGGATGTTCAAAGCACCATTACTGACCATTTCTATGCTTTTGTTAAACTCTAGTCAGAAGCTCTCTTCCGATGAAATTTTGGGTTTATAGACACCCCACCCCCAATAATCTTGCCCTCTTAACACAATCAGTATTATACCTTACTGACAGGTGACTGGGTAACCTACTGAGGCTTATTCATCGAGGCTGACAGACTAACCAAGGACAAGGAATGCTCAGAGTAAACAGGAGGGCTTTGGGTGGCATAAGGGGACCAAATGGCCAGGGTAGTGTTTACTGATAAATATGGAAGTCAGGTAGCTACCACAGGCCACGGGAGCCAGCTAGACTGCACCCGAGAGGGCACTGTGCCTCTGATCAAGCTGAGAGCCTGTCAATAAACTCATTGCAGATACTGTCTGTGCCATCCAGAACGCTGGTCAGCTAGACTTGCCTGGTTCAGGTAGCTTTTAAAGAAATGAAAATAAGCCGACCTCTAACTTCATCTATAGCTATGAACCCTTGGTCTTCTGTCCCCATCCGGCAACTGTGAGAAAATAGTTCGGGACATAGATGGCATGAGGCTGAGGAAGGAGCACCAGAAATTCAAGGTCATTCTCTACTATGCTGTCTTTTGTCTTGATGCGTAAGACAAACAACAGAGCAGTAGCTTTTACCTTATTTATCCAGGGTAGAGTCCAGCCCTTGCAGTCTGTCGGGTGCTCATGTCAGCATAGGTTTAAATGGGTGAAGAAAGGCTATGGGGGTTAAGATTCCTCTTACAGCTCTATATTTAATGCCACATGGGTGTCCTCTCCCCCAGTTCCTTTGCGAACCCAGGGCGATAACCCCATATTCCCTGGGCAGTGTATTACTGCCGTAGCTTTCCAAACAGCTGGGGTTGCTTAGCTGTGGACTTGTAATACCACAGAGCGATGAAGGAGACATATATTTCCACTTGAATATTTACTATGCAGTCACTGAAGAAAGAAGGCTCCATGTTCTTTGTCACGCCCACCGTAGGTGACATATTGACAGGAAAGGCCACCATAAGCACACCACTGTCTTCACACAGACACCGTAGTGAAGTAGAGGACCAGTCAAGGTGAAGGGCATCCCCGGAGATCCCTGTGGGGTAACACTGCAGATGATGGTCCCAAGGCTGACACATCTGAAGTGACTTGCTCTAGATCTAGTAGTTATTCGTCGTCAGTGGTGCCCCAGCCACCCGCGTTGGCAGGCTTCTTATCAAGCCCCCAGGAATATTAAGACGATTCCTTTTCCTCCCACATAATCGCTTGATTATAATTTGTTCAGAAAGCTCCCCGCCTTGGATCGCTGCCTTATTTTCACGTAGGCAAAATGGTTTCCAAATTAGAATAAAAATATCCCAAATAGTCTATTGGGATCTCTGAGTTGTTCCTCCCAGCTGTGTCTAGGCCAAAGTCAAACAATTACAAGGAGCAAACAGTACGGGCTCAGTCCGTCTCGTCTCTGTCCCCGCTATTTGCATTCATATAGGAAGCCCAGTGAACTTGGAAAGAAAATGACTTTCTGATGGGATCCTATCATTTCAAACAAATGTCTTCCATGAAGAAAGAATATTAATTACCGCTGTATCCAGAGCAGCCCCTCCCCTCTTTGAGTTGTGTGTTCATCTAGAAGTACAAGGTCAGGGTAGATTTAAAAGCAGGCGTAAGCTTTGAAATGTAATTCACCCTGGAACTGAGAACAGGAGTTCATGAGGTGTACAGGTGCCGGAAGACTGGCAGGCTGTGACTTCTGCTTTTGTTCTTTAAAGCGCTTTATTCCATTGGGAGGTCAGCGCCTGGGATGCTCCGTTTGTGTGTCACCAGACTGAGTAGGTGAATGTGATACCAGACCGGTTCAAAAGTGAGGTCCTGGCTGTGGTTATGGGTGACTTCAAGATCAGTGGAGTTCAGCGACATCTTTGAAAGTCAAGCTCCGTGGCCAGCACTTAACTGGCATGGAGGTCTTTCCCCTGCATGTGTTCAGTGTTGCCCTCTCCATCCCTGCTTTCCAAAGCCAAGGTAGCTGGGTCTCAGACCCGTGTTGAATGCTTTCATCTCGTCAATTAAGGCCAGTTACGAGGCTTCTCTGGCAAGGCTGTGTGTGAGTCAGGCGGGGCAGGGCCTTGGCTCAGTATGCTGCTCTGCAGGGCACACTGGAGCAGGGTCCCTTATCTGCTGAGGAAGGAGTCTTCAGTGCCAGGCACGCGTTTCTAACACGTTTCACGGAGCAGGATATGATGGCACGCATGCGTTCAGTGGAGACTTAAAAGGCTTTTGGGTGTGTGTGTGTGTCTTTGTCTGTGCCCTCCTACCCCCTGCATGTGCGAGTGCCCAAGGTGCTGTTATGAGTGCCCTGGGTGATTGATGTTGGAGTAAGAGACTGATTCTGGTCTAGGATTTATAGAAATGGGGGGGTGGGGGGGCAGGCAGTGATTAGAGCTTTGTTTCTACCGACTAAATAACTATCTCGGCAACACAGCTCAACCCAGAAAGGCAAGGACATGCTATGTCCGGAGAAGGCAGACCATCACACTGCACAGTCTTTCCCTTCCAGGCTCCTGGGGTTGTCTTTTCCTGCAGCCTGCAACCCCCATTCTGATGCCTCCAGGGCTGTGTCTGCTGCTGCTGGCTAATGAGGCCACATGGAGGGAGTGAATATTGCCACCATCTGTCTTGGTTCCTCCTGTCTTAGTGGGGGCAGATACCTGGATCCAGGAAGATGCAGCTGCCATGCTGGGCAGGCCCAGGGTGCTTGTGTTTGGATCCCAGCCTTATACTGGATTTGCACGGATTCATTGCAGCCACTCCACAGCCTTCAAAGCAAGGGAGAAAAACTTTGCACAATTATTCTATAGTTGGCATTACTGAACACAATTACAGCATTTGAGCAAGACATGCTTGGCTTTAAACGGATCTAACATCTTTTCACCAGGAGGTGGTGATGGTGATGAGAGTCTCAATAAGCTGCCTTAACCCACCTGGGTGCAGTTGGTTTCCTGGCTTCCCAAGTGCGTGGCCCTGACTTTGAGCTCTGAGATACTCTGCTTCTTCTAAGCTGGTAGGTGGGGCTTCATCATGAGAGACTAGAGGTTTCCCTGCCATCTCAAGGTGACCTCCAATGGCAAGTTTCTGGGAGTACAGGTACTAGCTGTACCGGCTGCGTGCAGGTATTCAGCTGCTGTCCTGAGTTTTTAATGAGAAAAGGCCCTTAATATTAATCAGGCATTATGCAGGTGTGGTTAGCATTGTCATCTTGCCAGCATCTCGAATCAGCTGGAAGATGCACCTTTGGCATGACTGTGATTGTCTGCATGGGCTAATTGAGGTGGGAAGACTTACCCGAAATGTCGAGGTTGTCATTCCCTACGTTGAGGTCCCAGATGAAACTGGAAAAGAACTACAGATACGGTGTGTCCAGCTGCATCCCGTCTTATGCCACGGTGGTCTGGTAGCCTAAACTCTGAGCCCCAATAAATGTTACTTAGGGTATTTCTATCAGCTGTTCCCTAACAACAAGACAGATGGTGACTGCTATGGACTGCATGTGCCTGTCCCAGAGGTTACATGCTGCTGTCCTACCTCCCAGTTCCTCAGAATGTGACTGCATTTATAGATAGACTTTAACAAGGTGGCTAACATGGGGCCCTTGTCCAGTAGACAGATGACTTTAAGGAAATCAGAGCATGATAGACTCAGGGGAGGCCATGCAACACACGGATAGAGGGGATCATGTGACACGTAGGTAGCCTGCAGCATCCACTAGCTAAGGGGAACCCTGATTCTGCCTACAGACTCCACCCTACAGAGCCATGAACATCCTCCCTGTCATTGAAGCTTCAGCCTGTGGATTTGTTATGGCATATTCCTTACTAATGGCTCCGGTCAGGGCCATTAAGAGGTTGGTGAACAGCTCGGTATTTCTGCAAGCTTTCCCATTGCATGCGCCTTTCCTACCTGCAGAGTGTGCGCATCCTTTTCTGTTAGTGCAAGGGCTTCCACCAACACAGTAGCTCTCCACCTTCCTAATGCTGTGACCCTTTAACACAATTCCTCATGTTGTGTTAAATTATTTTTGTTGTAACTTTATAACTGTAATTTTGATACTATTATCTGTCGTAATGTAGATTCTGTGTTTTCTGATGGTCTTTGAAAGGGTCCTTTGACCTCCGGGGGTCACGACTCACAGGCTGAGAACTGCTGCACTAGCAGCAGTAATGGAGTGCCTGCTCCTGGCACCTGCCAGGGTCTGCATGTCTCCAGAGAAACAAGCAGTTCCTCCCGTGCCCAGGCCTGGGTAGGGCCCTAATTATATCCGTAATGCTTCTGTGGGAAAGAATTTATGGCTTTATAAGTGAATATTTCCGATTTAGGGAAGGGAAGTTGGCAATTACGAAACCTTCTTACTGCCTTCCAGGCCCGGGGACAGAGCCTGGGAGGGTGAATGCCAGAGCCCAGCCCGGTATATCCTGGGGCTCCATGGTGGCCGTGCATGGGGGAACAGAGGAGTGTGTGGGTGTGGGGTGTGTGTGGGTAGGAGAGCAGATACCCTGACAGGGTATGGGCTTGCTTGGCATGGGGTGGAGTGGTCTCAGAGCCTGGCTGGTCACACTCCAGGAGCTCAGGAGGCCAGAGGTATGGGGTAATCTCTTGGGGACCATCCTAACGGGAGGGCTTGGCCCTGGTCTCCTACCCTCCTCAGCTCTGGTCCTGGGCCACCTGGCTTCCCTGTTTTCCTGCAGTTCCCATTTCTGACTGCTTGTTCTGCATTCTCTTTCCCCATGCTGCTTCCCTCCCTTTCTCTCGGTTCCTCCAGTTCCTCCCCCCACCATTTCCTCCTTCCCCCTCCTTCCTGCTTACACTTAGGCCAGCAGAATCACAGCGGTTCAGAGCAGTCTGCAACAACCTCAGCTGACCTCTGGTCAGACATCTTGGTAACAAAGTTGCAGCTCTAACAGGCATGGGATGACCTTTTTCCTTGTGGTTATTCCCTTAAAGGTTATAGTAAAACAGGGGCTGGAGAGGTGGCTCAGTGGTTAAGAGTACTGACTGCTCTTCCAAAGGTCCTGAGTTCAATTCCCGGCAACCATATGGTGGCTCACAATCATCTGTAATGAGGTCTGGTGCCTTCTTCTGGCCTGCAGACATACATACAGACAGAATATAGTATATATAATAAATAAATAAATATTTTTTTAAAAAAGTTATAGTAAAACAAAACAACGATTGATAGAGCACTTTGCGTTAGTTCTGGCAAGTGTTCTAGAGATGCAACCATGTAATACTCAGGACTCTTTCAAATAAGGAATGGTAGTGTCTTAGAGATTCGTGTGGGGGTAGAGTGGCCCAGCAAATAGTTGAAAGACGATTCCCATGGGTTTTTGGGCCTGAGCCAGTTCCCATCATCTTCTGTGGGATGCCTGCACAGTTAGAATCGGTGACTTTCCCTATTCATAAACTAGGGATAATAGTAGCTACACCTGCCCTTGAATGCTCCTCTCAGATACTAGTCTGCCACACAGGAGGGGCAAGCTGAGCCCTAACGCAGGGTGCTTAGCTGCAGAGAGACTGGGAGAGCTGGGAGTAGGGCTGCCCCCACTGTGAAGATGCTGGGTTGGCAGTGGTCCTTACTTTACAGAGATGAGATGTTTTACTTAGAGCCACGTGGCATACTCCTTGGAGCCTTGCAAGTCCCCGTTCTCTTTTCTTGCACCTTATTTCAATCAGGTCAGCTGCAAGTGCTGCATACTGTCCTCGCAGGAAACAGCTACGTGCTGCTTCCTCCTTGGTTGGCCATTGGCTAGGATGGGCACTAGTGTAGGCCAGCTGGGCTCGCGGTGTTGTGAACTCTGCGCTTACTTGCTTATGTTAGCGTTTGATGGCAGCCCGGGAATGCTTGCTTTCCTGGGTGCAGTATGTTTGCTGCTCAGGGATTGCTGCATTAGGCGCTGTTCCCCTTGGATATAAACCCCAAGTTCTGGAGAGTCTTCCTGGAAAAAGCCCCCAGGGGAACACTGTGCTATCTCTGCCACCCTCTCTAGCCTGAAATTTCCCACAATCACTGGTGCTTTTCTGGAAATCCTTTGACTGCCAGGAGGGCAGCAGGCAAGGTCCCCATTCTTTCTCTGGGAGCCAGTTTGGGCTCCCTGTGTCGACCCGACACCGCCTCTGCTGTGCCCCCGAGATGTGACGGCAGTGACTGTGAGGGAGCTTGCAGAATTGGGTGCTGAGGATGTTCAGCTTCACCACTAGCTCCCTGTGCAGGGCTGCTCTAGTCTGCTCTAAAGCAGCGCCAGGTTGTTCCGTGTCTTTTTCTCTGGCTTTTCTGAACCCTGGGCCTGGATCTCTGTAGATCCTTTCAATGCCAAGTCTTGGTGACCAGACAGCCACTTCCAATTCTAGGGATGCCAAGGATGGCATGGGTGTCGCCTACTGTGTGCCCAACTAGGATCTGAACATCAAGAGCTCCCTGGAGCCTCTGCACCCCGCCCTTAGGACTAACACCCCATTCTCTGAGATGAAACAAGACCCGGGCTCTCCATCAGCTGCAGCATTCGGAGAACCCCCCACCCCCACCCCCCGGACACTCAGTTCAGTATGTTTTCATGGTTTCCACTGAGGGAGGAACAGGCTATCGCAGAGGGCGGCCACCCAGGGTCAGCTGCGGCTGAGGATTTTTGTGGTCAGGGAAGAAGTGAGTCACCATCTTTTCGTCCCTGTGTCTGTCCCTAACTGCGGGAGACTGTGTGGGTAAAGTTCCGTGCAGTGATGAAGTGCATTATGGGAGAGCAAAAAGGGGCACCATGGGGGGTACAGTGCAAGTCAGCTGACCTGGTTTGTGACATGAGTGGGGCAGGACTGCTGCTCTGTGGAAGTGACCCTGAACCACCTGCCAGCAGGATTTGTCTAGCAGGAAACTGGTAGGGAGGGGTGAAGCTGCTGTCCACTGAGCTGGGAGGTTGTTAAGTTTCCAGGGCAGAGGCAGGGTAGTGTCTATTCTTTAGGGACCGCATGGTCAACACCAGCAGAAAACCCTCTATCAGGCAGATCCCGGTGAGGAGTTGGACCTGGCCTCATTTTGCTGTCACTGCATATGGCATGGTTAGCAATGAGAGAGGCAGTTAGGGTTTGCCAGCGAGGAGGTGGGGCAGACACTTGGTTAGACCCTGGGTCAGCACTCTGTACACCAGGTCGTGTGTACCCATTTCACTGTCATAGCTCTACCGTATTTTCACAGTCTCGGGGCCTCTTTGCCTGGTCACAGGGGTCTGTGTCATTCATGTCATGGAACCTGGCCCGAGCCACTGTGTTCTGCAGGATGACTGAAGGTGTCAGGCCCGGAGCCACTTGAAGAGTATGCATTTTACTCTGTAGGCAAGACGGAGTTACTGAGTAGAATTGCACTGTGAAGCCCCGATAGCAGGGCTGAGGGCTGTTTCTGGAAAGGGAGCTGAGCGTAGGTTTGGGTTAGGCTGGGCTTGGCTTGGAAATCCTTCTGTGTGGGATGGCTGAGGGAATGGGGAATCCCCCAGATAGGAAGGCGTTAGTTCCCACTAGAGCCCAGGAGCTGGGTGCTGGCTGGAAGGCCTGCGGTGGAGAGGGCTTTTTCATTCTGTGGACATAACTGAGTCTGATGGAGGAGAGGTGACTCGAATGAACAACACAGGGTCATCTGCCAACTCACATGTGTGACCCGAGCCCATCCTGAGACGGGACAGGCAGCTTGAAATCACTGGAGTGAAGAAGGGCTGGCCAGGGCCCCATTCCTGTTTGTGACATCTTGCTGGAGTATCCCTCCCAGGGATGAAGATGGGGTGGGACGTGTTCCCAGGCGATACCAGTGTTCTGCTCCAGAGGCCATGTCTGAACTGGGCCATGGCCAGGTGTGGTCTCTTGGAGTAGCCAGGGGAAAGGTAGACTAGTGCCTGCTGTAGACCGATGTCCCCTGTTCTCTGCTGGACTACGGGTGGTGTCAGTTCTAGGTGTGTCACCTATGTGGCTCACGGGAGGAGGCCTGGGGTGAAGGGGCAGGTGTGACCTGAGACCCCTGGGTGCCTTTGGGGCTCGAGGTGGGAGATATGAGGTGAGAGGGTCATCCCCTGCTCTGTGTGTTCCTTTCTGACAAACATGCTGCCATGCCTCACGGTTCTCCTTTAGAGGGCACTGCCCAACAGTGCCCAGGGCTAGGGGCTTGGTTCCTAATCCCAGAAGTTTTGTCTTTGTGAATGGCCAGCTAGTTCTTCATCTTTAACATCACTCCCAGAGACAGTGCAGAATTGGTGGGAGGACCGTTATAAGTCATGGTGTGCTCTGAGCTGGTGCCTCTTGCTCTTCAGTTCACCATTCTCCTTCAGTTTGCCTTTCTTTGTGGAGGATTTTGGGAGGAGTCATAGGTAGCTAGCTGAGCATCAGAGTGTGGTGGTGATGAAGCTCGGTGGCTGTGGTGTGGCTGGATGCCTGCCAGAGCCCTGTGTCTTCATCCCCCCTATCCCCGACTCCATGCCCTGCTACTGTAGACTCTTCGCCTGATCTCTGAATAAGGCCCCGGGGAACAGGTGTGAGGCAGGTAGATAAGAAGACATGGGTGTTTTCTTCTCAGTGTCAGCCAGGATATAGGGACCTATCCTTCTCTTTCAAGGAGCACAAATACAAATTGTAACCTCCAGGGGAAGTGGGTGTTGTCTACTGCCTGAGTTTGTTTATCATTGGAGCCGGAGGACCACTGAAATGATTCACTGGTTGACAGGGGCAGGGGAGTGATCATATGTCTGCTGCCAGGAGAGGGAGGGAGGGAGGGAGGGAGGGAGGGAGGGAGAAAGGAAGGGAGGGAGGGAGGGAGAAAAAAGGGGAAGGGGTAATTGAGATTTAAATAGGCAGCTTAGGTATTTTTTGATGTGTAGTAAGAGAGAATGGATCTTCCCTTGAAGCCTCTGGTCATAGAATTCCAGGGAGAACCGAAGCTGGTAGTGGTAACTACCAAAATGCAGAAATGGTAACTGTCAAACGTGCTCCTCTGGAAGCCTGGTTCGGGTATACCTGCACAGACCCTGGGCATCATTTGGGACCTTGATTTTGATCTTCATGTAAATACTACGATGCCTAAATCTCTGAGGTCAGCAGATTTAAAGGGAAGCTTGTCACACCCCGTGTAGGAAGATGAGGTTGCTCGTTAGGATTCTTTTTTGACTTCCTACTCAGGCCTGCTGAGTAGTACCTTCTCTCTTCCTAGCTGCCATTGTCTTCATCAGAGCATCTGTGCCTCCTTGCGTGAGACCCTCAAGATCAGGCCTCTGTGACTGTTGCTGCTCCCTCACAGAAGAGTGCCTCTCATACAGGGCGGCCTCCTGATTTTCACCGCATCTCAATCGCACATGGCCTTGGGGTCTCGGCAGGTGCTAGAGTCTGTAGACTGTGGAAGGCTATCAGAAAGAAGATCCTATCTCTGCATCTATGGCAAAGTCACCATCCGTGCTGGAGCGAGATGTTCTGGTGGTGCAGCTGCATTGGGCTGCCTGCACTGCGATGAGTAACCCGTCCCCCATACTCTGAAAGCCCAACCAGCTCATCAGTGGAACAACAATACTTTGTCTTCGGTGCTCTAAAGAAAGGGTAGATGTTTACAGCCCTCTAGGGAAAGAGTTCACGGCAACACCAGGACATGCTTTACAGACATTGAGGGGGGTGTCCCCTTTGTTGATACCTCCCAATTCCTTTTCCTTGGCTGCATGTGCATGGAGGTGATATGTGGTGCATGGAGGTGATATGTGGAAAGCTGGAGGGAGGGAATATGGGGTGGGAATCCTTTCGTATGCTCTGGTTGTGGCCATGCGTAGCCCCTGGGGAGTCACTCTAAGTGTGAGCTGGTGTTGCTTGAATTCATTTCTGTAAAGTGATGGCTCATAGATCTGACTTAATGTCTGAAGTCTTCTTCAGTGACACGAAGAAAATTTCCATGTGTGGAAGTGAGGCTACTCACAGTGGATGCTCCACAGAGCATGATGGGAAACTACAGCATCCGCTCTAGGTGGCCCGTGTAGGTGGAGAGGAGATTTTGGCCGGGTTTGGGATTGGCCTCTGGTACATTGTTCCAGGCTGTATGGAGAAGCTGTGGCCTGGCTTAGGCTCCTCCCTGGTCCTCCCGTAGGAGGCTCTTGTTATCCTCTGTTCCTTGGTGGTTTCCAGTGTCATGGGATCGAATCTCTGTGAGGGTGACAGTGGAGGTCTTAAGACTTTGGAGAAACCGGTCAGTGCTGGCCTTTTGTGACCCTGACACACCCAACTTGGGCTATTTTGTAGATGAGCGTATCGTTGCCTAGGCGTAGACTTCTATAAAATCTCATGGCCAAGATACTTGATCATTCAGAGAAATTTCAGTAGGGCAGCCTGTCTGTCCTCACAGGATGGTGGGTGACTTGGTGGCCCGCTTCTCACTGTTGATGTTCTGTTTGGGGCTAGTTCCTGGAAAGAATGCAGTCTCTCTTATAGAAAGCTCGACAAGAGCTGTGGGTACTGTTAACCCTTGCAGAGGTGGGGAGGTGTGAGAAGCATCGTTTAGTTCCTGCTCAGTGTTGTATGTACCTTTGGAGCAGGTGCATACAAGGCAGTCTTGTTCTCAGGGGACATTTGACAGCACTTGGAGACATTTTTTACTGGGGTCGCTGGGAAGGGTAGTGCTGGCACCAGGTGAGTAGAGGTCAGGCCTGCTGCTCCACAGCCTGAAAGAAAATTCTGTAACAAAGGACTGGCCAGCTCAGTGAGCGTCACAGCCTTGAGGATGGCTGGCCTGGAACCTCCTCTGGCCTCTCAGGGTCACTCTGCACCACACCACGGCTACCACCCGCTTCCTTCTTGCAGAGCCTTGTGCTTGCTTCAGCCTTAGTGCACAGCTTCTCACCTTTTGTGTCCTTGTGCCCTGTCACTTCTCTGTGACCTTCTGCCCTGTCAGTTCCCCTTCTCCCTGCGCACAGCTAACTCTGGGCCTAGCCCTGGGCTGTTTCAGGTCTCCTCAGTACACATGCCAACAGTGACAGCAGGTGGATACAAGCTGGCCTTCTGTTTGAAGTTTGTCAGCACCTGATAGGGTGGCAGATCTGCTTGGTGACGGAGCCCTCTGCAGCTAGAGGGCATGTGCCCTGCTCGTTGCATCATGCAGGTGTTTGTCACCTCCCGTGGTGCTTTCCTGACATTTAGGAATCCCTGGGAAGGCCTTGTCTGGAGGTCACTGAGCTGGACTCTATACTATCAGGGACACAGAAGTCCCTTCTCCCCCACTGTCCATTCCGTCACATTGGGGGATTGGTACCCACCCGTCCCTACCATGCTGTTTTCTGACAGGAATTGGGGGTCAAACCCCATCTTTCTGGGGTCAAGCCAAATTTAGTTTTGGCTAAGCTACCCTGTCCGGATTTCCTTCTTTGTTATTGTCTAAAACATGGTTGCATTGTCACTGAGGTGACAGCCAGGCACCTCCAGGTACAATTGAAAAGCTCACAGAGGCGTACTGCCGGCAGGTGTTCTGGCTACACTCAGCCATGTCTCTGGCCTATTGTCAGCCTTTGCATTGCGGCTGCTGCATGAGGAACAGCTCAGGAAGGGTCCTTCCCCCTGCTTGCTCAGCATGTCCCCGCCCTGAAGAAGAACACACTTTCTTTTCCTGCCTGCCCCCTGGATCAGATACGCTTGCTTACCCTTTCCACTCTTTCCTCTGGGGAGATGGGTATGGGCACTGAACCCAGGGCCTTGCACCTGCTAGACTACTGAGCTGCAGCCCATCCCTGTATTTTTGTTTTCAGACAGGGTCTCTAAGTTGCCCAGAGGAATTTGAACTCCCTCTGTGGCTCAAGCAGGCCTCAGATTTGCAGTCCCTCTGGGATAGCATGTTTGACCTGATTTCTGTTTGCAACCTCCAGCTTATAAATATGAAAACCTGGGGCCCCTACAGATTTACAGCCTGCAGACTCTAGGTAGGGACAGTACCCAGTCCATCCAGAGCATCATAGTAAATCTCAAATCACAAATCCTTCTGAAGCCTTGATGATGGGATGGAGGCTCATGCTGAGATCTGAAAGTGTCAGTCAGATACACATGTCTTTCTCTTTGCAACATCGCCCTGTCAGCCAGTTACCAGAAGGGAGCTCCTGAGACCCAGCAAGTATTTTTTTGTGGTTCTGAGTGTCTGTGCCCAGGCCAGGGTAGAACCCTGCTTGGTGGTTTCTTCCAGCAGACATGAATCTAAAAAAACAGCCTGATTACTAGCTATCAAGTTGTGTTTTTTTGGAAAGTCGGCCTGCGAAGCAGATGGTTCCTCTGCTGACTCGCAGAGAGGCTCCTTTAAATAAGGCTTCTAGGCTCTCCTAACCAACACTTGCAAAATGTAATGTTCACAAATTAAGGAGGCTTAATTGATGACTGGCTCCAAATGGCACTGGATACAGGTCATGGAGGGTGGCCAGAGGCTCCTATAAAGCTTAGGGCATTGGGAGGGCTATTTGGATCCTCTAGGGCGTTCTTATTTAGGCAGCTGAGTTCCTCCCTGCAGTGCTCAGGCCCTGCCCATGTGCTTTTGAAGGATGGAGCAAAGAGATCAAGAACACACTCTGTGTGCGTGTGTGTGGTGCGGTGCGGTGCGCTGCGGTGTGTTATGCTGTATGATGTGGAAGATATAGATGTGGTCTGGTAGTATCCATTTAAGAACACCCCACAAAATACCCCAGGAACACTCAGCATGCCATGTGAAGTGTTTTCTTTTAGCGGAGGCAGGTCTGGCTTTGTGCAGGGGATTTAGATTTTGGAGTGACAGACTCAGGATCCTGTGTCTTCTGAGGCTGGGAGAGCCCAAGTCTCCAGGGCTGTGGGGAGAGGCCATGTGCTGGGACCAGGATATTGAGGTCTTCAGGGAGTCTTTAGAACTGGTGTGTGGAGCCTGTGGTTACTCCTGGGGAGAGAGTGCTGAGAGAGAGGGAGAGCAGCAGCTTGGTTGGCTGGGTGCTCCCAGTCTTCCTGGGAGACTGTGTGTCATCTGAGGTGGAGGGAATGGATTCTTCTACTCTGCAGCCTGCATCCTAGTATGGCAAAGCACAAAACCCGGGATGGAATCCATACCAAGAACAAATAATGAGCTGGCACTAATAGACTAGTATTTAAGCGCTAAAGGAATGCAAACATATCCCTGCCCCATCTTCAACACCTCATTTTGGCTCTAAGTATGCCTCAGGTAATAAGGAAAATGTATTTCCCTGTCTTCACTATACAGAAGATATTATTAAGGTTCACATGGGCATTTGAAAGAAGCCCCATTCTTACACACTGAGAGGTTAGACCCAGGCTCCAGTGAGCCAGCGTTGAATCCCTACCTTTGCCTTTGCCACTAGCAAGGCAAGGTTCTCCTTCCACAGTGTGCAGCTCCTATTTCTCAGCTTGCAGACCTGGTTACCTGGGCATGTGTACAGCCACAGCTGTAAGGTTAGACTGATGCCAAGTCCTAGTGGTATTAATTTACTAGCTGGACAGCGTGCTTGCTACTGTGCCATCTCTGACACTGTTCTCCACGGTCTTTTTAGTCCTAAAATCACAAACATTTTTTATAAGTTTGTGTTTCCTTGAGTCGAGACCCCATCTTGTCTCTCTCTCTCTCTCTCTCTCTCTCTCTCTCTCTCTCTCTCTCTCTCTCTCTGTCTCTGTCTCTCTCTCTCACACACACACACACACACACTTTGATGAACCAATAGAAAAGATGTTAATAATACTTCCTGGTAATATCAGGGTTTGTTTAGTTTTTGATGGAGTCTAGGCCAGTTCACATTTTGTTTGCTCTCCATGCTAATATAGCTGCTGGAACAAAAGACATTAGTGCAGGCGTCGGCACTGAGATTCTGACGCAGAGTTCCATTCTCACCCAGGAGCTGTGTAGTCTTGGGGGCATGTCCCCACCCTCTCTGAGCCTCAACATCCTCCTAAAGGGACGAATCTAGACATTTTAATGCCTGGCTTCCACCCTAAAAAGGTTGGTGCCTCTTGGGTTTTATCAGAGAGAGTTGCTTTAGTGAAACAGGGCGTAAGATGGCCTTACCTCTGAATGATGTGTCTGAAGAGCCACTACGGACTTGGTAGACTTTGAACAGAAGGTATACCTTGCCCATGGCTGATGGTTGGTCATATAATTGAGGTAGGAGCTACTGATGGTAGTTAGCTATGTTTTCAAACATCTTAAGAAAAATAGGAGGTTGGAGAGATGGCTCGGGGGTGGGGGGAAGTGCTTGCCGTACAGACACAAGGACTTTGGACTCCTGTACCCACTTAAACATCAGGTGGATGTGGCACCGCACCTATAATCCCATAGCTTGGGAGACAGAGATTGGGGGATCCCTGGAAGAAGCTGGCTGGTTAGACTAGCCGAATCAAGCTCCGGGTTCAAGTGAGTGACCCTGCCTTAATGTATAAAATGAAGAAGGGCTGAGGAAGGATGCTGACATCAACCCCTGGCCTTCACATGCACACAACACACAGCACACATACGCCCCCGCCCCATGCTTACCCACATGTAAGCAATAAGTAAATGAATCATATAGAAACCTTTCTGCTTATTTTTCTTTAAAACCTTGGTTTCTTACACCGCAATCTCTTTCAGGAGACATGGCCCGTTCATTCTTACACACTTTTCCTGACATGAACACAACAGATACTCCCAAAATTTTGTGGTGAGATTACAGAGTGACTAGCTGGCGAGACCTTAGAAATGCCTGATCTTCATAGTCACCTACATCTTGCTTAGATATATCCTTCAGGAAACTCTGTCCTTTACAGGTCAAGAGAAGACCCCCTCCCGCATCTGGTTAGTGGGCACTGTATAGATAGAAAATGCATTTTCCTCCTGGAACCTGTAAACAAGATGGCAGAAGCAGTGCATCTATGTTCAGGATGATCTGAAGAACTGGCCTGTGACCCCCATATAAATCCTGTATTACATGGGGGTGGGGCCACATATGAGCATTTGTGGAAGGTGAGAGGCAATAAGTAGGGAAAATGAAGGGAAATACAACTTTTAAATGTGAACATACCTGGCTCATAGTGTTTTAGCCAGCGCCAGCCACCCCCCAAAGTGCTAATCTAAGCTAGGCAAGTGTTATCTCCATCTTACAGTTGGAGAACCCAGATGGTTAGGAAGGAGAGGAGCCTGGCAAGACGCTCTTCTTGCTTCTAAGTCTGCTGCAGATTTATATTTTGGAAAATACCCTATAAATTATCTTAGAGACACACAGGCCCAGGGAGCAACTGTTTTTGTTGTTGTTGTCTTCTTTTACAAGTTTTTATTTTTGAGTGTTTGCTTGAATTTATGTGTACCAAGTACAAACAGGCACCCTTGGAGGTCATAAGAGGGCATCAGATCTTCTGGAACTGGATTTAGAGATGATTGTGATCCCCTTTGTGGGTTGTGGGAACCTAATGTGATCTTCTAGGAGCAGTTAGTACTCTTAACTACTGAGCATCTCTCCTGCTCTTCTTGATTTCTAGGAATTAACTGGTAGAGGGTACCAGTTCAAAGAAATCTTTGTTCTTGATGAGATCTGGCCTCTCCGTGTGGGTGGGTGGGCTGGAATTACTAGCCTCAAACTCACGATCCTCCTGTCTCAGCCTCGGGAGTACTTTTCCAGCAAGTCATTTGAGTTTCATCTTCTAAACTTCACGGATAGCCGAGGCCTCAGATGACCCTGCAGCAGGTCCTGGAGACTGGTATAGTTTTACTGCGAGGGGGATGATCCGCTCCGCGCGGCGGGGATCCAGCCCGGCTCTTGGGCCTTCCCTTCGCCGCGCTCGCGGCCGCCTCCGCGCTCCCGGGACCCGCAAGCCCCGCTGGGCGCGCGGCCTGCAGTCTCCGCACGTCGGCCTCCGCCCGCCCGCCCCGCCCCGGCGCGCATTTCCATTTTAAACCGCCACCCGCCCCTCGACCGTCCGCGGCCGCCGGAGCTAACCGCGCGCCCGGATCCCCGGAAGAGGCTGAGGCTGCGGGACCAACGAGCTGTGCAGGAAAAGGCCGTGGGATGCGCTTGGACCCTGCGCCCTAGACAATGAAGCCGCGGGCGCCACCGCCCGCAGTGGGCCCTGCGCGCTCAGGCCGCACCTGCCGGCGAGGCGGGTTCCGCGCTTGAGCGCCTGCCCGGTTCCCCATGGCTCGGCTCCCCGAGCGCGGACCCCGGTACTCGGGCCGCGTGGCGCGCGGGCGGGCGGACTCCAGGGGCGCTGTTCCCGCAGCCTAAGCGCGGGCCTCGCTGCGTGCGGGGGGCGTGGGCGCCGCTCCCTACCGACCAGGGCTCTGCACCTGGCCGGCTCTGCGCCCACGGCGCGCGTCCCGACGGCCGGCGGCGCTGGATGCAGTCGAGCCTCGGAGGGCGGCGCGGCGGCCGCGGACCCTGGGGACATGTACCTGCTGGACGGCAGCGGCGAGCCCGCGTCGCCTCCCGCGGACGCGATGCCCCGCGGGACGCCCCCCAGGAAGACGGTCTACCGCATCTCGGTGACCATGGTCAGGAAGGAGCAGCTGGCCGCTCCGACTCCGCGCCCCACACGGCGGCCGCGGCCCGCGCGTTCCCCGGACGCTCCTGGGCGGCTGGAAGAGGAGGCCGAGGAGGCGGCGGCTGAAGATCCTGAGGCCGGGCCGCGCGCCTGGGACTTCCGTGCCTTCCGCACACGCAGCACCGGGCAGCTGGAGCTCGGGCGGCTACGGCCGTGCACACGCGGCGCGGAGCCTGCAGACCTGATGGGCAGCCCTTCGGCTGAGCGGCCAAGCAGCCCCGACGTGGAGGAGGCTCGGGCCGCGCCCCTGCGGCGGAGCCTCAGTTTCAGGCACTGGAGCGAACCCGAGGCGCCGCGGAGCCCCGCACTGAGCGGCGGAAGGCGCCACAGCAGCTCTGGGAGCCTGGCATGGGCGCCCGACGACGAGGTTGAGGCGGAGGACTCCCCGGAGCCAGTGGCCGGAACGCAGCCCGTAGCGGAGAAGCGCAACACCTTGGATGTGGGCGAGGTGCTCAGCAAGAATGAGGCGCTCTCGGATCTGGAGCGCTGGGAGCGCAGCAAGAGCAAGAACCGCACGCTGGACAACAGCGACCTGCAGCGGCTAGAGCGCGCTCGGGCCGCGGCCGCCGGCCCCGGAGCAACCTCGGAGCACCGGCTGCTGCGCTTTTTCAGTGGCATCTTTGCGCGTAGGGATGGCGGGCCCTCTCCCCGAAGCGGCGCCCTGCGCTCCCGTGGTTACTTCAGCCTGCGGCGGGCCCCGGCCGACACGCAGTCGTCCAGCGCAGAGAGCATCGAGGGGTCCCCTCGCAGAGGTGGGCAGCCCTTCTTGGGCGGGGAGGGTTCTTGCACAGGCCAGTGGGGGCTGGGCCTGTGCTCCAGCAGCCTGTATTGTAAGCATACTGGGGCTTTAGAGAAACGGGACACCTGCTTTCCCTGGTGTCTAGCTGGCCAGTGGTCACAAGGGTGTGAACTGTCCTGATGTTCACTGCAGCAGTACGGGTGGTTCTGAATGCTGTCACCCCAGGCTTTATGTGCTTTATCAGTTCTGGGCCTGTTACCTGGTCTTAGTGAAGTTGACAAGGGTAAGATCGCTTGGCTAATTGCTGCCCCTCTTGCTGGATCAGCCCTCTCCGTTTGCAGGATGGAGCTAGAGCACGCCCTTGTCCACACTGCCATTGGCATGTGAGCTCCTGACCAGCCACGAGGCGCCCACATTCCTTTTGAGTTGATCCTTGCCTCCCTTCTTCAGTGCAGCAGGCTGCTATTGGTTTCACCATCCGAGTGCTGTAATGGCTGATTTGGGTGACCCTACCCTGTGGAGCTTTTGGTGGAGTCAGCTCATAGCTGGTGAGAGCAGATGACAGGCATCCAGGCCGTTCTTTCTCCACATGTGACTGGAGAAAGCAAGCTGGGTAATGAATGCTAGGAAATGAGGGGCTAGTCCCGCAGCCCATCTGAAAACTTTAGGTGTCGCTTGTCTCTTACATGTCTGCTGGGGCCTTGTGGAGAAGTGTCTGGGGGCAGATACTGGAAGCGGTGAATTAGCCATATGATAGATAGCATTTGGGGGTCAGCAGCCTCTTGAAACCACAAAGTATGGATCTGGTTTCTGCATATCACCTGGAGGGAAAAGACTGGGCATGGATGAGTAATTGTTACACCACTGTGTGTGTGGGGAGGTGGGTATTTTACTAGGACAGCTCTTTAATCAGGCTTCTGGTTACAAAAAGGTGCTGCTGATGGCCTCAAAGGTAGAAGCAATGGAGGATAGTGGTTCCTACAGTATCAGCTGGCTCCCACCATCCTGGAAAGGGCTTCTCCCAGCTGGACCTCACAGGCTAGCTGACTGCCTTAGGTCCAGGCCCACATCACAACCAACCTTGGCAGAGGACCCTTGGAAGGCAAACTCCTCTCATGGCTGCCTGTGGTCCTAGGAATGTGCTAGAGAAGAGAAGGGTTGGAGCAAACCCTGCCGTGCCATGCTTGCCTGCTTGTTTCCTTTGCATTCAAGTTACCTGTCACCAGCCTTGGTTGGTCGAGTTGCCTTGCCTGTCTAGTTGTAACATGCCTTGCAACACTTTGGCAGACGTCTCGTTCCACTCTAATCATTAACCCCTCTCACTGTCCCTCCCTTGCACATGCTTTTAAAGTGTTGGAAAGTGGCAGCGGTTATTTTGGAGGCCAGTGAGATTGACTCAGACAGGTAAAGGCACTCGCCACCAAGCTGGTGATTATGTGATCGCTCCCACGGGGAGAACTAACTCCCACAGGCTGTCCTCTGACCTCCCCGCATGTACCACAATGCCAATCAGCAAGTTCACCATGAAAATAAATAAATGAAGAAGAAAAAGAGTTGCTTTGCATGAAGTGGCTGTTGTCATTGCACAGAGGAAGTGCAAATTGAAAGGCCCCTGCTTACTCTAACAGCAGGTTTGCATCTCTGTTTTTGTGTAATTAGGTGCCTGGGTTCCAGATAAGTACCTGTTTTACAGAGATGGGGAGAAGCAGAGACATGATTGGCATGAGTATGCTTCAGCTGCACCTGGACACAAGTTAAAAGCATTTGAGGTTTTGATGAGTCCTCTGGGACAAACTCTTGAAAGTGGGTTTGCAATAGTGAAGGTATTGGTGTGTTGGAAGTTTGCTCCTGAGGGGTGCAAGTTTTTAATAGTAATGATCTTCCTGCTTATCTCTGTGGACATACCATCACCACAAACTTTATGGGTGGTCATGTAGAAAACCCACAAGCTGGGAATGATGGTATGTGTTTCTAATTCCAGCCCTTGGGAAGTGCAGTCAGGAGGATCGACCTCTGATATATATATCAAGTGTGAGGCTTGGGCTGCATCAGACCCTGTCTCAGAAATGGGGGCGGGGCCAAACTGAAAATAGCATCTTTTTTTTTTTTTTTTTTTAAAGTGTTCTGGGTCATAGCATTCACATATACACAGAACTCTGTGGCCTTAGTTTATTCTAAAATTCTGGATCATCCAGGTAAAGTCTTTGTCGCTGGTAAATGTCAGAAGTGTCAGGTCAGTGTCCCCCAGACTCAGGAGCAGCCTTGTTTTATGGCCGTCACGGCCAGTGTTGCAGAACTCCTGCGTTCAGGCCTTACGGTTTTGTTAGGATCCTGTGGGGTTTCTTTGCTTGTTTTGTTTTTCATGTATCTGTTTCTTAGAATGTCAGTTGTTGGAGCAGAGGTGGAGAGAGAGGTGGTTAAGCATATATAACTCTTCTCGCAGGGGACCAGTTCTAGCACCCACATCAGGCAGTTTACAACAGCCCGGGACACCAGCGCCAGAGGGATCCTGTGCCTCTGGCCTGCACGGGCACCTGCACGCATGTACATACGCATACAACGCGCAAATGCACATAATTAATAAAATAGCTCTTAAAGGGTATCAGTTGTTCAGAATTTAAACGTTATATGAAAGTCTTGCTCTCATGTTATGGTTGGGTGCACGGTATCTCATGTTTTCTCTTTGTGAGTATTTGCTAGGGCTGGCCATCTTTCCTTGCCCAAGCTTACTTTGGGGCTCAGGTGGCTTTTCAGGTCTCAGGAATTTGATTTTTAGGAAGGGAGAATGGAGCTTGTTGTGAAATGTGAAGTGTGAGGTCAGGGGCTCTTTATAGCTTCATGCAGCTGGCTGCTGTGTCAGAGCAAAGCCCAAGCTTGGCTAAATAGTAGCAAAACTCAGGCCTGTGCCAGTTCCCAGCTGTTTTCACCACCCAGGGCTTAAACCTCTGCAGCATCTCTAGACACCACACTTGATGACTTCCTTTAAATCTAGGCCATAATGGTTTGGAGTTAATGATCGTAAAGGGAATTAGAGGTGCCGACACCTACAGACGCTTTCTGTCTAACACCTATTAGAGTTTGAGTGGGCTGTAGGGAAAGTTACTTTAAAATTGGTATTATGGTGAATATTTTCCCTGTCCTAGAATAAATGGCTGGTCTTAGATGAGATGCCTCTGTTAGCACAGGCAAAAGCAAACTGGTTAAAACCTTGTTTTCAGACACACACATGCAGGCTCTGGATAGACATGTGGTTGATTTTCCTGAATTCCTAACTTGAGAGCTCTATGGTGAAAGGGTGGAAACAGTCCACCTTCCCAGGATGCTTCACTGGGCTTTCTCAGCCTGTGCTGGCTCTTCTCACTCTTGTCCGGAGTCCCAGGGTTTATGCGGGTTAGACGCAGTTTTCAGAGAGACCTTGTGTCAGATTCAGGGCACACGTGTTAAGACATCCTGTTGACATGAGTATAATTTAATACAAGGAGAGATCAAATTGTAAGTGACTAATAAATAGCACTGATGGGTGTCATTCTGTGTCTGACAGGTGACATCAGACTAACTTGCCACACCAGTGAATTAGCCACTAACTAGGCTAGAGATACATGCAGGATCTTTTACTATGTGGGAGGATTGATTACTGCAATAAAGTGATTCCTTGATAGCTCAGGCAAGGGTCAGCTTTTAAATTAGTAATTTACAACTGGTTTTTGGAGAGCACATTTCATCAGCAGCTATGTTCCTTACTTTCTGATTCCCTTGCTTCTGTAGTTCTTGGTTGTTGTGATACTGTTAGAGTATCAAGCAAAGGACATGAAACTTTAGTGGCCAGAAGAAGGAAATAGCGATTAAATGAAAGAAAATTGCTGATATAACTTGGTACATTGTTTTCGATTTGATTTGCTACCTGGACAGGGCAAATAGCTTGTAATGAAACTGTGTCATTCAAAGTCTTTCATTTGAAACACTTTGAATGATTTTCTACTCAGTCTTCAATGGCAGCTGAATGTTCAGGACAAGAGAGCTCATCCTGTGGGCTTTTGTTGCTGTTTGGAGGGATGGGCGCAAATCGCTCTCTGCTGGAGACTCAGCAGCCACACTGGGTATGCTCCCAAGAGTGGCATTGCAGCTCAGCCTGTGAATCTTTTTGTGCTGTTTCTTTAGGTCTGTGTGCTCTGGTTAGAGCTTTATTTCAGTATAGGTCACAGGCTTACATCTTTTTCTCTGGCAGTCTGGGCTTGGGATATCCTGCTGATAGAGGAGTTTTCTAACACATGCCCATTGCAGCAACTTGTTTGGCAATCCTCCATTAACAGCTACTCTTCCTTTGGAAGCGCTGTTGCTTTGCTTTTTGTTTGTCTTGTTTTTCTGTTTCACTTACACATCCATGGAGCATCAGCAGTGTGCTCTGAATTTTCTAGGCAGCAGAATCTGAGAGCTAATGGAGGCATGGTTCCCGTCGGCTGACAAGAAGTTACAGTGAGTCTACTCAGGCAAGCTGTGACTGTTTCCCCAGTGTCACCTGCACTGGCTTTCTCACACCAGCGAGTGGTCACAATGTCAGAGTTCCTCCTGGGCCAGTGCTGGCATTATCCCTCTCTGTGCTATGGAGCACAGGCACTGCACACAACACACAGGCTCTGGTTAAATGTGGGCAGCATGGAGGAGAGAGCGAGGGGACACAAACGATGGAGCAGATGGCCTTGAGCTGGGGCAGAAGTTGGCTGTTGGCCTCATGGGGGTGAAATGAGCTGACCTTGCAGATCATCAGGAGCTCACTATGTGAGGAAAGCTCCCCACCAGCAAGTTGGGTGGATTTTATTTAGGGAACTGCTAAACACCCCACCCTGTTCTCAGATCTAATACATGTTGGCGATCGATACACCAACATGAAGCAGAGAAAAGGAAATTGTATAATCTTCTAAATAAACATTTACATCCTGACATACATTTTCTTTTCCCAGTGCAGTGACTTGGAACAGCTATAAGACTTTAAAATGTCACTGCCAGTATGAAACTGAAAGAAAGAGAAATGCTGTCTTACAGAGTGGCCTCACGATTGGGGCTGACTACAGCTGTGTGGCCGCTCCACATGATTAAGGGCAGAATTGGTATTAAGGTCAACAGATTAGCAGGAAAGAGGGGAGATTATTATCTTTTCATTATTTTGAGAGAAGGACCATCTGCCCATGGTGGTTTGGCTCCTGCTGAGCCTTGAGCTTCTTTTTGCTCGTCACCTGTGGACTTCTACTTCTCATGGCTCCTGGTGAGGCAGGTATTCAACCTGGTTTGGCTCGTTCTCCTGGTCATTACTTTAGACAATGTTTTAAATGCCCTTGCAGTTTAAAAGAATGGAGTCACGGCCTTCCACTTAGCTGGTTTTAATTAAAAAGTGGGTTCTGAACACCCCCCCTTTCTTCTTGTGCTTATTTTTGCTTTTTGTCCCACCTTTCCTTTTTTCTCATCCTGACATCACTAACAAGTATAATACTCTCAGAAAGATTAGCATGCAGTAAGCTACTCTGACCAGAAGATGGGAAAGCTCCATCCTTACGGTCAGTACCAGGCCGCACCAGGACGAGTGCTGGACAGGATTCCTTTGGCTTCTCCTTATCTAGCATGTGAAGATAACTTTACGAGGAGCATTCTGTCCATGGGAGTAAAGGGGGAAAGAGGGTTGCATTCCCATACCGCCCTTTCCCGGGAGAAGTATTGCATCTCTTTCGATACGATGCTCCATCTGAGGTTTTGCATGATGTGGCACGCCAGCTGGTGTGGTCAGCATGCAGGAAGGCTCTCTTTGTTCAGTCACTGCCGGTGCAGAACAGTGGGACTCAGGCGATGAGAGTGGGTGTCCTTTTGTTTGAGATGGTCGTCAAAGGGAATCCTGTGTTCCCTTTTGCCCTCTGTGCCTGTCATCGCAAGCGGGCCTGCTGACTGTCAGACACTTGAGAATTGACTCCATAAACAATGACAGCAGCCTTCCTTGTGACCCCCCCCCCCCACCACCACCACACACATACACTCATTAGTTCTACCAGGGCAGAATGACTCTGATGCTGCTCTGTTCGGGTGCGAGAGGATTATTTATCTAGTGTTTACCTTGTTGCTTCAATGAGCTCCCACATATAAAATCTAACTTGCAGGGGAGGCAACTCAGTAGGTAGAGTACTTGCCTCGTATGTACGAAGTAATGGGTTCCATCCCCAACCCCATACAGGATGGGATGATGTGCCGCAAAAATCCTAGCAATGAGGAGGTGTAGGCAGGGGCATCAAAAGTTTAAGGTCATCCTTATCTGAGGCCAGCCTGGGCTACATGAGACCCCGTTTCAAAGCAAAACCAATAGTAATTGTGTCCCACAGTCTGAGCCCTGTTGTCTAAGAATCAGGACAGTTGCCCACAGCGCACAGGGCCCTGCAGGCTTGTTCCTTCTACCCAGTGCCTCTCATCTCAGTACAGAGCTCCGGCAGGGTCGGGCATGCTCTTACGTTGGTGGTGTTGGTCTTACCCCAGAACTTCAGCCTTTCAAGAGTCTACCAGGAGTCACAAGTTAAGGCCAGGCCTGACCTAGCCCCTGGAAGATTTTGGGAGCTACATTCAATGAAGACTCTGAGATTTTGTGATTTGGAAGAGAAGACTGGGAACCTGCAGGCTCCTTCCTGGAATGGGGTCACACATGTACAGCAGGGGTTAACTAAATTCCTGGACAGGAAGCTTGTGCCTCAGTGTCCACAGCACAGTGTCCCACCTTGTACTAGGCCTCTTGAATGGGTGGGAAGTTTCTGTCGTTGGGGCTCTCCTGCCAGAGATGGTGGGAGGGCTATGGGTTTGGGTTTACGGTTTGAGTTTTGAAGGTGCTGGCCCTCCAGTGCCTCCCTAATTGCTGGGTCATGGGAGTTTAGCCTGAAGCCACACACGCCAAGAATGGTTCTGAATGTGGCTCAACACAAAATTGTTATAACCTAAAGTTATTAGGAGATACTTTGTTTTTCTTTTGGTGACTGGATTGTGCTATTCTCAAATATAAACTGTACAGCATCGATTGTGGCACATTGTCACAACGACCGGACATGCCACCTAGGATTATGACATTTACACCTGATCTTCTCTCGGGGGTAGTTCGCTTCCAGTGTGAACAGAGGGTGTGCTTCCCGGCTGTGTCTAGGTGGAGAGCTGTTAGGTCTGCCACTTCTCACCTGTTTCTCGCTGGCTTCTCCTGGCTTGTTGGAGGGTTAGTGACTACTGCCTACCAGCAGCAGGCATCTGGCAACAGTGAAGCCCTCCTCTTTCCCTCCAGCAGATCCCCCGTGAGCAGTGTTTTCCGGGTCCTACAAAGTTCTGATCAGCCAGTTCTTTTGAAGTCCAGTGGCCAAGCCTGACCATAACATGTTTCTCCCACAAGTTTCGTCTCCTGCTTTTTCAAAAGCTGTGACTTGTGATTTGTGATGTGTAACACCAGACCAGAAACAGGAAGGGAGGTTTCTTTTGATGGTTGTGGGATATATCTCAGTTGCCACTTGGAGAAAGCCAGGCAGGCCATTGGGTTCTCTCTGCTGCAACAGCGTGTGCTTAGCCAGGCAGCCCAGACAAGCCTCAGAGCCACCCTGCGCTCGGGTTGCCCCGTGCACTCAAGTAGCTGTTTCACATTCCCTCAGTTCCTGTGAAGATGCAGAAGTAGGCGTGGCAACAGGTTTGGACCTGTGCAGTCAGCACCAAGGCTTTGCTGTATTTGCCTGTGATATGTTTTTTGCAGAGGACCTATGGGTAGAAGCATCGAGCATGTGGGTATGCTTGGGTTTATGGTCAAGGTGCACACTTGCTGTGTAGGCTTCTCGCTCCTGACACTTCTTTTAAGGTAGCCTCGGATTCTCCTTCCCCTTCTTGTTTACATTTTCCTACGACCTTTGTGTAGCTGCTGCTTTTAAAATGATTGGCTAACATACCTCATGAATTATGAGCAGAAGAAGACAGCTTCACTGCCCCTCCCGCATTGTTTCCTGTCACTGGAGAAGGACCACGTGGAGTACTGTACCACATGGAGTCACTTCCCTTCTTAAAAGCAAAATACAGGTTTTTACCAGAACTCAGCCTGAGAGCAGCTGAATCTTCACATAACCTTCCTTGATCCTCAGTGTACTGGAAGATGGATAGGCAGATGGATTGTGGAATGGACTGAGGGAGGGAGGGATACCAGGCTTTTGAAGTCATTGTCCCCAAACCACACTAATCTGAGAGCCCGAGAGAAGCTTTTTTGAGATTTCGTTTGATATGATTGTACTGATACCTGCACATGATATAAATTTTAACATATTTATAGATGATCAAGTAAGCTTATACATGACATTTACAGGTCTGTTACATTTGCAGTTAGAAAGTGCACAGTGACTGGTTAGGGGGAGAAACTCTGAGGTGGAGGGTACATGCATTGAGGACCCTCCCCCTTTTTTGGGCCTGGGATTGGTTCTCAGTGAGGCAAAAGTAATCATGGCCTATGGCACACATAGTGAATGTTAATTCTGGTTGTTCCCTTGTGTAGGGTTGCCTGATGTGCCAGTCTAGTTACTGGGCCCTACACAACTTTCTTAATTCTCAAGTCTCATTTTAGGGATCTAGCTCCTTTTCGGCCTTCTTTGGAGAATCAGAGACTTGGGTTACTAGTATGTCAGGTTCAGCTTGGGGTGCTAGCATGTCTTGTTAGCATGTCAGGTTCAGCTTGGGGTGCTAGCATGTCTTGTTAGCATGTCAGGTTCAGCTTGGGGTGCTAGCATGCTTTGTTAGCATGTCAGGTTTAGCTTAGGGTGATAGCCTGTCATGCTAGCATGCCAGGTTCAGCTCAGGTATTAGCATGTCAAGTTCAGGGCATTTTTAGAAGCAAGGCTGGAAACACATTCTTTTTGGAACATAGGTAGGAAGATGCTGGTAGAGGACATTCAGACAGAGGACCCATGGGACACTTTCTTCTCTGATGACAACTGCCATCGGTTTCTGCTTGTGTTTTGAAGCTACACCAGTTTAGTAGCTTATAGGTGTCATATCTCCATGGTAGAGGATCTTGTAGAGCCGAAGAGTTGGGGCCATCTAACAGAGTCATCTAGGGCCATCGGGATATTTACCAAGGTCCCTGGGCTGGTGTGCGATCATCATGAAGGCTTGAGGACCACATGACCCTGGTATGGCTGGGTGAATTGTCGGAGTCCCAAGGGCTGTGATTGTTGGGCTGTGCAGGTACTGTGGATGCACTGAGAGTGGAGAGTCAGTTGTAAAATCACGATGGCAAGGGAGCGTGTGGTCCATTGCTGGGGAGCTGGCGAGCACCTGGCCTAGATCCTCTTTGGCTATTGCCTGCCTTGTTTTGGGGCAATTTTTTTCATCTCGTCACACACCCATTCATTCAGTCAAATGCTCATTCATCCTGTAGCTGTTTAGCAGAACTTAGCTTATTTCTGACGCTCGGCTAGCCCTGCTAGTTCTGCCCCTGTGCCGCTGTCACAGGCCCAGGGTGTTTCCACTGTCTTGTGTGGGGAAGCACGTGGACCTTTACGTCTTGAGTGGTCTGTGCTCTGTGCTTGGTTTCCTGTGGCTCCCAGAGTGGCTGCGGTGCTCCCTTCAACCAGACGTCTTTAAAGCTCTTTGACGAAGGCAGGGAAGGAGGGTCTATTCTGGACAGCCAGCAAGGGGAACAGAAACAGGAAAGGGTTTAATTCTGTCTCCTAGTTCAAGGACACAGTCTTTTGCTGGGAAATCAAGGCGAAGGAATTTGAAGCAGTTGCTCACACCTTACCCATAATCAGAAGGCAGAGACGTGTTCCCTGAACCGTGGCTGCTGTTCAGCTCCCTTCCCAGGGATATAGTATGGTCCAGGAGCCTAGCCAGGGAATGATGCCCACCTGCAGTGAGTGGGTCTTCCCAGCTCAGCTAATAGAATCGAGATTATTTTCTCACAGGTGTGCCCAAAGGCCTGCCTCTTAGGTGTTTCTAGATACTGTGTAATAAGGGTGACAGTGGCAGCAGTGCCATCATTTCTCTCCAGTTAATGGCAGCTGAACCCACTTCTAACTTGTTGCTGGCACCATTTGAACTTGAGACATAAACATATTTAAGGTCAGAACACTTTTTAGGAATGTCAAGTGCCCAGTGCAGTGAGGCTGGAGCCTCTGATTGGCAGCTGACAGACAAAGCCCACACCAGGCGGGGACCAGGCAGGAAAGAAGAGGGGGTGCTTAAGGTGAGTAGACGGTCAGACAGCAGTTTCATTCCTCGGCAGTGTGGTTTATGATAGAATTTACTCGGGAATTTGCTCTATGGCTTATAAGAAAGGTGTAGTTTTGTTATTGTAAAATATTTGCTTCCCAGGATAAAATTTCTAATGTCACTCATGTCGTAACATGAGGACTGAATTGTGCACTTGGAATTTGCTCGACTGTGTGAGCATGGTCACGGCCACTGAGAAGTGCAAATGCCCTCTCTGAATTCTGGTTCTGAGGACTCAGGCTTCGCTGTCTATCTGCTGGCCCGTCCTTCTGCTCTCCTGTCTTGGTCCCAAGGGATCTGGTGTTCTCACCACTTAGAAGAATACACAGTGGACTGCAGAGAGGGGGTGACAGGGAGGGCTGAGAGCAACCTGCTGGCCTCAGCTTCCTTATGTTTACCATGGGATGCCCCCTGCCTTAAAAGCGGACACATTCTTGGGTGTTCTGTACTGGCATGATGTAGGCTTTTGCTGCCACACATGTTCACATTTTAAAGACAGCTGATCGTCACACTGCATGAGAGTTTGATTAGTTTTTCTTGACTAGGATAGATTGGTCTCTTTGCAGTCAAAGTGCTCAGATTCCCTCAGGCCCAGCCATTCCGCTTCTGTTTTCCAGGTGGGCAGTGTTGCCCAAGTGAGTTGCACAGAGATCGTCCATCTTAAATATTTGTGCTGATATCTGTGTTACGGGCCGAGGGCTTAGATCAGTGGCAGAGTGCTTACATGGGATCCACAAGGTCTGGATTGTATCCCGAGCCCTGCCCTAAAGAAGTGTGTGCGCCACCAGTGCCTGAGGAAACCACACGCAGGACATTGCTGGAGACTTCCTTTGAGAGGTTAGCAGAACCGGGAAGGTCTGAGGGACTTCACTGAGCGTCTCTTCTAAGGGAAGGCGCCTTTCTGGCGAGTCTGGACCTCTGCCAGCTCTTCCTAGATTCCCCTCCTAACTTCTCTTCTTGACACGGGTGGTTGAGTCAGAACCTTCCTCCTACACACCCTGGTCTGTAGTCCTGTGGAGTTGTCATTGGTCTGTGTGTCCAATGGTCCTGTATGCGTAGTTGAGGCTGAGTACTTGGGTTGAGTGCTGTTCCCCTCACTGTTCTGGACTTTCGTTCTCTTTGGAGCTGCTGGGGGACGGTCAGCTTATTTGCCTCTCCCATGCTCCCACCCAGCTTCCAGCACACTTCTGCAACTTGCCGCTTCTCAGCAGAAGCGGCTTGCACAACACCAAGGACCAGGCTCTGCTGGCAGCCTCATTGCTCATTTTCACTTTCACGGGAGTGGAGAAGTAGGGATTAGAATTGTCCCCATTTGTTGAGATTTTGTCTGACTCTGTGAGCAACCATTGGGGCTTTGACAGGGGAGTGACCACTGATCAGTAGAAACCACTGTCTCTTCAGCAACCACAGAGGAGAAAGGCTTTGGAGTGCTGAGAGATAGGCAGGGGAGCATGGCCAGGCTGGACCCCGCCTCTCATCCCAGTGCCTTACTCTCACCACTCTGTCATGCAAGGAACTGGCCTGATTCCTAGATTGGCTTTGTTTGCTGTGTGATAGTAAGCAGTCCCAGCAGCAGCCAACAAGTCCTCTGCTACATGGGCAGGCGGGGGTAGTGAAAGCATGTGGCAGTCAGCAGTGCACTGTGTACGCTGACAGCCCTGTGCAGTGGATTCTTACCCCGTTGAGTGGAGTCACTCTTTATAGGGATGCATAGGTAGAGGGACAGAGAGACCCGCTTAGAGCTTGAGAAGTAGGGGCTCCAGCTGCAGGACTCCTGTTTGTTCTCAGCCCCCACCCTACTGCATTTCAGTAGTGCTTATTAAGAATACCTGGCACGGAACACAGTTTGGAACTAGAGCAGGAATTCTGGGACGGGCTTGGTCTCCACATGGTACTAGATTCTGTGCGGTACGGCATTCTTACTGGGTGATCTGACGAGCCGGGCGCAGCACCGTCTGCTCTGGGTACCCGGTGTGTCGGGCTGCCCACCTGGGCAAGGTGCAAGCCTTCTGGCCCTGGGTGTGTTTGGTCTTGAATGGTTCCTTTCGTTGTCTTGTGCTGACACCCTCCTGCTGCTGTTTTGTGATTTATTTTTTCTCCAGTCTGGTTCTGCTCCTGGTTTCAAAAAGTTGAAATCGATGGCTTTATATCCAGGGTTCTAAATTCAGCCACATAAACACTTTCGGCCTGGACTGAGGGTTTGGCATGGACTCGAGGCTGCTATTTTAGATATGCCAGAAACCTTCTTGGAAGTTGTTCACTGTGGGCTTTTCTCCATTTAGGCTGTGAACTTGGGATCTTAGCCTGCTCCCATGGGTGTGCCAGGAGCACTGGGGGAGGGGTTCAGAAGATCTGTAACCACAGGAAATTTGCCCAGATGTTTCTGAGGACTTGGTCACTCTGGTGAGAGTCCTGCTCGGGGGCCCTGAGTCTGCCCAACGTGCTTGTAGTTAGACGCTTGTAGCTTGCTATGGAGCTGTCAAATTCAGGGACAGGCCATCCTTTCTACCTGTGGATAGTGCTGTTATTGTCATCCTGGGATTGAAAAGGGGAGCCTTTTAAAGTCCTGTGGCTGGGCTGTATGTATTGGAAGAAGATGGCAGCCAGCAGTGTACTGACTGTGCTGACAACTCCGTGCGGTGGATTGTTACCCTGCAGAGTGCTGGAATTACTATCTGTAGAGATGCACGTGAGGAGATAGAGAGATCTATAGCATGCAGCCACAGAGGTGGGCTTCCTGCTGCAGACCTGTGTCTGAGCAGTCACTTGGATGTGCCCTCACCTAACCAGGCTCTGAAGAAAGCACGATTAGCTTCTGGTCTTTTCTTTCATTTCCACCTCAAGTGTACAGTGATGAGATGACTGTACACGAGCACGTGGCCAACAGGATCACACGTGACAGGTACTGGATTGTGGATGCCAGCAGGACTCAGGAGATCCTTACTGCCCTGGATTCATCTCATCCGCAGAGGGCTTTGCAGAGGAGTCCGGAACTTTATCCTAGGGACCCATGTTTCTCCCTTCCCATGCTCCTCTGTCCTGAGTATAACCTGTGCTGCATGGACTGCTCACCCTGTTCTTCACTCACGAGGAGAAAACACTGGTGGGGTAGGGGAAACGCAGCTTGCAGACAGCGGCTAGTGGATGGTGGGGCGTGACTAGAGATTAAATTCTTCACTGTCTACAGACTGAGTGTATTGTGACTTTTGTCAAAGAAATAAGCACCCAGAGGCTGGCTAGTGAGTTGCAGGGTGCTGTGAGGTACCAGAAACTACAGTGATTCTCAAGAGCCTGAGCCAGTGAAACGGAATAATCCCAGACCCCAAGTGTGTGTGTTAACCTTGGTTCTGACTACAAAACCAGTGGAACTTTTGTTTTATATAGCCCAGACTTAGGGCGTTCCGTCATGGGGAGCCCCTGTGCAGGGGTGTACTCCTAGCCCTTCTACCTGTTCCTTCGGCTTTGCCCCCAACATGAAGACCTTACACCGCTTCTGTATGCCCTGCTGCTGTAGCAGGCACGAAGTCTCTGCCCACACTTAGTTTATCCGTGATTCTGAGGTTCGTATGTGATTCTCTGTAGTTGGTTGTTTACTCTTTTGGCTCTTTACTTTTTTTTTGGGGGGGGG
This sequence comes from Chionomys nivalis, assembly GCF_950005125.1. Taxonomy (NCBI): domain Eukaryota; kingdom Metazoa; phylum Chordata; class Mammalia; order Rodentia; family Cricetidae; genus Chionomys; species Chionomys nivalis. The sequence continues at coordinate 107,196,755 of NC_080087.1, read as the reverse complement.
TCACTACCCAGCTTCCAAATAAATCACACAGAGTCTTATTATTTTATATGAATGCCAGACCTTAGCTTGGTTTGTTTCTAGCCAACTTTTCTTAAATTATCCCCATCTACATTTTGCCTCTGGGCTTTTTCCTTAATTCTGTGATCTTTCATTCTTACTCTGTGGCTGGCCGGGTGACTGGGTTACTGGCCCCTTCTTACTCCTTGATCTCCTTTATTTCCCTCCCAGATTTCTCCTATTTATTCTCTCAGCTTGCCAGCCCCACCTACCCTTTCTCCTCCTGCCTTGCTTTTTCCTGTCAGTTCCTCATTAGACCATCAGGCAAAGAACTAGAACTTCACAGAGGTAAAGAAACGCAGCATAAACGAATCCAACGCACCTTTGCATCATTAAAACAAATGCTCCACAGCATGAACAAATGTAGCACATCTTAAAATAATGTTCTACAACACTTCTCCTCACACCTACACACTTCCACTTTCTTCCTTGTATCCTCCACAGCCTCGGTTCACATCACATCTCTGACTTCTGGAGAGCAGGATGTGGCTCCTGTCCCATCTTCCCACCTGCCCTCCTGTGCCTTCCTTTCCCCACCTTAGCCCCAGCATCCAGCCCTCTCCTTCTTAGCATCTAAATGTCAGCACTTCAGAGGCCACCCCCTGACCAGCACACTCCACAGCTAGCCTCCTTCTTCTCGTCTGCACACTGTGTGGCAGGTCATGTCTTAGACCCATGCTTCTCAAGGTGGTAACAGTCCTGGCGTTGGTTGTGGGTATCACTAATACAGTGTACAGTGCTTGGTTCTAGAAACACTTAGTGAATGGCTTCCACTGCTGTGGACGAAGGTGCTAGTGGAGTTTGTCAGGTGCCGTAAGAGAGAGAAGCCTTCCTGATATTTATGTGCCTAGAAGGTCTGTGAGTGTCATGCCCAAATGTTCATAGCCTCTTGGGGGAGAAGAGGGCGCTTTCTATCTGTTAGAGATTCTGTAAATTCCCTGTAGTAGTTACCACAGAAGAGGCCAGTTCTTTAGGAGACCCTCTTTCAACCTCTTCATCTGAGGGTTAAAGACCTTGAAAGAAGGCTGCTCTAGAGTACAGTTAGGTCTCCTCGAAGGGTTTTGGAACCAGTGGGCATGGGCTGAGGAGCTGAGATGGTTGAGCTTCAGTCGAGGTCAGGTGCAGATCTTTACATCTTTATACTCATTACCTTTGGTTGTGCCCTCCCAGGGTCATGCCTTGAGCTCCACCTGCTCTAACGGAAGACAGCCTAGGAAGGAGGGCTCAGCCTCAGGCACGTGGAACGACTTGGGCCACGAAAGGGCATCACAGGGACCAGTGCCTGTCATCTGACTGTGTTGTCTAAACTGAATTTGAAGAGTCTGGCAGAGCAGTACTCATTAGTCCTTTATGTACTGAATACATTCAGGGGGATAGTTAATTGCAGATGGATTTCAATTGTTCTTATCCATGCGCGCATGCGCGCACACACACACACACACACACCACATCATGCCCCAAATGGACTTGATTGTTCTGGCAAAAATGCAGATCTTATGAATTGGTTTCTTTGTAGTTTGTGGCTTTTCTAATGGGAAATCATGGCATATTCAATGTCTTTTAGTTTTAAAAGCATATTGTGGGCTTTTTATAAAAGCACTAGAAGTCACCACCTGAGTTAGGAGGCTGGACTATATGTGTGTGCTTACCTGTCCTTCAAGTTCAGTCTGAGGGAAGGATGTGGTCCAGATTGGGGCAGTCCTTTTGGGTAACTTGTGCTTCTCAGGGTCCTTTGCCTCATTTTTCTTAGGCATCTTCTTTAGATCTTTTGGGGTGTGTCCTGCTGACACTGGGAACATCATCTTGTTTGTGTTTAGATGGGGTATGCTCATCTCCTCTCCTGATGAGTGGCATATGAGTAAAAGGCAAGCATGTCCCAGGCCATGGGCATCTGCGATCAGAGTCAGGTAGGCACCAGAGCACTGAGTAGGCACTGAGTTTCCCTTCCTGGCTCATCATGAGTAACAATGACAGGAATCTTTAGCTGTAGCTTCTGTTTGGGACGTTGTGTAGCACCGGGTGGGTACAGGCTCTCAGTGATGGGCAGAAGATGCTGAACCCCTCCCCATAGCTGGTGATGTGTATATTAAATAGTCTTTTGTTTATTTTTCTGTTCAAAAGACTTTAAAAACAGGGAAGAATCTTTGTTTGACCCTTGTGTAAGGAATGAGAATTAGAGAAACAATGCGACCTTTCCCATGCATTTTCTTTGCAATCATGCTCTTCGGCATTTTCAATGCAACACTGACCTTTATAGGCGTACAGGTTTGCAGCCTTGGCCGCCCAGTGGAAGCTTAGCGATCCTCCAGGCATAAGAGGACTGTCCCCATCTGCAAAAGTACTTCTGTTGCCCTTTCTTATAAAAGTAGTAGATGCTCCTGAAGTTGGTAAAGGCCGGAAATTGGGCAAAGTCCTGCAAGCTCTGCCTCTCAGGCAGCCACCATGGTTCCTTGGCTGTTCCTCCATCTTCCTCCGTGCTATCCACACTCTGCCTAGTTAATGGCTTGGTAGACGACTGAGGGGCCGTCGCACAGTCTGTGGGCTAGTTTTTGTGCTCCATGTGTTGCAGCAAATTCATTTTAGAGCCTTATGTGGGAGAAGCCTGATTTGCTCAGGGTTACAGTGTTTGCCAGGGTTGGGCCTATGCCCAAGCATATATGACCACGGGGTTGTTCTGTGTCACTTAGATATAGCCATCCAGGGCACGGGACTGGGGCAGCTTGCTGGTGAAAGTGACAAGAGGTGACAGTCAGGGGAGAGGTATTGCAGAGACCCCATGGGTGTGTCGGGTCACAGGTTGCTCAGGGGAGCGGAGCGTGACTACCTGTGCTGCTTTTCTGTCGCCGTGATGAAGCCACAGCCAGAGTCAGTCTATGGAAGACGGGGTTTAGTTTTGGCTTATGGCTTCCGAGGGATCAGAGTCTGTAAGCTGGGGGACGGCACGGCAACAGGCTGCAGGTATGGTGCAGAACCAGAGATCACATCTTTAACTGCAAACGTGGACCAGAAAGCAAACTGGGAGTAGGACGGTATTTCCCTATAAACGTTGCCGAAGAGTACCATCAACTAGGACCAGGTGTTCAAATGCCTTGCACCTGTGAATGCTGTTCAGGCTTAGAAGTGAGATCCCCATGTGCAGTAGGGCAATGGGAAGGTGTCTTTTTTTTTTTTTTTTTTTTTTTTTTTAAACCAGAGGCGCCAGGGCAGCAACAGGTCTTTAGGGAGGCCTGGGAGTGGTCAGTTGTAGACACCCCAGCTCTCAGGTGGCCTTGAGGGGCATGGAGATGCAATGCCCTTCGTTCTTTCTGCTCCTCAGAAAGAGCTGGGGCTGCAGTCTTTCTTCCTGGGAATCCGTAGGCTGCCCGGGGAAGATGCTCACAGCAAATGCTGTCATCACCTGGGTGACAGCAGTGAATGCAAATTGGATAGAATGGGGGCACAGGCTTCAGAGCCGCCAATATTTTAGTCATAATATTGCAGCCTCTGCTCACCCAGCACACGCCTTTCTCAAGGTACGTGGACTACGGACGTATCAAGCACACACAAGAGGCCGTGGTTGCTGTCCCTGGCTCCCCTCGGCTTGTGAGCTCTGGCCTCGGTTTTCACATTTTCTACTTTCCTTGTCAGACTTGTGTTCTCAAACCATTACTGATCTGATGCAGCATTAGGCAGTGTTCCTAGAACGCTGTTCTTCCTGAGCAAGGGTGCCGCGAGGGAAAATCACTGAAGGGAATCATATGGCTTTCGAGCCAACTCATTGAGTCCTCCAGATGCCGCCCCAGCTGGTGCCTTTTGGAGACTGTGTAGGGGAGAAGAGAAAGGGTCTCTTAATGTGTGTCTCTACTGAGAAGGATCTTGAGCCACATCAGTGCTTAGGAGAAAGATGCCTGGGTTTGAGGCTGTGGTGTGGTCATATTTTAGGGGTAGATAAGCATGGTGGTATCTTGGTGGCATGACATTTGTCACCCTTCAAAGGAAAGGTCTCATGAGTGGGGAAGGTGAATGTCAGGGATGTGAGGGAGGGAGACATCTTGGTAGTGACTCTTTGGGGCCACTGAGGAGCAACTGGAGCTAGCGGGAACCTGGCAGTCATCTGGTACCCCAGAGCACTGGGCTCATTCGTGGATTGCTCAACTCACAATAGATGGCTTTTGATAAGAAATTGTCACAGTATTGCACACAGGTGTGGAAGTCATTGCTCCTTGGGTATTAAGCACTGTGCCATAGAGCTCTTATTCCTCTGTAGAGTATGCTGTCTTCTTCCTAAGCACGCTATGATAGGGCCAGGAGCCTGGCTTTCCCTACCTCCTGTTCCTTGGGTAGACTTGCTCTCTTTTCTGTTGTTCTGTTTCCTATTTCAAGACTTTGCAAATGTTCTCAGGTTAAAAAAAAATCATATCTGTTGCTAAACAGAGTACATTTCCAAAAGGCTTTGTGGAATTTCAGGTTCCAAGAGCACTCCCGTTTCTGAGACAGTGTTTCTTCTTCTCACCTATAATTATAGTTTCCTTTTTTTACCCTGGTGGCAGCTTCGTGAGTTGTGGCTGGAGCTTGTATCTGTGGTCCCTGAAGACAAGCACGGTGGGAGTGGGGAGCATGACGTCACTGTGGTCCTGGAGACTGGGCTTGCAGTTCCTTGTCTTAGGCCTTGGCTGTGCTGCGGCTTGTGTCCACCCTCCAAATGATACAGTTTGGACTCCGGGGGTGATAACGAACATTAATAACCTTAAGCTCAATTAATAAGCCATTAGCTCAAGGTTCTGAGCCCTTAGGAATTGTGGAGTGGAAGGCTTCCCTAGAAATATGACATTTGTATCCAGGTTCCTCCAGGTTATAGGTGAGGACCCTGTGGGTCCTGGTGGCCTGGGTTCAGGTTCATCCATCTTATCAGTCATCTTGCTTGTTCTCTGGTCCCTGCTGGGCTTTGCCTGGGCATGGTGTTGGGGTCAGCTCACCAGAGAGCTTTGTTGTAAGATGCTCATGATCACATCACATGGGTTCTTTTTTCGCCTGTGTGTACATGCTTAACATGCTCTGGGTGGAACCAAGTGAAATTCTCATTGCTCAAGCTCTTCTGACCTGCACTTCCAGTTTGTCTCATAGACAAACACTAGCCATCAGAGGGACAAAGCCTACTAGTGACCCTGTTTCTGCTTTGCCTTTTCTAGTTGCTGGGAACCTGGTCCTTAGAGTGGGGAATGGGGCTTTGCTCTGGATGAGCCCAAAGCCTCCTGAAAGGAAGATAGGATTTTTGAAGTAGGTGGGGGCTGGGTGGGAACGTGAGTGATAGTTCTGGGGGGGCTCTGCTGAGTCTCTCCATGTTCCAGTCTCTAGGATCCTGGAAGCTGTGTCCATAGTTCAGGCAGAGTAGGAAGATGGACCTGGCCTGGCATGGTAGAGTGGCTAGGTCAGGACTGTATGGGGGCAGGGGCAGGACTGACATTTCCATGCTGCCTGAGCTGGGAGATTATCTTCTTCTATGTCTGGTCTTTGGTCACACCCATCTAGCTTAGTATCTTCTGCCTCTTTGGTAAAGGAAGGTTCAGGGTGCCTTTGGCCTCCACACTTCTCAGTTTTCTAGGAGTTGATGTGGTAGCCAGGAGGAACTGAGGTTAGGGGAGGTCCAGGCAGAGGCCGGGGAAGCTGTTCTGCATCTGTGCACAGTGGAGTGGAAGGCCCTGTAGCAGTACTAAGGTGGATGACGGCCATAGGGATGTATGGTGTCCTCTGTATAAACAGACCCTCCGTGGGCAACAGCTGCCCTTTGAGCTGCTCAGAAGGAGCATGGAGGCAGCCCTGGCCCCTCAAGCCCAGCCTATGGCCTCCTGCTTCTCATCTGCCGCAGTGCTGTAGTTGAAGTGTGTCCTCATGAATCTCGGAGCCCATTGTGGGTAGTGCAGTCTCTTTACCTTTCTTCTTGTATCCACTTGGGTATTATTTACAATCCCCTGGTCACTATTACCAGAGACCAGTGAAGGCACCTGATGTCATATTTTACATGCCTAACTTGGAGCCCCAGTAATCTGTCACTATAGGGGAGGCCTGGACACAGCGCCCAGACTGATAACTTATGGGACTGTAGCTTGGTGTTAGAGCACTTGCCTAACATGCAGGGGACCCTGGATTGGATGCACTGCACTGCAGAAAGGGGGAAAATAGTAGTTGAAGGCTAGTGCTGGGTTGATGAGGAAAGATGAATTAGGTTCTTGTCGTGAGCCACAGTGGCGAACACCTATGGTATTAAGCAGGAGCCAAGCAGCCTGGCCCACACCCTTCAGAGGCTCAGAGGAACCACACAGCCTGTCAGCGGTAATCTCAGACCTACCGTTAAATTCCAGCCCGGTAGCACTTCATCTACACCGATGTCTGAATGTGTTTTCTTCATGTTACTGTATACCAGGGAGTGGGATGCTAAGTGCGTGGACACAGCAGTTTCTTCTGTGACACTGTTTTGGTGAATGTTGAGACAGGATAGTCCCAGTTCGGTTTGAATTCACTGTGTAACCTAGAATGACCCTGAACTTCTAATATTTATTATTCTACGAGTGTGGAGATTGCAGGCATGTATCACACCCGGTTTTATTCCTTGCAGGGGGTTGACTCTTGGACGTAGTGTATGCTAATAACCAAGCCCACAGACATCTGTGACTTTTGGCTCCGCCCCACTGGGAAGATCCTTGAAAAGTGCTTGCAGATATGGCCAGAGTTGTTCCTTGAAGCAGTTAGCTGCTCTGGAGACTCGGAGTGAGACAGAGATGTGGTCTCCCTGCTGGGTTGAGACCTGCTTGGTCTCATCTAAGCAGCCTACGGGGGGAACAGCAGACCGATGCTTCTGGCCCTCACACTTGCTGGGTCTAACGTACCATGCTCCAGAGAATGCTGACCAACTTGACTTGGAATGTGTTGTGAGGGACTTGGCTTTATGAACAACTTAAGAAATAATAGGAGTCATCTGAGAAAGACTCTCAAGTGACTCACATTGGAAAGAGACGTGCAGCCTGTGGCTGCATTGTGGTGGACACTACCACAGGCTGTCATTTATGACAGGAAGTGGCACGGGGAGTGTGACAGTCATGTGAGCAAAGCCATGGACTGTGGTTGTGGTGGTGTCAGGTGTGATGCAGGCTGGGGGATAAGCACCATGACCGAGTCCTCCAGGACCGAGGGACCCTTTGTCTTTCTGAAGCACCCCTAACCACCCTGGCTGAATCATCTCTCTGAGGACCCTAATATCCAGCAGAGACGACTTTTCTGTACCCTGCAGTCTTGCAACTGGTTCGAGTTGTCAGCTATCTTTTCTTTTTTTGTGAGATTTCAGAAAAGTAACTATTTTAGTAGACTACTAAAAGATGAGAAGCTGACCTGATACAGGTCCAGGCAGATCAGGCTCCTGCCGTAGTAACTTAGGGGTCTGGTGTGATCATTCTTTAGTGCCCCTCCGTCCCCACCAATAATGACATAGGGGACATTCAGATTTGCCTTGAGTTGTGGCATGTCACCTCACACTTTCCATTCTCCCTTGCAGATGCTTTTGTGAACAGCCAGGAATGGACTCTCAGCCGATCTGTCCCGGAGCTCAAAGTGGTGAGTGGCACCTCTGGCCTGTGGGAGGGAGGAGCTAGAATAAGCCTACAATAAGTCTGCAAGCTTGCCCAGATCTACCCCTTCTCTTTCCTGGGGCCTGAAGAGTGGAGGCTTGCTCCGTCTGGGGTGTGTGCACCTGGGCAAGGCTATCACTGGCAATAGGGAGCCAGAACTTTAGTGTGCATGGAAGAGCCATAATTACCATCCAGCAGGTGGTGTCTGTACATTCCCCCCACCCCGGCTCTGTGCTGTTCTGTGTCTGCGTCACACACATAAACTTGTATACACATACCACCGTGGACTTAACCTGTCCCTTGCTGGGTGTTATGACAACCTCTGTAACAAATGGTCCATAGTCATAATTTTTGTCAAAAAGTAATGACTATTTATATAATTATGATCTCCTGGCATAAGTTAAGAGTTCTGCTGTTAATAAAAGCAACTTCCAGCAGAGTTAAAGCTTATGCTGGCGTCTGTGAATGTTGTCCATTGCAGTTGCCTCTTAGAGCCCAGTTCCGTGGCATGCCTCCAACCTTAGCATGGAAGGAAAGGATGCCCATATTTTAAGTAATTGTGTTGTTTGTCATGAAATGTGAGGCTCTTAGTCGCGTTTGTATATACACGCACACTCTTCTCTTCTGTTTTCCCTCTGCTGGATGACAGATGAGCCCCTGTCCATTAGCACACGCCAGGTGCATTTGTATATACACGCACACATTCTGTCTTCTGTTTCCCCTGTGCTGGACTCTAACTTACCTGCTGGATGACAGATGACCCCCTGTCCATTAGCACGTGTCAGGTGGTGGAGGACCTCAGTGTGGCCCACCCACTCATTGTGCATCTTCACATCCTGTTCATCCTTTCTCCTGCCAGCTCCCCAGTGACCTGCCTCAACCTCCAGGGGCCCACGTTTCTTCTTTATGCTGCCCAGCTTACTGATTTAGAGAGGATGGGATAAGGACTTTTATGTCCCTCTGAGATGGAAGTGAGCCACTTCCTCCAGGACACTGGTGCGTCTCAGCAGTGCCGGCGAATGGGGGTGTTCACTTATGGAAGACAGCCGTCCTCCCAGCCTCTGGGGTTCTGCAGGCTGTCCCTGAAACAGCTGTCTCGTCTGTCTTCTGTGCTTCTTAGCTACCATAGCTTGTACAGTATTAGAGTGTTCTGGAAATACCAGATGAATGGATGACCCAAAGGTGCCAGTGCCATTAACAGGACCTTTTTGTAAAGACTGGCCAGTTTTAGATCCTTCTGGTAAGAAACCCAGGTGCTGACTATAGTCAGTGACAAACAAGAAGACCAGGGTGTTTCCCACAAGGTGTTTATGAAGTACACAGTCCTGGGCATGCCCTGCCTGAAAGTTTCATGTAATTATGGCCTTCAATCCTGACAATTACCCCAGGAGGGGCAGGTCCTGTTGTCACCCCCGTGTCACCGATTAGGTTTGGGGCATGAAGAGCTTCCTGAGAAGCCATCTAGAGTAGGGTAGAGCTGGGATTTGAAGCCAGCACTGCCTTGGAGAGCCTTCTGTGAATCTGTCCCCACTGTTGCCATAGCCTCTGGCCCCAGGTTTTCATTTCAGTCAGAACAACAGCAGGGTGGGGCAGGGGCTTCAACCTTCTGGCCGCACAAGAGATGACTGGGAACTGGTGTTACTGCGGGTTATCTTCCCGAGAGCCTGCCTGCACTTAAAGGTGTTGCAGGCTTCAGGGCCTGGGTGGTTTTTGTTGACTTGTTTGGGCTTTTTAAGGCAGCATCTTACTTATGTCCTTAGCTGCTGTGGAACTCACTATGTTGCCCAGGCTGGCTTTTCATTACCGTCTTCCTGGCTCAGCCTCGCAAGTGCTAGAATTAAATAGGCTAGTGCCACTATGCCTGGTCTGGTCCACATATTTTTATCAGCCGATAATAATTGAGGATGAGCCAAAAATTGATTTTCTGCATGTGACTTTCTGTTATAAGCATTTGGTATGTATAGCAAGTACTGACATTTAAAGAGACAGGGTAGGGTTCTTCTAAATGTGACTTAGTTAAAGCTGGACTGACTTGAGGTCACTGTGAATGACTTGTCCTATAGTAAAGGGCTCATCTGTGGTTTGAGGGCCTTGAGCTCTGCCGTGGTGTGTGCTCTCTCATGATGGCATCTGCAGGCAACTCGTTGTCAAGGGCACCTCAGCCTATCCTTGTGCGGTGAGAATGCTCAGGTCTGAAGAAACACCCTTTTGTTCTGTGAAGCATTTCCCTTCCCATGCCCACAGGACTGTTACTCTTTCTACCCTCATGCAGCACCTGAGGTGGCCCTTTAGGTCATCGCCTTGGGACCCTCAGCCCTGCTTGGAAATGTAGTCATGGAATGAAGTCACTGTGTCCCAATGGATCTTTTGTGGAGTATTTTGCAGTGAGTCTTTTGGAATGCATCAGGATGCACAGTTCACCGTTGCTCCTTGTGAGAGCCGTGGGCCTCTTTGAGGTTGTGGTGTAGCCGTCTTCAGCCCTGCAGCTTTGTGCCGGGCTGTGTGAGCTCCGTGCTTCCGCCTGGGTGGAAGCAGTAGGCAGACCTTGCCTGTGGAGGCGCCACTGCCTGTTCTGCTTATACTCTCAGCTGGGGCTTTTAACTAAAAGGCTCCATTTGATTTGCAGCAGAATCGTGTTTAGTAGTCGAGTAGAAAACACGGGGTGCTAGAGAATTGAGTTTATAAAGGTGCTGTGCTTTGCTTCTTCTGCTAGACGACATGGGGCACAGAGCCTTAACTGATGGCTTGTACAGGTGAGGCAGATGACCAGCTCTGTCATTATCAAGGTGCCTCCTTTCTGTCCATGAAGCCCATTGGCTGAGTTATTTCCTTCTGTGCAGGTGACACTCAGGAGTGGTTGTCAGTTTCACAGGAGGGCCACATCCTAACAGATGGTAGTTTCTGCCAGTGTTTCAAGTTAAAACAATGCTGCTCACATCTGTGAGATGGGTGCGCAAGCCGAGCAATCTCCATCCCCAGCCCAGGGTAGCTGGCACTGGCCTAGTCAGGGATGTGCCTTACCTTTGCCCATTGTTGCTGAAAAGAGTGGCTTTTCACCACACAGAGAAATCCCAGCTGCACAGTGCGGATTTCTTCCTCCAGGAAGAGAAAGTGATCTTAATTAAACATTTCATTTCTGTGGCTTGGATTTTTCTCAGCTTGAAGCTGACAAACAGCAGGTGCCCTTGAGCAAAAGAATAATTAATAGGCAGATATTCTCAAATTGTGGAGGCTCAAGGTAGGAAGATGCAGGCTTGGAGAGGAGACAGCTCTGTGCAGGAGCTGTCCTTATGGTCTGGCCCTCAGCCCAGCTCTCAGCGTAGAGAGAGCTCATTTATACTCACTAGTGTTAGTCACTCATCAGCCATTCACACACCGATTCCATGGGGGCTGTGCATCTTCCTTGGAGTGGGTGCCTTGGCAGGGCAGAGAACAAGACGAGTAATAAACAGTCCCTTCCCATAAGGAGTGGCGAGTCAGGTTAAAGGTTCCGTGTTCTTGCTGGCCCCAGGTGAGGCTGTGGCATGAAAGTGCCCTCACCCATCCAGACTGCTGTGACAAGATACAGTGGTTTGTGAACAGTAAAACCTGTGTTCATAGTTCTAGAGGTTGGAGTCAAAGGAACCTGCAGATTTGGGGGCTGGTAGGTTTTAGGGGCGTTTTGTTGTATAGATCACAAGTGAGATGTTCTTTCCTCTCTCCTGCCTGCTGGGCCACATTCAAGTATATGCCGGTTTCTGTGTGGATAGTGTCCTGTGGCCCATCCCTCTCAGAGATCCCACTCTCCGTGCATCTCCTGGGGCCTGGGGAACACAAGCATTCAGAAACCAATAGGCATGGTCTCAGAGGTTGTGATGGCTGAACTCGCTGCCAGTCCTGAGCTGGAATAGGATTTGGGGCTCTAATTAATCAGTGTGGAAAGTTCTAGTCACTTGGAGACACCAAACCCTGTAGAGATGAGATTGATAGTGTGTGAATGTAGGCGACAAAGCCCGGAAGTAGGAAGCAGAGGCCTGCAAGCATGGTGAGAGGGTGAGGACAGCCTGTGGGTGTGGAGATGGTCACACAGACCAGTTGACTGCGGGGGCAGTTGGGACATCAGGGAAGAACGTGGGACTCATATATGGTCATGGAGCAAAAGTTAGAATGCACAAGGCCGCTGAGTGGAGCAGTTTCCTGGAGGGAGGGCGGGAGAAGTGCAGGGCTCCCAGCAGAGCCAAGTGGCCTTTCACTAGAGCACGGGGTCAGCCTCGCCACCCTGGTTGTTGGTGGACAGCGGTGCCCACACCACCCTTGCCCTCTCCTCTTATTTTCTACCCAGTGCGATCACTTTGACTGTCCCTGCCACAGCTTGGCTGTTGTTTTTCTCTTAGTTGTGTGTTTTTGAGAGGCAGGCTTGCTGTCTCTACTCCCTTCCCAATCCCAGTTACTCCTTCCTCCAGCTTTCCCAAGTTCACCTCCTTAGGGTGGAATGTACCAGATGGCCCTATCTGCAGACAGCTTTGTGTGTGGCATTGCGTGTTGTGTGGAACCTTTCCATCTCAGTGTATAGGGAGGCTCCTACCCCATGGCAGTCGAGCCGGAACACATGTACCCTGTAAAGCTAGGAGGGGCATTCCCAGAAGAATGCCAGCTATCTTGACACCCTAACAGCACCAGGACTGGTAAAGACAGGAGCAGCTAAATCAAGGTTGACTCTGTTTCCAATAGAAATAAAAAAAATAACCCCCCCCCAAAAGCTAAATAAATGATTTAACCACCCCTAACCATTTTTTTTTTCTGCAGGGAATCGTGGGTAACTTGGCCAGTGGCAAGTCTGCGCTGGTGCACCGATACCTGACAGGCACATACGTGCAGGAGGAGTCTCCAGAAGGTATGTTGTTCGACAGGTGGTTAGTTACCAGTTTAGAGTTTAGGGTTTAATTTTTTTCTTTAGCATATTCTAAAGATGACCCATGCCAAAGCCATAAGAAAGCCAGCAAGCATCAAAGAGACTTAGGTATACTTTCCCTTTGATAGGGGCTTAGTGCATTCACTCCAGCAGTTCGAGCATTAATCGTGAGATGCCCTTGATCCTTGGTCCAGTGCTACTCCTTTGAGTATTGGTCGGACATCTCTCGGATCTGGACACTGACCTTATAATACTATGTAGTCAGAGATACCAGCATTTCTAAATGCAATCCAGATCCCCCACTGTGTGTATTGAGTATGTTCCCTTTATATTGTATTACAGACATGTAATAATCATTTTGCATGTGAATTAGGCATTTCTTTTGCCATTAGACATTTTGATTCTTCTGTTGACATATCCATGTCTTACTGTGGTTCTGTTTCTTTTTTCCTTTTTTATTTATTTATTTTTTTTAACTTTTAAGTAAGATTATGAGAGCGGTAATAGGAATCCCCATAGTCCCCTTAATCAAAGCATAGCCTACAAGCCAGTTTCTAAAATATATTTTCTCCCCATGTAACCTTTTGAAATCCAACTCTGAGACACTGAATTTCTGGTTCCTTCTTTTTCTTACTGGCTGTTCCATTCTTTGCAGATATGGACGCAGGTAACTATGCATTTCTTCATGGCAGTGCTGTCTCGTTCTGGAGCGAGCAGAGGCACACCCTTGTCCTGTAGCGTTCCCTTCCCGCCCCTTCTGTGTCTCACCCTGTTTTGTTTCATATCACCGTTTCTTTTAAGTTCCGCATTCCACCCCGTTTCGTCCCTTGTCCCTTAGCTGTCTTCTGAGCAGTAGTCCGAAGTAGCTTCACGTGTTCCCTGTAACACATGTGTTAGCCCTTTAACTCTTGTCCCAAAGACCGTGGAACCATCTAGAAAGAACAAAATTCTGAGGGCTTGCTTGGGGCTCTGCCACCATTCTGTAGTGTTTTCCAGCCATGTTTTGAAAGCCTCCGGGCTGTCACATCAGGGAAACACCCACTTCCCAAATTCTCCCCTGGGATTGATGATTTGGGAAGGGGACAGCATCCAAAGGTTTATGTATGAGACCAAATGGACAAAGGCTTGATCATGTAGGGACTGTAGACCCAGGTACTCAGAACTCACAGCTTGGAGGAGGGAGGAAGATAGGACCCACCAGCCCAGGGCCATGCAAGGGCTTTCCTCTCTGTGCCTGAGTGTGAATGATCACCACAGCCAGCTTGACTAGACTTGGAGTTGGTAGTGCTTCTGTCTCGGGGCTTCTGTGTTGTGGGACTTACTGTCGTGCAGTTGGTAAAATCCATCTACCAGAGGTCTGTGCTGTCCCAGCCGCAAGGCAAACATATGCCTTTTTCAGCCAGCCCTGTTGTGAATGCCTTCCAGGATCCACGTTTTGGGCTAGGATTGCCAGCCCCGCCCCTGGTTCTCTTGCTGTCTCTCTGTGGCACAGATTTCTAGGGATTTAGTGGTAGGTGGTACTGTAGTCGCTGATTCTAAAGGGAGAGGCAGGACCACATCTACATTTGATCAGTATTGTGGTGTCGGCCATTTCCTGTTGGACATTCAGTCTGTCCTAACACACCTGTGTCCAACTTGATTTATTTGCAGTGTAGACTGTGACCTTCTATTTTGATCAGCACAGTGGTGTTTCTCTTGATTGTTTGTACATCAGAAGTAAAAATTTTACCCTGTGAGATGAGATGCTAACACTCCCTCCCCCTCATCTGCAGAATGGGAGTTTACCACCGCACTGACAGGCACACAGCTGAGGACTCTTGGATCTGAGAGACAGAATTCAGGATCTCTCTCACAGCCTCATCTGCCCACCTGTCCATCCTCTGACTGTGGACCTTGGACCTAGGGCAATTGTTCTGTGAGCTGTGTTCGTGTGATAGGGCAGCACCATGCCCAGCTGTTCCCGACTGGATACAGCTGCGTCTCTGTGAATGAGGAGGCCTCTGTGTTGCTGGAAGCCCTTGGCCTGGGGAGGTCTGTTTCCCTTGAGCTGCCCTTGTGTTGCTGTCTGAGATGTAGTAGGTAGCAGTTACTGCCTTTGTGCTCCTCAAGATCTGACAGTTGGTTTCTGTTCCCTATCCCCGTGATCCATGAGTCCTACACCAGCGGCAGGATGCAAAGGAACATGAGGTCATCAGCCTTTGGTTCTTCACACTGCTGCTTTACAATCTCAAGATTCTTCTGTGGGGTCAGGGAACTTAGAGCCGGGAGGTAGTTGCACTTTCCCCCGTGAGTTAGTGTGGCCATCTATCCATGCTAACAGAATTGGAGAAACCGTATCTAAGGGCTGCGGGATCAGCATCTCTTTTACCGTCGTTATCCAGCAGTGTGGAGTCCTGGGTGGTGGGGGTCTCAGGTGTGCAGGAAGTTGTCAGAAGGCTGTAGCTCCATCTTCCCTTCGGGGACTCATCACCTGTGTGGGAAGGTACAGCTGTGTAGGAGGACCGTGGTTGGTGCCTGGCTGAAACTGTGCGGCCCTCCAGCTTCTTGTGTTGCTGCTGCCCTCTGATTTGTGTGATCCCTCATTTTCCATGGCTATAACAAATCCCCAAGATTAGTTGCTTTTGAAAACTGGTTTATTTTTAGTTTAGCCCGCATTTGAGAGGCTGAATGTCCAAGATCAGTCAGCTCCATGTTTGGGATCTGGTGAGGGCATCTCAGTCAGAGCATGTATGACAGGGGCATGACGAGACAGGAAGCTCCAGTGTGGGATGGGCCCAGTGTTGCTCTTTACAACGATGCTGCTCCTGAGAATGAGCCACGATCCCTCCAGGCCTATGTTCGTCCCTTCTGAGTGCAGCAGCTCCAATGAGTAGTTTCCCTGCGCTGTTACCCACCGCTTAAAGAGTCAACACTGGGAAGCAGGCTTCCTCTCTGCAAATCTTTGCATTCCCACTCACACCATGTCTAAGCCGCAGAAATCCCCCAGAGCTAGAGCAATCAGCTGGACAGCTGCCACTCTACCGTCCACATAGCTGCGTGTCTGCCAGTCTCTGCAGCTCAACTGGATTCTCCCCATTCTTGGTCATGGAGTTCGGGGTTGTTCCTCTGGTTTAATACATACAAAATACGTTTGGTTGTAATCCTCACTTGCCCCTGAGATGTTTGGGTATTGAGAGAGGGATAATGTGTCGAGGAGCTTAGAACAGAAATCCACTCTTTGAGAAGAGCGCTTCCCCTTGGCAGGAACTTCCCGGTGCAGTCATCCCAGAGTGTCTCTTCAGATGCCTCTCGGCAGCGCCTCACAGGGTGGCTCAGTTGTCTTTTCTTGAGTGACACCTTCTTAGTTGACACTTTATTCTGTGGGAGAAGAGAACTGACTTGAAAGCCTTGGAGATGCAGTCCAGAGAAAGCACTTTATGCTTGGTGCTACTTTTAATTAGTGACTTAGGGCAAATAGTTCGTCTCAGCAAGGAGTCTGTGATCTGTGCACGGAGCTCAGAGACGGTAGTTTGTGTATAGGCGTTCGGTCTCCTTCATGAGAGTGTATGAGCGAGTGTATTTGTAAATGTGTCTGTGATGTATAATTGACAGCAGAGTCCCTGGAAAGTCCCTTGGCAACTTTGCTTCCTTTAGGAGACAGTCGGGGCAGCTCTCATGGTGGTATCTGCCCTTTGATTTCCCCCAGCTTTTGTTGACTTTAGAAGTCGTAGGTGCCCATGGCTATTGAGAGCCCCTCTAGCCTCGGCGTCTTTTGTCACATCTTGTTTGTCCATGTTGTCATTTCCTTTTTCCCAGGAGAAGAACCCCAGTGGGTTGATTCATGGTCTAGCCTACTCTAGTGTGGCTTCATTTGGACTCTAATAACTCCAGGCTCTGTTTCAAATAACAGGTCCCACTCATCCCCGGCATGGGCTTTTGCTGTTGTTGGTTTGTTTCTTTTTTGGTTTGTTTGCTGAGACTCAGCGTGTCATCCAGATTGAACCGTAGCGGCCACCCCAGCCAGCCTCCTTGGGGTTGGAGTTACAATCAAGGGCCACTACAGTCGGCTTAGTGGTGATGGTTAGGATGAATCTTTTTTTTAAATTAATTAATTAATTAATTTATTTATTTCTTAAAGATTTCTGCCTCTTCCCCGCCACCACCTCCCATTTCCCTCCCCCTCCCCCAATCAAGTCTTCCTCCCTCGTCACCCACCTCCATCCAGGTCTAATAAGGTGAGCATCCAAACGACCTAGGCTCCCACAAAGCCAGTACGTGCAATAGGATCAAAAACCCATTGCCATTGTTCTTCAGTTCTCAGTAGTCCTCATTGTCCGCTATGTTCAGCGAGTCCGGGTTTTGTCCCATGCTTTTTTAGACCCCGGCCAGCTGGCCTTGGTGAGTTCCCGATAGAACATCCCCATTGTCTCAGTGTGTGGGTGCACCCCTCACGGTCCTGAGTTCCTTGCTCGTGCTCTCTCTCCTTCTGCTCCTCCTTTGGATCATGAGACTTCAGTCCGGTGCTCCAATGTGGGTCTCTGTCTCTGTCTCCTTTCATCGCCTGATGAAGGTTAATATCCAGGAGGATGCTTATATGTTTTTCTTTGGGTTCACCTTCTTATTTAGCTTCTCTAGGATCACGAATTAAAGGCTCAATGTCCTTTATTTATGGCTAGAAACCAATTATGAGTGAGTACATCCCATGTTCCTCTTTTTGGGTCTGGCTTAACTCACTCAGGATAGTGTTTTCAATTTCCCCATCAAAATCCCATCAAAATTCTTCACAGATCTGGAGAAGACAATAGTCAACTTTATATGGAAAAACAAAAAACCCAGGATAGCCAAAACAATCTTATACAATAAAGGATCGTCTGGAGGCATTACCATCCCTGACTTCAAACTCTATTACAGAGCTACAGTATTGAAAACAGCTTGGTATTGGCATAAAAACAGAGAAGTCGACCAATGGAATCGAATAGAAGACCCTGACTTTAGCCCACAAACCTATGAACACCTGATTTTCGATAAAGGAGCTAAAAGTATACAATGGAAAAAAGAGAGCATCTTCAACAAATTGTGCTGGCAAAACTGGATGTCAATCTGTAGAAGAATGAAAATAGATCCATATCTATCACCATGCACAAAACTCAAGTCCAAATGGATTAAAGACCTCAATATCAGTCTGAACACACTGAACCTGATAGAAGAGAAAGTGGGAAGTACTCTACAACACATGGGCACAGGAGAACACTTCCTACATATAACCCCAGCAGCACAGACATTAAGGGCATCATTGAATAAATGGGACCTCCTGAGACTGAGAAGCTTCTATAAAGCAAAGGACACTGTCACTAAGACAGAAAGGCAACCCACTGACTGGGAGAAGATCTTCACCAACCCCGCAACTGACAAAGGTCTGATCTCCAAAATATATAAAGAACTCAAGAAACTAGACCGTAAAAGGTTAATCAATCCAATTATAAAATGGGGCACTGAGCTGAACAGAGAATTCTCAACAGAAGAAGTTCAAATGGCCAAAAGACACTTAAGGTCATGCTCAACTTCCTTAGCGATCAGGGAAATGCAAATCAAGACAACTTTAAGATACCATCTTACACCTGTCAGAACGGCTAAAATCAAAAACACCAATGATAGCCTTTGCTGGAGAGGTTGTGGAGAAAGGGGTACACTCATCCATGGCTGGTGGGAATGCAAACTTGTGCAACCACTTTGGAAAGCAGTGTGGTGGTTTCTCAGGAAAGTCGGGATCAACCTACCCCTGGACCCAGCAATACCACTCTTGGGAATATGCCCAAGAGATGCCCTATCATACAACAAAAGTATATGCTCAGCTATGTTCATAGCAGCATTGTTTGTAATAGCCAGAATCTGGAAACAACCTAGATGCCCTTCAATGGAAGAATGGATGAAGAAAGTATGGAATATATACATATTAGCATACTACTCAGCAGTAAAAAACAATGACTTCTTGAATTTTGCATACAAATAGTAGGATGAATCTTTTTGGGGGACACAGCTCTACCCCATTTGTATGGTGTTTAATCAGGCACCATACCCAGAGCTCTGGAGGAGGGCTCCCCCTTTATCTCCTCTCCTGGGCATGGGCTGATTAGTACAGCTGGCATTTGAGTCCTACAGGACCACCAGCCTGGGTGTGACCTTCACACCGTCCTTTCAAGGCCCTATTAATAGCTGCTAATTAGAGTTGTGAGCTGTGTTTGTGATTTCACTTTCCCCCCTCATGTGTTAGGTGCTTAGCATGCAATGTGCACCCGCCTTCCCTGAGACTGAACCCTTGTGTTTTAAGTGAATCTTAACTCTGTGGTAGATTGCAAAAAGAATCAGCTTGTCAGCAGCATTTGGGAGCTGTTGGGAATCATGTCTTATCCTAAGACACTTAGCTTTGTGTCCTCCAGGCATGATAGGCCATGGGTCCTGGACGGCCTCTCTAGGTTTTGTTTCTTCCTGTTTGTGGATTGTGGTCCCCAAGGGCTATGCAGATGGAAGGACAGACACAGTGGCCTCAAGGAGGGGGACCGGTCTGTAGTGATGGATTATAGAAGACTTTAATGTTAGAGGCAACAAACCTGAGAATGGACATAGCCTGCCTTCCTGCAGTGGGAGCATTGAACGCCCCCAGCTGATACTTCTCACCCACAACCTGCTGATGGGACAGTGTTGAAATTGTGGGCTGAAGTTGTGTTTCAGCAAACCCCCTTCTTTCCCAGATCCAGAATAAATAAACCCACATCTGGGTAAAAGTTACAGTAGCTGGAGGCTGAGGCCCACCTGCTCTAGGGCTCACACAGCACCTGAAGATGTAGGACACCAAGGCACAGTAGGTTCACTCCAAGAGTGACTGTCACCTGCTACAGCTGTGGAAAGGGCTGTAAAGATGTGACACATCCCGGTGTGGCATGGGAACACATGGGCCCCCGCTGTGCAATCCACAGGGGTAGAATTCATGTAAGACTACTTTCTTTTGCCCCTGCCTTTTTCATTGTTCATTACCTCTTAGCCAGTTCAAATGTGGAGGCCAAAAGCTTTAAGATTGTGGTTGTCCTGGCTCTGTCTAGGCTGATAGCCAGTAGGTGCCTGGCCAGGAGCTGGTGTGGTGGGGCACACCTCCAGGAGCCCTGTGTTGGCTCCTCTCTGCCCCAGCCCTGTTCTGTACTCTCCTTACTATCCCAGAAATGATTGCACACACCGGCCTCATGCACAGTTCCCCAACTGCACACGTATGAGGATATGCACGCAACATTCTGGAGATCCCCACGTCAGGTTTCTTCTCCCCTAGAATCAAAAAGCAACTAATCCAAAGTCTGGTCCTAAGTTCACCCATTTTGGCACAAAGTAACCCAAGAAAGGCAGAGGACAGGCAGAGAACAACAGGTGGCTGTTTCACTAGGGAGACACAAGAAAGAGAATGGCAGTGTTTTTCCCGCGTGGAAGAGGAATCCGGGTGTTGCCTGCACAACAGAAGAGACTGGAACAGTTGAGGGAGGTGGAGGAGCCTAAGCATTCTGCCTGTTAGGAAAAGCTGTGGATGTGTGATAGTCATAACCCCAGGTGAGCAGGAGGCGAGTGCAGTCCTCTAGGTAGGTGTCCTTGAGTGGGGCAGGTCCCCACCCCATAGAGGTTCAGATCTTTCATTTCAGACCCCACGGTCCTTGGGTGTGACTTGTGCATTATATGCCCTGTGTATCCTAAATGCCCTGGATGACTTAGGATACAGAACAAATGCTGCGTGTGTTGCAGTTTTATATTGTTTTGATAATGATGGTATGAGATGTCTGTGCTTGGTGGGAATGGTTTATTTTGGAGGTATTTTGAGCTGGGTTGGCTGGGTCTGTGGATGTGCCACAGTGGAATCTCTGAGAGAGACTGAATGAGAAGGTTTCTGCTGTGAGAGTTGCCCTGGTGAACCCTAAATGATGCTGCCCACTCCTCATGAATGTCCAGTGACAAACCCCACCAAGTATGATTCCACCCCGAAGAACCAGTGAGAGTTTTGGACTTCTTCCAGAGCATACGTAAGGGGTTAACTTGCAGGAGTGATGACCCCAAAGTAACTGCCTTGGAAAGTCTTTACCCAGCATGTATGATGGCTTCCCCATGACCACCTAGATGGAGCCTCCTTTCATTAACCTTTCTAAACCTATGTACACTACTGCCTCCTGAGACCCTGAGGCCGCGTGCAGCCAGAGCCAGTTGTAAACAAATGGCTCTAGGAAGTCTGTCCTACCTACTCATGCTATGCCTGAAGAGGCTTGCTGCTAGCAGCCATGACTGCCAGAGCTGTTGAACAGTCAGGGTTCCCAGCCCTTGGCCTTTTAGCAGCCTTATGACATCCACATTCAGCACGTGATGAAGAAGCACCGCTGTCTTTTGAAAGAGTGTCTTTTAAAGAAGCATCCCTGTCTTTGAACGTGTCGGCAGCCCACAGGCCCACCAGTGGTGACTCTTGGAGGAAGGCACAGCTGATCTGATAAAGATGGTCGTTGTTTTCCTCAGAGGACAGCACAATGCAGCAGTCTCAAACCCAGGAAACTAGACTCTTTGAGCCCGAATCACCAAAATTTGACAGTGCGCTTTGTTATGCCCAGCTAAACAAGAGAGCAGGCAGCTGATGGGTCACTCTGTTTCTGAGCTCAGAGCTTACCCGCGTGGTGGTGGTTTCCTTTCAGCACAGTGGCTGCACCTTCACCTGGTCCTATTCAGCCAGCTGTTGCAACTCCACAGTGAGCAGCCTGCTTCTCTAAGCAGCAGCCTGGCTGCTCAGGCTGCAGCCTGGCGGGAATTCTGTTCCACAGGCACCACCTCTTCACTGCCACTAAAGGTAGCTTTAGCTAAATCTCTATTGTCCTATTTGTAAATAATACTTGAGGTTGAAAGGCTGGGGTGAAAGCTCAGAGAGGCTGAGTAGCAACTAACCTTCTCTCTTTGCTGGCTTTTCCGAAAGACCCTGGTTTCTGCTTGGCCCAACCAGAAAAGGCTGCACCACTCCAAACCCCACCCTACTACTTCCCAGGTCTATCTCTCCCTGATGTCCTCTGGTGCTCTATGATTACTTTCTGTCACTAGTTACTAACTCAGTCTCTTAACACAAGGTTAAGTTTATTTAATCAATGAAAATGCAAACTCAGGGTTCACAAATATTCCCAACAGAGTGGTTTTAGATTTGGTGAAAACTTGGCTGGTCTGTGGAAAAGAGTCCAGTCACATTTTGGGAGGAAGACAAACTGAGACGTGTGTGGTCAGCTGAGATGGTGCACCTCATAACCTGGCAGCATTTAAGAATGCAGTTCAAGGCTGCTACGAAGATTGTCCTGCCTACTCCTTTTATGCCTGAAGAGGCTTGCTGCTAGCAGCCACGACTGCCTGGGGCTGTTGAGCAGTCAGAGTTCCCAGCCCCTCTTGGCCTTTTAGCAGTTTTACAACTTTCAGCATGCAATGAAGACCCAGAGATTTGTGTAGAGCGCCCAGAGAATCTCAGCCATTGTATAATGACAGTCCTGTCTCTGCAGAACCATGGGTGGCCCTTCTGTGTGGGCCTGTCATATGTGGGCCTGTCTTGTGGGTGTCATGAGAAGTTCCACCTCTCCTCCGTTTGGATCCTCGGCTCTGGCAGGCTCAGCTCCCACTGGTGTCCTTACAGCTGTGACTGCAGCCACCAGTGCTGTCCTCTGCTTGAGGACCGGTCCACTGTTTTGGAGTAGTCCACACGAGACCATCAGACATCTTCAGGGTATCCCAGGCATCCCCCCAGGTGAAGATAAGACCAATAAAGGTACAGCCTACAAGTCACCTGGGACCACCGCTTAGAACGAGCATCCTAGACCAGAGAATGGGATGCGAACTGGTCGGTCCCCTCTCCCAGGTCCGGAAGCTCTAGGGTCTTTGCCACCTTCATGGATAGGTACAAGATCATGGGTGTCATGTGCAATAGAAGCCAGGGCACCAGGTTTCCCGTGTGAGCTTTGAGTTGCTTTCTCTCTTTTTCTTGAATTGCTCATGTCACGTGCTGCAGCGGGTTCCTGGTGGTCACTTAACATCCAGCAGTTGCCTGAGAGCCACTGTCCCATACCTCTGTCTTGATATTCCCCAAAGAGCCTGCCTGGAATGGCCTCCTAACATGTGTCTGGCTAGCATCAGGCTAGTGAGTGTGTTCTCGGAAGCACGTGGATCTGTAATAGTTTGTTAGTGGATGTTTACTTAGTCTCCTAGAAACAAACGCTGTGGTAAACACCCAGCCTGATTTCTCAGGGACGCTGAAACACATTTAAGCTGTCAACTCCTAGTAACTTTCCCAAATCCAGTAAACTTTTAAAGACTCCAGTCAGCTACAATCACCGCACAGATGTTAGGCTTCTTTTCAAACTGTTCTTGGATCCTGTGTAATGTCAAGCAGAACAGAAATCCATGCAACCCTAATAAAACTGGAGTGGTTTTAAAATCTGCCCATTTATGTTTTTTAAAGCGAATTTCACCATGTTGCTTGCAACCAAGGGGTTAGGGTTATCTGTGAGTCTTGAGATGTATGGGCCCACTGGTTGGTTGGTTCCATAGGTCAGTTCAGCTGCTTTTCTGGTCCCTAATGGGGAAGTCACCTACCCGCCCTTCTATGTTGTCATTCTGTATGTGGCAGTCTGCAGCTCTGCCCCCAGTGATACTGTGTAAGACAGGGGAAAGACATTGATTTTTTTTCTTTTACTAGACTTTGAAGGACATAATGAAAGAGAAGCATGTGTTGTGAACAAGGGGAAAAGGGCGACAAAGCCAGGACGAGGAGGCTGTCATGTTTCTGGCATCCATGAGTCTGGCAGAACAAAATGTGTTTTTCAGTTGGTTGGCAGGAACTCTGGGTTGTCCATGTTTTTATCATTACTTCAGCAAGAAGCCGAAGACTCACTGGATGCTGGTCCAGGGCCTGGGGTTGGCTGTGCATCCAGGAAGAAGTTGTTTCCTGGGTGATTACTTGGAAGTGATTCACATCTGGCCACATGCAGGTCTTCTAGCTCTCTAGCTAGGTTAGACCTGCTGGCATGCACGGAGAAGGGTCCAGCTTCTCATGGTCACTAGACATGCACTGGGTGCTGTTGGTCTCCAGTCGGAAACAGCCAAGCTAGCCTTCTACACAGCTGTTGCTGTCCCAGGAACCTCAAGAGTTGAGCATAGCCATTTATTTTTAAATTTACTTTTATTTTTGGAACAGGGTTTGGCATATCCTAGACTGTCCTTGACTTCACTATGTAGCTGAGGATGGCCCAAGCTTCTGATCCGCCTGCCTCAACTTCTCCAACTCTGGGATTGCAGGTGTGCATCACCATGTCTAGTTTATGCATGCTGCAAACAGAACCAAGGCTTCATGCATGCTAGACAAGCACTGTAGCAACCAAGCTGTATCCCCAGTGCAGCAGCAGCACCATTCCTAGCAGGGAAAGCGTGGTACATCTAGACAGCTTCACACGTACAGTTACAAGTTCTTTCCCAGAGATGTTTTCCATCACCTGTACCTGCCAGTCTTTAATTTAGGAATCTGTTATTCCTGGACCCCACATCTAGTGCTTGTATCTGCTGTTGTTTGTCTGTGACTTTGATCTCTGGTGGGCAACCCGCTTCCACTTTTAAAGCACCTCCCTGCTGAGATCTGGTTGCCACAAGACTGGGTTTACTCTATCGGTTTGCACTCACAGGCCAGGGGCAAGGGATAGGAGACCCATCCAAAGGGACACAAATAGGGAGGGTAGGCTTCATGAATTGTGTTCCTGGAGCAGCTAAGGGGCATATTTGGACCTCGATACACTCAGATCCACGGGGCACCTCCCCCTCCCATCTCTTACATGTCCCACCCTAACACTCAGCAATCTAGCTGATTAACTCTCCCCGTGTGATCCAAGCATTTTAGTGATGCCTCTTTGTCCATGGTGCTCATAACTGGTAAAGAGAAAAGTTGATTGCTTTTCTCTTTTACTTTTCAATTCTTAGTATTTCTCTTTTTAGCAAAAATATTCAGGGACTGTTCTGATTAGTTTTGCTCACATCACATGCCTTTTTTAAAACCAATCAGTATGTCTGGGCATAAAAAATTATGTTCTGATCAGCCATTCTCTTGGAGTATAGCCGTGAGATCTGCCTCACTCTTGGCTCCTGAACTTTCGGTATGGCGGTAGATCCAAGCACTGTGTTATATCTGCAGAGTAGCAAGTGTTCTTTGAAATCTTAACCAATGGGCCTGTCCATTGCATCTCATCTACCTATGACTTGGCATGCATGGTGGATCTGAAAACAATGTATGCATTCTCAGACAGGTGTCTCCATGACTTCATGATGTTTCCTGGAAATGTTTCCTTCCTGGTCTATGCAAGGGCGTGTGTTCTTGTCATAACTACAATGGGTACAGATTACAACACCCGAGGAAGACCAGGACCAGCACTGTGTGTGTGTAATCTCAGCACAGATGGAACCTCATACCAGCAGCGCCTACGAATGACGACAGCTTCTTGTGACCCTAATGAGTTTGCGTAATTGTTGTATCTGTGATTGGCCCAGACCAAAAAGGAGACCAGATAAAACGGGTAGTGCCATCCTGCCTCCGTCCATAGAGGTTTCCGGAATGTACTATCTTAGGATCTAGGCAGAGGCATTCATGGTATGTGATATACAACTCTTCCTGGGCCTGAGGCTGGCCTGATCCCTGTGACTATGACGTCAGCACATGTGACCAGCAGTTTCTGTCTTCTGAGCCTCACTTCTTATTGATACACACTTAAATTTTAAGCATTTGACACCGTGACAGACAGGAGGAGAGGAAGTAATGAGACACAACCATTGTTCCGTGAGGGCCAAATGAGTAAACCAGCTGCGTGGAAAGGACAATGTGCGTGGCCACAGGGGAGGGGAGGGGCTTGATGACAGAACCAGTCCACACTGCCTACCCTTTGCACACCGGTAGGAAGATGGCTGAAGCTGCATGAAGTAAGGTTCAATGCCTGCATAGAACAGGGCTAAAGAATTGTCACAGCCGTCACCATCAACTAGAAGTAACAGTAACATAGTACAGACTTTGAAGGTGACAGTGGAGGTAGACAGGACTTCCCAGAACACCTCTGGACTTTGGAACTGACTCAGATTATGGTGGAGGTGATCTGCTGGACCCCAACACCCCTGAGCCCCTCTGCACTCAACTATTGTGTCCCACCGTGCATCAAGATTGTTGACTTCTTCAGCACATACCAGCTTGGCAGAGGCAGACACACCAGCATCGGTGGCACGTAGACCTTGCTCTTAGATGTTCCAGATGCAAGTTAGTCTTGGAGGAAGCAAGCTGTTAGGCTTGGACTTAGCCATAGGGCCAGTAGCTCCATCCCCAGGAAGAAGGCACAAAGACATTTTGCCAGCTCTGTATGGAAAGCTGGTGTGGTGATGGGCACTCCCCAGCGTGAGGTTCTGGTCCTTTCAATGATGAGTCCCCTTTGGGAGGAGCTGAAACTGGAGGCAAAGCATACTGCATTCCATCTAGTAAACAAGTGACGTAGGATCACAGCACAGATAATGTCCCAGAGACCTGGGGCAGAACAGGGTGTGACTTTCAGAACACTAAGTATGTACTTCTATAAAAGGAATATTCAAAGCGCAGACTGGCATCTAGCTCAGTGACGGGGGTGTGGTGGGTTGTTGGTTGGCTGGCTGGAGTCCTGGGTTCCATCTCTGGAGGGGTGGGGGGGACCCAGGAGAAACTTTCAGCAAGGATCACCTGGATCAGAATTGTTACTGCCTGGGGGCTAAGAAATAAAAGGAGACATTGGAAGAGCCTAAAATAACTTTTTGGTTTTTTATGAAAATAACTTCTACGGCACAGTCAGGCACAGCTCAGTGATGGAGCTGTCTGAGAAATGGGTCTCCTAGCCCATGGCACCACCATGTGGACATCACCAGCTGTCTTGATACAGCCTAGGGGAGTAGTGGTATGATAGTGTATATAATCTGGGGTTTCTGACTCCAGCTTCTGCTGCCCCGGACAAACCCTCTCTTGGCTCCCAAGTTGTTCTCTGCCAAATTTTAGACATTGGCCCCCAGGTGTTATTGTTGGGTCCTTTGTTTTAGTGAGCACCTGACTGTTGGCTGTGTCACGTGAAGTGTGAAACATTGGTGAATGGCTTCCTTCTGCAGCTTGGGATTTGTGTTCCCTTCTTCTGAGGTTGCTTCACCACCTCCTCCCCTCACCCAGTGGGATCTTTGCCCAGCATCTTGCTCTTATTGTTTCCCCTTGTCTGCCCAGTTACTCTCTTGGTGGAGACTGGAGCTGTATTGACTTTTTTGGGGGATATCTGTACCAGTCAGGGTTATGCACACTGACTAAGGCTTCAAGACCGCAGTGCCTGTTCCTCCAAAGTGCCCTTTTTAGACCTCTGTCAAGTGTCTCAACAGCGGCAGGGGAAAAGGGCTGTGGGACCTTGGGAGCCTCACTGTCACCAGCCTTGGTAGTCACAGCTTCAGATTGCTGCAGGTATTTTGCCTGCCTCTCGTTAACTTGCCAGGAAGGGAGCACTCTCCCTTCCAGGGGTCAGGGCTCTGCTGCTGCTGTGCATTGGCCGACGGCCTTCTCCCAGCATCCTTCGTGTGTCCCGGGGTGTGGAGTGTCACTTTCTTTTGCTCAGATTGTTGGGGGCACAGGCATTGCATCTGCAAGTGGGGAGCCTTTGTCACAGTCTTTACTGGGAGTCAGGTGTGCGAGAGAACTCTGCTTCTTCAGTGGAGTCTCAGGTTCTCCCCGCAGCCTTGCCCTGTACTGGTCCATCTCATTCTGCCCTTTCCTTGCCTCTTCCAGGAGTGGAGGAGTCAGTTCAGTTTTTCTCCTTGCCCTCCTCCTTTTCCTCTGGCATGGACTTAAGTGACGTCACCTTAGGTCAGCCTCCTCCCCCAGTGTCCCACCCACGGAGACCCTGGGAGGCTCCGTGGTTAGCCCCCACTCACTCTTAGCACACTGCTGTTGTCGTTTTTTATTTCCCACCATAAGCTTAAAAAGCATGGCAGTGGAAATCTGTTTTGGTTAAGTTTTATAAACTAGTATATTACCAATAATGCCTGTTCCCACTGAAAAAATACTATGTGGTCCAAAATTCCTTTTAAATATCACAATACTAAATTTTTCCAAAGCCCCAATCTCATAAAGTACTGACTTAACATAGTTTTAAAAGCCACATTAATTTTTAAAGTAGTTTGGCACATTTGTGATTTGGTTTGTTTTCTGTTCCCTTAGGGAGAGCCCAGAGGCCTGCCGTCCTCAGTGCTTCTCAGTCCCCTTTGCTTAGATGACAGGGAGACCGCGATGCTTGCAGGGACATTTCCAGCTTCATCATGAAACTGGGGAGGAAGAAAGTTACCTTCTAAAAGTGGAGGAAACCTGGCACCATCCTTTTCTGTTCTTCCTTTGTCGGCGTCGGGGCTCTGAGCCAGCTGGCACCTGCTGCAAGGGCCACTGGGTTAGGCTCAGTTGTGAGAATGAGTCCTTTCCTTCATAGGGGCCTTAAACACAGTTTCAGGCTCAGTGTAACTTTATTCAGTCCCTCATTTGTGCGTGCATGATCAGACAGTCAACACAAATAAGACCTGGTGGTTTCCGAAGGGGGTCTGTCCTTTTTGTCTCTGAGGCATAGGGATAGTTTTGAGCTATAGTCCACTGAGTGTGGAGTGGGAGAAGGCTTATTCAGTTCCCTTCGTCTTCCACATAGTCCCAGAGTGAGGAGAATGACACACAGGCTGGTGGACTGTCTGCAGACAGGGTCACGTTAGGGTCATGTGGAGCTTGGCATTCACGTGGAAGAGTGGAAGGTTGAGGAATCGGATGTTCCGCTCTCCTGCAGGCTGACTGAAGGAAGGGTTTTCTGTACCTTAGTGTCTGAACAGCTCCCAAGAGGCCCTGGGCCTGTCTTTGCTGAATGTGTCACAGACAGTTGTGGGGAATAACTCAATGAGATGCTTGGCAGTGTCGGTGTGAGAGGGCACTTACCATTGTCGGCGCTCTTGGTTGCTTGGAGAACTGTTGATGCAGTAACAACTTTTAGTCCAGTTACTGAGAATGATGAAACAGGAACAGCAGACATCTGTGGCAGTGCGTAACTCCAGGCAGTTCCTTTCTTGGAATAGGAAAATTCCACTTACTTTTATTTTTACCCCTTAAATCAGAACTGGACAGAGATGGGACCCTGGCCCAGCATGCAAGAGGAATAAACCCTGACGGCTCCTCCTGGTGTGAGCTGAAACAGAAAGAACCCAATTATCTACCATGTGGTGTCCCACATTTGGAGCTGATTTCTGCAGTGAGAGTCTCAGAATAGTCACCTTGAAATTGGCTGAGGTAGGGCAGTGAGAAACACCCCTAATCAGACCTTTAAAAGTGTGCTTTAAAGCCAGAGAACAGGGCTGCGCCACTGTCTTGGTTCCCAGCCCTGGAGGCAACTGTGTGGGAGTCTGAGTTATAGGGTGGGCCTCCAACCCTGGCATCGGCACCTTCACACACTGATGGAGTGACATAGGTTATTGATACCTACCACAGAGGTCAGGTGTGGATTGGTGACACCTTTTAAAATAAACTACCTTGGTGCAATGTAATGTTGGGTGATTATAACCAGTAGTCAGAGAAAGTTGGCAGTCATTCTTAGGACAGCTTCATAGGACAGCCATGTGCTGCCAATGTATGGCTGGAGAAAGTAGACTTGCAAGAGAATAATTTAGAATTTGGGTATCAAATCGGCACTTTAAGTCTATAGTAAGTACTTGCACGTATGTTGGCAGCACATACACTAACGTTGGAAAAGCCGAGAACTTTTGCATGACCCCTGGGCCATTTTTGCATGACATTTAGATTCCATTAAAAAAAAAAAATTCACAATAAAATTGAAATTGGGCCTGGCGGTGGTGGCGCACGCCTTTAATCCCAGCACTCGGGAGGCAGAGGCAGGCGGATCTCTGGGAGTTCAAGGCCAGCCTGGTCTACAAGAGCTAGTTCCGGGATGGGCACCAAAGCTACAGAGAAACCCTGTCTCGAAAAACCAAAAAAAAAAAAAAAAAAAAAAAAATTGAAATTGGAATTTGGTTACATCCTGAAATTTTCAGAAGTAAACAATGAAACACAAAATCCAGCGTATCCTGGGATCTGCAATACTTTTGATTCTCAGAAAACGTGAGCTATTCAGGTCAAGGGTATTTGGCTGATGAAGCCTGGGCAAATGGTCCCGAACTCCAGCTGTTGTGATCACTGGAATAATTCCCGTGTCTAGCATTTCTGACTTGGGATCCTGACCTCAGCGCAGAGATGCTAGCCAGACACCAGCCTCCTGCCAATGACACTTCCCTCTGGGAAACGGTAGAAGACAAGTGTCGTGTGTTATTTTGGTAGTTACTGGGCCTGGTTTCTCCGGACCCTGGTGTGTCTGTTCAGCAGAATTACCAGGTGGTGATATGTTCCCTTTAATCCTGGTCTACTTTCTCACAGTCTTTGTTCCCTGGTCCCTGGGTGGACTATCTCGGGGCGATTTTCTCTAGTTGGCTTTTGTTTCCTGATTTTGCTGAGATTCTGGAGCCTTTGCACAATCTTATCACCCATGGGTGTTCTTGGAACTGCAGCATTGAAATAGGAATTGCGAGTTCTGTATCTCAGGATGTAAGTGTTGTTGAAGCTGTCAGAGGCCTCTGGGGTGGAAGAAGGTGCCCTCCTCAGTTTGGAAGTGCTGGGGATGTGTCTAAGAGCCCTTCACTTGGGGTTGTGGCATCTGTTCTATAAAGATGAGGAATTCCAGGATGGTTCAGAGTGATTCAGCTGTCCGGAAGCATCTCCCATGGCAAGGTCCAAGGGAATAGACAGGAGCTCTGTGTAGGGTGCTTGCTGGCTAGAGGGTCAGTGGAGAGAGTCCTTGTTTATGTCTGGAGAGGGGGAGCCAGGGCTGCTGCTGCAGGACCTTCCAGGGTCCCATTTGCCTCTTGCTGTGGAGACAGTGCATTGTAATGGGGACATGAGCATGAGACCAGACCATCCAGAGCAAGACAAAGAAGCCCCACGGAGATCCAGCTCTGGAGTTTTCCTCCATAGGCACTGGGCAGGAGCTGCTGGAATGACCGGGTGGTACTTGTGGACTGAAGATAGGACATAGGCAGAGTTCCACCCCTGGAGGGACCCACTGTCCCAGCCAAACCCAGAGACCCTTAGGTCAACCACATACCCACCTTCTCCTATGAGTACGGAGCTTCAGAGCATGTCTTGGGCTTGCCTGCCAGCTGCCGTGACCCACAGAGGTAGTTCCTCTGGCAGCTGGACGATTACATCACTCAGCTAGATTTCAAAGGACCATGGGAAAGACTTTTATATCACCACACAAATTCTGCTTTCCCCAAACCCTGGTGAGTGTTCCTAGCTTGATCTCTAGGCCCAGGGTGGGAATGAAGGGGTTTTCCCAGAGCCAAGAGTGGCAGGTTGCTTTGCAAACATTGTTTTTACTTTGAAGTTTGACTTCATCTGTCTCATCAAGAAACATTAGGTTCCCTGTATCTTATTTCAGAAGTAAAATCAAGGAAGTAAGGCTGACGGCTCCTCCACCTCGTGTCGCTCAGTGAGCAAGCTTTGCCTGTTGGTATGTGCTCTCAGAAGCATGAGCTGATCTTGGCTGGAATTGTGAATACCAGCAGTAGTCGTGCCTGCCAGTCCTGCTCATACTGCTGTGTTACACTCCATATTTTCTTACCCACCAGGATGGCATCCTTGGCATTTTCTTGCTGGGGTCACTGAGGTGGAGGAGGTAACTGATGAGGTTGGGTTTGGGGGTGAGCCCGGTTTAAACAGAATTGATAATGATAGAGTGTGGGTACAGCGAACTTTCAGCTGTTGTTCTTAGGGTGTCTTCTCTGTATCAGCTGGGACAGAGCCATTCTAAAAAGGGATGTCATCTCTCTTCTAGCTGAATTGGATTTGGGAGCCTAAAGTCACTGAGTTCTCCTGTGGCTTTGACATGCCCATGTGGGAAGTCCTCAAGCTTGTCTAGGGGGCAGCTATCTTGTCCCTCCTGACATGGACCTCACTCCCCAGAACATCTGCACCAGACCCTTTCCTGGGATTCTGCTTTGCTTTTAAGGGTGGAACATCTCAGCACAAGTGTGTGTGTGTTTCACGGTGTTGCAAGGGTTCATGTGTTCCTCATTGAGTAGGTGAGGAAAGGCAAGCCGAGTTCCTTGTTAAGTCAGGTCAGGTGCAGACAGGAGGAGAGAGGGCTGGTATGTGCGTGTGTATGTGTGTTCACATTTGTGTATGCTTGTGTAGGAAAGATGGTTAGTCCCCCTTAGCCTGAGTAACCACTTATCTAATGAGGGCCTTGGACACTTTGAGTCGGTGTGGAGAATGTAGTTCGTTCTTGAGCTTTGGTGATGAGGTGGCCCAGACCTGTGATTGTGGCAGAAGTGGCTCTGGAAGGTTCTTGCAAACTTTTTTTGAGTTCAGTGGGTTCATTAGGGTCCTTTCTGTGAGGCATCTAAACAGGGGACCCAAGATGAGAGCCAAGAACTGATGCATATCCCACCTGAGCGTCTCAGAGCAGAGCAGGTGTCTCTGGAGGTGGCCTGTCTCCACAGTGCGGACCTCGTAGTCCAGTCCTGGATGTGTTTGGTGGCCCACTTTGGGCCGCCCTCTGCCAGTCTTTCCTTCCTTTTTGTCCTGACATCCCAGCAGGGCCCCAGGCGGTCTCTCGCTAACCCCACGTGGTCTCTAACACCTGCTTGTCAGTTGGCTGCACCGCTCTGTCTCGACTGTGCAGTTCCATCGGTAGCTTTGTCTAACGTGTGTAGTAGTCGGGCATCCTTCCCTAACTGTGACCTGTGACTCCGGAGACACCATCCTCATGCTGTTGTATGTTTTCCTCCCAATCACTGGGTTTCCCTTGAGGAGAATGCAGGTTCTCAGATGCTGCTAAGCTTGAAAAAGCATTTCTGGGTTTTGAGAGCCCACCCTCACCCCTTTCCCAGTGGGTGAGAATCTGTCGATTTATGTATTAAGTTCTACATGAAAAGCCTACGCTCCTCAGCCAGGGTTCCTGGCATTGCAACAGGAGGCCGTGCCTGCTAACCAGAAGGGAGCACGGATTCTTAAACAAATGTTTCAAACAGAGTTCAGCTCTAAAAATGCAGCACTGCGGGAGACATCTAAAATCTACTCCTCTGTTCTCCCGGCCAGCTTGCCCCAGCGGTCACCTGGCCTAGAGTGTATTTTTCCGCAAGTGAAGCCCGTGTCTGTCTGCCCCCAATCCTCTGTTGCCTTCTGTAATGGTGCCTTTTGTGTGTGGCAGGTGGCAGGTTCAAGAAGGAGATTGTGGTTGATGGACAGAGTTATCTACTGCTGATTAGGGATGAAGGGGGCCCCCCAGAGGCACAGGTGAGTACCGCATGCACATCCAAGCCAGACTCGCTTTTGCTCTTTGACTTTATCCTAAAAGCCTGAACAAGAAATGTCAAGTTTTAAAATAAGGGAATTTAGAAACTCATGAAGTTTGGCTCTATGTGGCTTTTTTTTTTTAACTTTTTAAGAAGAAAGGAAAAGCAGATACATATGCTATCATATTCTCTCAGGGTCACTTTTAGAAATTTCTATGCTTTTAAAAAATTGTCTCCCACCCCCAATTTGATGCCAGAGTAGCATCATTTTCAGGGTCCACTGGGTGGAATTGGGAGGCTGACCCCCTTGCTGTTTCTGGGAGTCACAGGAGTGGGCACCCCCACTCCCACCAGCAGCCCCCCACTGAACACTAGTTGTAGTGTACCGTGATTCCCTTGAAAATTTCTGGAAAGATAGCACCACCGTTTTTATCCAACTTACGACACCCTGATCTTCTAGCCAAGACCTAAACTCAGCCCACACCCCTCCAGGGCAGATCACAAGGACATTTCTGTCTTGATCATCTCTCCCTGTAAAAGATGGATTAGATAGCTGTGGTGACTGAGGTAGATGGTTCTGAAGCACTGAGCACCCCTGGAAATGCTGTGAGTTGCTGTATTTCCATCACTCTGTAACACCAGGGTCCAGGAGAATGCTGCCAGTTGAGCTATGAAAAGCCATTAGAAGGCATAGTCAGGGATACGGAGATAATAATTTTCCCCTTAGTGTCACTGTTGTAGTATCTTAGCTTCTCTTGCTGATGCTGTGATAAAATGCCCCATGAAAAACAACTGAAGGGAGAAAGGGTTTATTCTGACTCACAGTTCAAAGGCACAGTCAGTACGTCATGGCCAGAAGACGGAAGCAGCTGGTCACACCACATCCCCCACTGGGAAGCAGAGTGATGACCGCATGCTGCCCCTCAGCCCCCTTCTCCACTTGCACAGTCTAGGATCCCAGCTAGGGAATGGTGTCACCCACAGTGGGCGGATCTTCACACCTCCCCTCAGCCAAGGTAGTCACCAACAGATATGGCCAGAGACCATCTCCCACATGTTTCTAGATGCTGTCAAACTGACCTGAACCATCACATGGTATACTTGAGTGTACAATAAAGATCATGAAGGCACATAGAAAATGAAAATGTGGGTTGCGTAGTATTAGAGGGCATGCTCCCCGAACACTTTCCACCTTCTGCTGGATCCCAGCGACCTTCAGCTTCTGACCAGTGCCACTCAAAGACAGAATCTGTCCTCCTCACTTGACTTGGTATGCAGGAGTGCGTTCTGCTCTGGGTTTTCAGTGTGGGCTCCCTGAGAAGAGTGTGTCCTCAGAGAAACGGAACGTGCAGCCCTTGCTCTAGTGCGGGCTCTTCCTTAAGTGATATTTAGCCCACGTTTCCCCTGGTTAAAGACTTATCTGTGGAACATCACGGCAGAGCCTTGCTCACTTGTGGGCATGGTTTCTCTCTTCACATTGTTATAAATCCGCTGATAGACTCTACCTGAAGGCATGACCTCCTAAAAGAAACTGACAGTGGATTTTTGTTTGTTTGTCATTTTGTTTTCTTGTTTTAATTGTTACTGCTGTTAGCTTGGGGTGTGGCGGAAGCTACTGCTCTATTGCCCTTCGTTTTGTTCCCCTTCAAAATTGCAATTTTCTGATGCAGGATGCAGGATCTGATGCAGAGAAGTGGGCAGGGGGACTTATCCTCTGCATAGAGGTAGAGATGTGTTTCAGATTTCAAGTCAGGGGCTGCCTGCCACCTCCCTGAGGCCACTTAGCCCCTATCCTGTGCTGATGTACAGGACAAGACCTTCCGTTTTCCACCTCCGGAAAAAGGCTGTGCCTTAGTTGCTTCTTTGTTGTGGTAAAATACACTGACATATTAATATAACTTAGTAGAGGGAGGGTTTATCTGGCCCAGAATTCCAGGGTGCAGTCCATCATTTCAGGCAAGTCAGGGCAGCAGGGAACTTGAAATAGCCAGTCACATGACATTCACAGCCAGGAGCAGAAAACAGCATTAATGCATGCCAGTGTTCAGCTCACTCCATTTTACACAGTCCGGGATCTACACCGAGAGGGTGATTCTGCCCACAGTGAGTATGTCTTTTCATCTCTATCAGCATGATCAAAGTAGTCCCCCATAGACAAGCTCAGAGGCCGGTCTCCTAGGGGATCATAGATTGGTTAAGTCAACAGTTGACATCAGCTATCACCGAGGTAAAGGCACCATGTCAGACGGTCCTCGGGCTTCTATGCAGGCACTAACTCCACTTTGTCCTGTGCATCTGACAGTGCCTGTGGGTCTGCCTCAAGAAAGCTTTGCCACAAGGTTGTTTTGACTTAAGCCTGAGCCATTTGAACACAAGGGTTTTTAAGACTCTTGTGTAAATATTTCACATTTAAATGAGCATGGTTTGTTGTAGGTGGGTGCTCTTTGTTAATGTGTGTGCACGTGCAGACACACATTCATGCGTGCACACATGCATGCATGTGCAGTGATGAATAGGGAGCCCTGCTTTGGCCATAAACACCAGAATAAGCTTCTTTTAGAGAAGGGACCCTCTTGTTTCTTTATACACATAAAGAGAAGGGTGTTTGGTGCCAGACTTAGACAGGATCTAGAAGCTACCATGTCAGGTTCTGTGAGAGTGGGTTCCTGGACACTGCGAGGAGCCCCACTCTCTCGGCTTCACCCTTCCTGGGAGCTGCTGTAAATAAGATGACGTGAGAGGGCAGGGTATATATTAACTTCACTGCTCCCTTTTAACTTTCCTAAAAATAAGTAGTAGTTTCCCAGCAGGGAGCTGAATGAGTTTGGTGGCATCTCAGCCTCTGCTGTACCAGGAACTCTCCAGAATGGGCACCATTCATCTCAGGTGGTAGGCAGTGTGGGCACCACAACAGTTTTGAGCAGACCGTGTGGCCACAGAGGAGCATGCCCTCCCCCACCCCAGTCCACTAAGTCTTTTGAAGGTTCTAGGGGGCTGTGTGGAACTGCTGTCCTACACACACAGAGACACACAAACACACACACACAGGTCCCCAGATGGGGAGCCTTCTAGCTGCAGGGTTAGGCCAGAAGGTCGACACTTAAGATCACACACTGGGTTCTCAGAAAGTGAAGGGCCCTGGTAGAAACACGGGACCGGGAGGGTGGGGGTGTCCCTTTCCCATGCATACATGGAAGATTTTGGTGACTTAGCCACAGTACATAGCAGTAGGGAGCAGGCAGCAGCCAAGGGGCGCCCTGGTGCTCACAGAGGTATGGCCTCACACCTCCTCCTGCGCCCCCCTCAGCTGTCCCTTCTCCACTCTTCTCTCTGCAGTTTGCCATGTGGGTGGACGCGGTCATTTTTGTCTTCAGCCTGGAGGATGAGATCAGTTTCCAGACTGTCTACCACTACTACAGCCGAATGGCCAACTACAGGAACACCAGTGAGATTCCACTCGTGCTGGTGGGGACCCAGGGTAAGTCAGCCCTGCACGGGTGTTTTTGAAGGTTTTTGTGAACATGTTCCCAGTATGGAGGGATTTGGAATGACTTGAAGATGGAAGTAGGGGCTGAAACGTTTCCGGATTGGTTCCATGGAAAAGTCAGTCAACCTTAGAGAGAAATGATCCCACCCCACAGACCTCCCAGGAGCTTCAGGAAAACCCACTCTGGTGTTTCCTGCATTAAGATGCCTTAATTGACTTTTGCACAAGATACCTTTTAATTAGGTTGCTTTTATTTCTTTTTATTAAAACAAATACGTGATTTATTTCAACTTTTAGTGTCCCTTTAAATGAATACTAGCTCTGATAGCCTCACCTTTTCTGTCTCCAGGAATCTCTCAGCAGCTTTTTCACAGCCCAGGGAACCTGGGGCTCTGGTTCTTACTGTGTTCCATGTCACGGCCCCTTAGTTTTTTGGGGGTTTTTTTGTTTTGTTTTGTTTTATTTTTTTATTTTCGAGACAGGGTTTCTCCATAGCTTTTTGGTTCCTGTCCTGGAACTAGCTCTTGTAGACCAGGCTGGCCTCAAACTCATAGAGATCCGCCTGCCTCTGCCTCCTGGGTGCTGGGATTAAAGGCATGCGCCACCACCGCCCGGCTCATGGCCCCTTAGTAAGGTGATTATCACTAAGTCAGATTCACTCTCATTGGCCATTGGAGTCCAGCCAAGAATTTAAGCAAAATTATAATGTTCCTTTTTGGTTTTTTGTCAATTTTGAACTGCTTTTGTTATTTCTGTTAGAATTGGTAAATCTGGTATTTACCAGTTGTAGTGCGGTCAAAACTTAAACTATGGGCAGGGTTGGAGAAGCAGTGTATTGATATGTCCTCAGTTTGTCACTTGTAAAATAATGGAGTTACATTTTCATGGAGAACATTCTTTCTCTCCTGTGTTTTGTCTCTTGCTTCTGAAATCTGCAGCTCCAAAGGGCAACCCAACCTAAAACCAAAACAGACATCTTTGTTCCTATAGCTCCCTCTGCTGGTCACCTAGAGACGGTGCCTTGGTTCTTTTTTTTTTTTTTTTTTTTTTTTTTGGTTTTTCGAGACAGGGTTTCTCTGTGGTGCCTTGGTTCTGTGCCATCAACCTTCCTGTCTTCATGGGGCCCAAGCACAGAGGATTCAAAATACTAAATATGTGTGTGGTGGTGCACACGTGTGGTCCTGACACTAGGGAGCTTGAGGAAGACAGATATCCACTAAAGGCTAGACTGGGCTACAGAATTGGAATGTCTCAAAATACAAAACAGTGTCCTGGTATGGTGGCCCATGCCTTTGATAGCAGCGCTCAAGTGGAAGTTCAAGGCCAGCCTGGTCTTTGTAACAAGTTCCAGGTCAGCTAGAGCTACACAGTGGGACTCTATCTAAAGAGACATGGTTTTTTAAAGAAGTCTGTACTGAATTCGTAAGTGTTGTACATGGTGCACATGCTATACAGATATCGTAGGTATCCCAGAGATGACTTGAAGTATGTAGGCAGTTAATACAGGTCCTATTCAAGTATCACACCATCTCATGGAAGGGATTGGCACATCTTTGCATTTTGTACCTAAGGAAGTCCTGAAATCTACCCCCAGAGGATGGCAGTGGGCAGCATGGGCAACTTGGCTGAGGTACTGCTCTGGAAGGCCTTCAAGTGGTGTATCAGGCCCGTGCATCTCCCGGGCAGGTTTCCCCCCAGCTGTCTTGGAGCAGGAGAGAGGAATTCTGAGTGAGTGCTTCCCCTCTGGCAGGCCTGGTGTGTTAAGAGCCGTGTGGACTGCAGTACTTCCCTACTCGTGGTGACTCACGGCTCGCAGGTGGGCTAGAAAGAACAGATTAGATTGCTGCATTTCTCATGCATACCAGTGTTTGTTTTTGTTGGTGGAGAAGCGGAGTAAGAGCCCAGGCCTTGGGCCCACACACACCTAGATCAGAGCTACTGTGACCAGTGACCCTGCTTGCCTCACAGTGCTCTGGAAGGGTAAACTCTGGAATGGGTAGAAGGTAGTCGTGTGTCAAGGATCTGTCTGTGAACATAGGACTTAACCTTGATCGAGGTTTATTTTTATCTCTTAGAACTCAGTGTGGGACCAGTTGTTCCGAGGCCCTGCTTAGATTTTTGCTGGTGATGGGCTATGGGACCCAGGGCACTTACTGCAAGAAGCTGGACTGTATGTGACTTCCCCATGATTGCTGTCAGTACCCATGCACCCTGGGCTTCCGAAACACCTGTGCCACTACTGCGGCCATAGGCAATATGGCTGGTTAGGTGGTAGGAGAGGGTACCCAGGGTTTCCTTTGTACTGGCTAGGGAAGGGAGTTTTAGAGGCCAGAGGTTGTTAAGTAGCAAGAAGGAGCTGAAGAGCCGTTCACCCTTATGTATACTAGGCCTTCAGAGCTCAGTGCTGGAGAGTTGCTGAACTCAGTGTGTCTTCTAAGGCTGTGAGTGCTGTGCCTATTCTTGGCGGGGAAACATGGGTGATTGCGGGGGGAGGGGCTCAGTGTTCTTTAAGTTAGGTCAGCTCTACCCCCAAAGACTTGCAAATAAAAGGAGAAGCAGGGTTTAGAAAATTGCCAAGTTAAAGTGGTTGCAAGATGGGGCCAGGTAGAGCTGAGCCTAGCTGCAGGCCCAGAGACACCTCTGTGACACAGAACTGTATTCATCTGTGGGTGGAGCAGCTGCAGGATTGTCGGGGCCCCAGGCTAAATAAAATGAGAGCTAGGTGGGGTCTCAATGGCCTGTGTTTCCCGAATTAGACACAGAATTTAAGAAGTTATGGTTTCTAATTGTTTTTTCCCTTCCTGTTTTGCTTGAAGGGATGTTTAGACCTTTCTAAAGGGCCTCTTTCCTTAGTTGGTGTAAATGATATGTTGACGCACTTGTCCAGCAAGACAGATATTCACTGGTGGGCTGTCTCTGAGGATCCTCTGTTGGGGATGGTATTGTCACTGAATGTCCCAAATCAATATTGGGTTTATGTTTGTTTGTTTTTGTTATTGTTATCTATATATTTATTTATTTGAGACACACCAGGAAGTGAGTCCAAAGGATAGGTTTATGAATCTGTTTTCATGCTGGCCTTGAAGTCAGTCCTCCCAAATGTCAGGGTAGGGCGGGCCTCCTTGCCCCCACTGTTCTATAGCTTGAGCCTGTTGTTTTGGGTGAACTATTTTCAGAATTCCAGCTTCTGGGAGGAATGATATCTGCACTGGCTATGATGGGTTTTGAGTTGCAAGGGTCCCAGAACAGTAGAAAGCAATGCCTGTGGGACAGGTTTGAGTCACGTGGGTTCTGGAGTCATAGGAAGCAATTGCTAACGAGCTCACTGTCCTTGTCTGTTGCAGATGCCATAAGTTCCACCAACCCACGGGTCATCGACGATGCCAGGGCACGGAAACTCTCCAACGACCTGAAGCGGTGCACGTACTATGAGACTTGCGCCACCTATGGGCTCAACGTGGAGCGGGTCTTCCAGGACGGTAAATGCCTGCTTGTGACTAGGGCTTTGTGACACAGGGCTCCCACTCTGGGTGTGGGACAGAAGCCCACCCTGCAGTGTGTGGGCGTCTGTGTTGGAGCATGTGGCAGCTTCTAGTTCCACCTTCAGACCTGTGCTCAGAGGAGGAGGGGGCACTGTAGAGCGGTCCTCCATGGCACCTGTGTGTCACGGTGCTCCTCAGAGTCCGTCAGCGCCACTGTACGCAGATTCATGGCTGTAACTGCTCCTTCTCAACCTGACTCTGTCTTAGGATGAAAGGCTTCAATATTTGACATCTGTTCCTGGGGAAATTTAAACTGAAAGAGTAAACTTTGAACCCCAGAAAATAAAGTTACAACTTGGGAGTAAGAGTGTGGGCCAGCCTGAGGAACTGTTTTATCTTACTGGTTTATTTTTGACTGCCCACCTCTAGAGACAGTGCAATTCGGGGGGGGGGGGGCATACTCATGTCAGTGAAGGTGATGCCAGCTGTAAGTGATGAGAAAAAAACCAGTAAGACAGGACAGAAGGAAGGGGTGGCCTCTGGCCTCGGGGACTAGAAGTTCTGCAGAAAAAGCAGCTTACAGTTGAGGTCTTAGGAGGAAACCCCCCAGGAAAGTTCCTGTTTCTGATGGCAGTTGGGTGAAGTCAGTCCGGAGCCCTTTGGTCTAAATCTACACTTCTGGCCCCTTGCTTCTATGTTGGAGATTGGCAGGGAACGGAGTAATACAGGCCTGGGATCCTTAGAGAAGGGTAAAGGTCAAAAGCCTTGCTGGTCATAGACCCCGAACAAAACTTCCCAGCGAGGCAGTCTGGGAACAGGGGCTGAGAGTGTAGCTTAGTCAGCAGAATATCTGTGTAACATGCATGAAGTCCTAAGTTCAACCCCCAACACTATGTAAACTAGGTATGGTGGTGGCAGATGATTGTAACCTCGGCATTTGGAGGTAGAGTCAGGAGGTTCAGGAATTGAGCTACATTTTAGGTTTGAGGCTAGCCTAGGCTGCATGAGACCCAATCAGAAAACGGAAACCATAATCTTGGGACTGTTTGGCTAAGTGGTCTGGGATATCCCACGGACTCTCCAGCTGGATTGTGGGGACCGCTCTTCTGTTGTAGTAAAGTGAGCACTGACCACATTTCCATCGCTGTATTCTGCCCCGTCCTTCAGGCTCTTCCAGAACTTTGACGTCTCTTTCCTCCTCTGCCTCACAGTCACCTGCTTTCTGGCACTTGGTCCTGTTCTGTTCCTTTTGTCTCACTCTGCTTCTCATCCTTCCCGGTAACAAATCCAAGGAAGCCGAGGATTGCCCTGAGAAGCAGCATGACGTCCCTGGGTTCTGCCTTTCCTTCCCCATTCCCATGCATCCCGGGTTCCTTAGGCACCCTGCCTGCAGCACATAGTTCGCAGCTGCCCTGCTGTCAGCTTCATGGCCGCTCCCCAGGTAACCTAGGAGCTGTAAAGATTAAGCAAGGAAACACTTGAAGTCTTTCCAAGGCATGCATTCTGACTCACAGCGAAGTCTACGATCACTGTTAAATGGCCCAGGCACCAGTGCGAGCTGACCAAGTTGGCTGAAAGATTGGAAAGCCCCGACAGGGTCATAGGCAGACCTGTCTGACTACCTGCATCCATAGCTAGACTTCTCTGATACAGCCACCTGCTTAGAGACTGTAGAGGGCTCAGAGGAATTCCATCAGAGACGCCATGCCTAAGACAGGGTG
Organism: Chionomys nivalis; assembly: GCF_950005125.1. Classification (NCBI taxonomy): domain Eukaryota; kingdom Metazoa; phylum Chordata; class Mammalia; order Rodentia; family Cricetidae; genus Chionomys; species Chionomys nivalis. Next base: position 107,155,104 of record NC_080087.1, on the reverse strand, counting down.
CCTCTGTTCCTCAAGTGGGCTACCAGAGCACGCTTGTATGGGTTCACTCTCTTCCACGACTTCTTGTTTCTTACATTTATCCTGTTTAATGCTCATGAGTTTTCCATAACGGTAGGAACCAGTTCTGCATACATAACCTTGCAGATTGATAATGGGGGCATCAGGGCCATGGCACTAAACCGGGAAAGACCAGGGAAACATTGCAGTTCACTCCTGATGCAGCAGCATATTCTTATACAGTGTTACAGACAACAGATAGCTTTTCCCATAGGTCTGGATGCTCAGAACCCAAGTTCAAGGGCCTGGTGAGGTCCTGCCACCCTGCTTGCAGTGTCTTCATGAAGGCAGAGAAGGGTAAGAGTTTGGTCAACATAGATGCTCAGTCCCCAGCACACAGCAGAAAGCTTGGGGTCACACCTGACACCCATTTGTGGGACAGAGACATCCCGTTGTCCCCTCCAGGAAGGGAAGATGCTCATTCCCAATGCCAGGACTAACATGCTTTAGTGATGTCGGTGTGGCCCCACTCCCCGTCCTCGCACTGAGGTCACGCAGGCTGCAGACTTCTGTTCATTGTGCTTATTTTAGAACAAACACAGTAAGCGTTTGACCTTTAGAGTCTCAAAAGGAAGTAATGGCCATGGTGCCAGAACACCCAAACGTGGAAGATTTTTGTTTGTTTTTAAAGTGTTTTCATTTATATGAAGAGAAGTTTTTAAAAATTAGATTGAGGTTGTATTCCTGCACATATGTGGTCTTTACGTGGTAGATGTTTTTTTCTCTTACTTGAACCAGAAGCTCCTTTCATTAGAGCATAAGTGTAAGTAAGTAGTTGCAAAGTGTTTGGGAAAAAGACAGAGCAACCCAAACTCATGGTCTTTAAACTTACAGAGACCGAGCAGTGTAGTCTCTGCACCAAGAGGCTGAGGCGGGGAGGTCATGAGTTGGGAGCAGCATCCTGTCTCAAGGAAAGAGAAAGAAAACTCGATTGAGAACAAGGAATGTGACTCAGTGGTAAAACACTTGGGGTGTGAGTGTGAGGCCCACAGTTCAGTTCCCGGTATCACAGAGAAATAGATACACAAGTGCACCTGAGGCTCAGGAAAAGAAATGAGGTAACTTGATTGAAAGGACAGAGCTTGGGTTGCCTCTGCCCTTGTTGGGAGCCTCTGGGCCATTTTGTCATTAAAACCCAGCAAGCCAGGTCCTCAGACTTGAGAGTGCATTGGCGTTCCCACTGGTTGGCTGGCCAGCTCTAAGACAATTCTTCGTGTGTCAGTGTGGCCTCTTGGTGTCCCAAAACGGGTGAATTGTAACATGGGAAGAGAAGCAGAGTTCTGTCTGCTTGTCTCTGAGCCTGTTGCCTGTGTGTGGCACTGCGGACATTCTGTAGCCTGGGGTCTGGAGGTGTGTGGCCCGGCTGTGTTGCTCATTGCTCACCTAGGCTCGACATTTGTACTGGGTGTACTAGGCTAGAGGTGGGCAGCATGTGCAGTATAAGGGTTCCATCCATTAGGAGGTTTGGGTCCACCAGCTTTGGGAGGGTGGTCATTTGCTTGAAATGTAAGCTGCTGCTTGCCCACGTGGGGGAAGTAGGGATGAGTATGATGGTCCAGGGTGTTCTCTTCCCTCTCCCCATCTTCTCAGCCTGCACACCCTGCTTGTTTATGTGGGCTTGTGGAGTAGGACAGTGATCTCCATGGAGTCCTTTGAATAAGCTTTACAGGGTTAGTGTACTCTGTTTAATTGGATCTGGCATCTGACTCTGACCTAAGGCATGTAGCCCTCTGGATTACTAGCAGTACCTTGGGGAGGTGGCCTGGACAGCTGCAAGCCAGGTGCACAGGTGTGGGCAACTGTGGGTGGTGACTGGGGCAGCTGCAAACCAGGTGCACAGGTGTGTGCAACTGTGGGAGGTGGCTGGGACAGCTGCAAGCCAGGTGCACAGGTGTGTGCAACTGTGGGAGGTGGCTGGGGCAGCTGCAAGCCAGGTGCACAGGTGTGTGCAGCTGTGGGAGGTGGCTGGGGCAGCTGCAAGTCAGGTACACAGGTGTGTGCAGCTGTGGGAGGTGGCTGGGGCAGCTGCAAGCCATTTACACAGGTATGGGCACCTGTGGGAGGTGGCTGGGGCAGCTGCAAACCAGGTGCATAGACTTGGGCAGCTGTGGGCTTCAGGCCTGTAGCTTCTTTCTCTGGTCTACCTCCACCAGTGTCTTCAGTCTGTCTGCTTTTCTGCAGTTCTTTGCTGCTTGGGGTATTTGGGAGAAAGCCACATACTGGCTTCCATGTTTTGAAAGCTAAAGCAGTCATTCTGTGATAGCATTAAATCCTTTGAACAATCTGTCAAGTAGTGCCACCCCCTAATGACCAAGCATTCAAATGTATGAGCCTATGGGGACCATTCTCATTCAAACCACCACAGAGCTCACGTGGGAGTTCCTATTTAGATTTGCTGTTCTTGTCAAATGAAATGATACACTTCCACTGTGGTGCAGGCGAATGGGAAACCCATAGTCGCGTCCCTGGACCTCACTTGCCAGAGCTTCCTTTGTGGGCTGACACCTGTCATCCTGGCACGTGGCAGCCATCTGTCAGGGTGGCTTCTGTTCTGGGAATGTGTGTGACAGTCTTCTGATTTAACTCCACCACTCTTGCTGGGTTACATTTATACCTCACTTAACATGTGGAAAGCTGGTTATAGTCATTCTGTTGCCTCCTGTCCCTGCCTGGTGACAGACAGCTAACCTGTGTGAAAATACTGGTTGGGAACCGGTACCGAGAGGTCACCTGCCTCTTGGCTACATAGGAGGCCTCAGCTTACCTTGGTTCTACTGCTCCCACAGACGGAGATCCTGGTACACACAGAAGTACCCTGCTACCACACACCTGCAACTTCCCCGTCTTAATCACTGAAGCACCCAGAGCGTCATAGCTGTGTTAAGGAGCCCGCTTGTGTAGCCTGAGGGCACATGCTAGAGCATCATTACATGTGGTCTCTGTCTGGGCCGGGGCATCTCAGGCCATTTTGTCATGCTGCTGCCACAGAACCGTCACTCAGGCCTGCCTCATCCTTCATCCTCCTTTGGGAGGCAGAGGGGTTCTTACTTATTTCTGTTATCATTGGCTTTCTCCTTTGTTTATGGAAAACTAAATGTGTTTTGGCAAAAGGATGCATTCAAGTAAGATTTCATCTTTAGAAGCAAGCAAGCCAGCCATTGGTGATCTGAAAATGTTTGGGGCATTGAGAATAATTGGACAGAGGAGCCAGGCTCTGTTAACATGCTCTCTTTGGTTCTGGTGAAGGATTTGCTCCCAGTGTCATGCGATGCCTCTGGTGCCCCACAAAGCTGGCATTTCTGTTCTGCCTACACTTTTCCATGTCCTCCCCAGTTCTCCTGTCCCCCACAATGCTTACTGATCTTCAGTGTTGAAAACTTGTTAAGACTCCTAGACCTGTCACAGCTAGACCTGCAGTCCCCTCACACAGTAAGGGGCGGCTTTGTGGTGGGGTGGGATGGGCAGGGCTGATGGTTAGCGGGGTGTGGCATCTCAGAACAAGAGCGAGAGGCAACGGGAGATTTCTCCCCTGCAAGAGGCTCAGTGCTGCTGTCCACTGCTGAAGTGGGAAGAGGGAGAGAAGGCATGTTCCAAGCTCGAGAGGCAGCCAGTGAGCCTCCTCAGATGCTTCCCAAGATGATTGGTGACCACCTTGCTGTCTGTGTCAACAGTGAGTGTCTCTGGCTGTCATCGCCTGATGGCACCTCACACAGCATAGTCCTATAGAAATGAGAATCAGCGGGTTGTCTCCCAGGCAGTCAGCTCGGGCTCGGGTGCTCACATCTGATCCAGCCATAGGTGGGAGAAAGTTGGGAAGGTCAAGGCTAACCTCTCTTCTTTCTTTGCTCTAGCCTTGTGCATATGTGACTAATTTTTAGTGGTGTGCGTGAGTGTATTTTGAATGTCTGTGTGCCATTTTCATGCCTGGCACCTGCAGGGACCCAAGGAAGGTTTCAGATTCACTGGAGCTATAGTTACAGGTGGTTATGAGCCGTCACATAGGTACTGAGAATTGAACATGAGTTCCAGTGCTAGTGTTCTTATCTATTGAGCCACCTCTCTAGCCCCTGCATACATAGTGTGTATTATAGTGAGCATTTTTATAAGACATGGTATCGCCAATAACTTTGTATGCATGTGTACCTTCAAATCAAGTAAATTTTCCAGCCTACAGTAGCCTCATATCAGCGGGTTCAACCATAGACTGAAACAGTTAGTGTCAACACTAAGATATAAGCTGTTGTGTAATAAAACATATTCAGAGACTTTAAAAATGAAAAAGGAATAAACGCGAATATTTGTTTATATTAAATTTGTATTCAGAAATCTGACATCCATGTTGCGCCTCTGGTGCACTCTGTAAACACGATGGTGGCAGGGTGAGATTAGTTTAAGTGACGCTGAACTTTTCCACAGTGGGTTGGGATTCTTTTCAGCCAAGAGTCTGAATGTTATTATTTCAATCACTTCAGTTATGAGGATGCCTGTTTTATTGGACCTGCCATTTTTATCTATGGTCCATTGGGCTGTTCAGTGGACTCGGAGAACAGACTTTTAAAGAGTTCATGCCTTAGCTTATTAATTTGTCTAAAGTCACCCATGCAAAATGGACATGTTTCAGTGGACATTGTCGTAATGATGGTTAAGGTCTGTGGTTCCGACCACAGCTGCTGCTGTAATGATTGGGGGTCAGTTCTGAGATTTCTTAAGGGGACAGGGTCTCATGTAGCCCAGGCTACCCTTGAGTTCACTGTGTAGTCAATGATGAACTTTAACCCCGAGCTTCTTCCTGCCACCTCCCAAGAGCTAGAATTACTGGTGAAAGCTACTATGCCTCCTTCATGTGGTATTGGACACCAACCCGGGCCTGACTTATAGCCCAGTTCTTTTGGTTTGGTTTTGTTTGAAGACAGGATCTTACTGTGTAGCCTAGGCTGGCCTTAACATGCTTGTGCATCTCACATCACGTCTTGGGTCACTCTTGAGGAAAGTTTTTCTGTCTGTCTTTGGATCTGAAGTGTCCCGGTGGTCCCTGTGTTAACTAACATCTTGGTCTTCAGCTTCATTGCTGGGGAAATGGAACCTTTCAGGGGTAAGACTTGGTACGGGGGCTTCAGGCCGTCACTTTCTAGTCACACGGCACCTTACCTGCCCACAGAGGGACTTGCCAGCCTCATCTGAGGGCAGAACTGTGAGCCCAGTCCCAGTTAACCATGGGAACAACTCTCAAACCATTGAGTCCACATCAACCTTTCTTCTTCGTAAGCTCGCCGTCCCCAGCATTTGCTACAGCGACATACAGTAGGAAGACAGCAAGTTCTATTGCAGGCAAACAGAGACGGTAGCATGGAGGTTGGTGTAGAAATAGAGGCTGTGGTCTGTTGTGACAGTTTCTTACCCTAAATCTGGAATTTTCCATGCTGTGCCTCTTCTGGGAAACGTTCTGTGCACGGATGCTTGTATCTGCAAGAAACGTCTGTGTCAACTCTCACGATGCCAGAATTAGGTCATTAAGCACACTATTAGCGACTGCTCTCTGTTTTGATTTTCATGTTAGGACTCATCTCAGGCTCATAGAATTAATTTTATCAATGACATAGAAAATGGTTATTTTACTCCACGTCTGTGCCTCGGCATCACTGCCATGTTTTGCCCCAGGATTTTCCCCTAATGACTTTCGCCAGCTTGAATTAGCTTGATGTATCATTAATGCATACAAATGGCTTTTATTTTTGTTCATAATCTGTTCATAATGCTATGGCACTCTGCTCTTCCTAATGTTTTTAAAATGATTGAACAGTGATGTGCTTTTTGACCTATTTAGCCCTCCATGGAGGCGTTGATCAGAAGAAGAATAAAGAAATGTCACTTAGCTAGGACAGTCAGGAGTGGTTACAGTCTGTAGCTGATGTTTCCACTTGTTTGAAGTTCGTGGTTGGTAACTCTTCTTCTCTACTTCGAATAATCTTCATCAAGGCACAGTCTACGAATGTTTGATCGGCAGTGCTCCCCTCGCCAAGTTCGTGGAGAAGTAGGTGTGATCCTCACAATACTGACCTTGTAAGGTGGGAAGTGTTTATTGTGACATTTCTTCTGTGTCATAGAGTGATCCTGACCAGGTGTTGGCCCCAGAGTTGGGGAGCTTGGAGCAAATGATTGGTGTCCCCAAAGATGAGCTCTGAATTCTGGGGTTAATGTGTGCAGTATTGCAAACAGCTACTCCAGGCTTCTTGATTCAAGCAGAGTGAACCTGGAAGAGCGGATTACTCATTTGTCCAAAGAAAATGTTTACTGCAAAGCTCTGAGCAGTAGAGCAGGAAGATGCGGTTCATTGTCCCCAAAGATATAAACCACAGGAGGTGAGCCATGGGGATGAACACCTACATCCTTTACGTGACCGCTCAGGCACACCTCCTCCCGAGGCATGGTGTGCACGCAGGTGCCTTCTCTGTGCTGTGATTGCCGGACTTTGGCTTGGTTCCCTGAATGGCTCGGATGGCTGCTGGTCTCCTAGACTCTGGTTTTCCTGCTTTGTTGATGTCTCTGCAGAATCAGTGCTTCAGTGCGTAGCAGACTTTGCTACTGGATGGCTCACCTCCTGGCATAGCACCCCAGCCTAAGAAGTGAAAACCGAGGACTTGTTGAATTATAGACTTGGAAAACTTTAAGCCCTGTTTTGTTTTCTTGAAACGGGATCTCACTCTCTAGTCCAAGCTGGCTTTGAACTTCATTCTTCCTGTTTCAGCCCTCTGAGCTTTGAGATCACAGGCTTGAGCCACTGGTCCTTGATGTCCAGCAGCCATCTTGGAGCCTGTGCACACCTGGGTTTCCTTCCTTCAGCTGTCTCTCCATGCATCTGTCCAAATGTTTGTCTTCATATGAAAACCTTCATTGGCTTATAGACAGAAAGATGATCAAGTTCTGTTTTGAATAGGTCTTCATTTAATAGGAAAAGCAGTTTATAAGAGGCAGCAGTCAGTGGCACACAGCGACTTCCGGTTCCTACAGGTGTGCACTTCCCAGTAGCCTGGAGTGCATCCAGGACTGGTCCCCAAGCATGCGTGTAGCTGGGAACTTTGGAGTTCAGCTGAGCCCCCAGAAGTAGTGTGCCTCCTCCACCTCTCCCCACCCATCGGGAGCCCCAGAGACCTTGCTCCCTGTGTTCTATTTTGGGTTGACTCTAGCAGCCCTGGTACTGACTGCATCCTTTCCATACACACGACTAGCCAGAGACGTGCTGGGCCTGCCTCGGCCAGAGCACCTTAGCACAGCTGCCTCAGCCGTACCCACTGGGGCTGTGACTGACCTCATCCTTGACTGCTCTGCCCACAGCAGTGTTTCCCAGACACTAAAGCATCTCCCCACACCCACCGAAAGCAACCAGCTGTACCTTGTTCTTCCATGTTTGGGACACTCGTCTCCAACGAGTCATTGAAGTAAAAGTAAATACTTAACTATTGTTTAATTTATTGTTGTTATTTGGGGGGGCAGCTCAGGAGACACACTGAGAGAGATACATGGAGGTAAGAGGATAGCTTTCCATGGGTTCTGGGAGTCAAATTCAGGTTGCCAGGCTTATACAGCAACTGCTTTTATGTGCTGAGCCATCTTGACAACCAGAAGAAAAAGACTCGTTCCACGGCCGCTGTGGACATGGGGCCCCTTCCCGAGAGGGTATGGCAGAGAGAGCATGTGGTGGATGCCTCACTTTGCACCTGGCTCTTCAGGTGCCACCCCGGTCTCAATCACGGTTTCCCATGTGTGCTGGCCCCCTTCACCAAGAACACGTCCCTGGTACCTGATGTGCAAACCTGGGTTTTGCTCAGTGGGGATGCCCAGGCTTCTGAGCAAGGGCATAGCAGAGATGGCAGAGAAACTCTCATCCCGTCCCCACTGCTGTGAGAGAGGCCTGCACCCCGCAGTTCCGCCCGTGCCACTTCCCCTCTGCTGTGCCGGCTGTGAGTTTCTGCTCTCAGATCTCGGGCAGCCCTTTACGTTTAGTTTCGTGACAGTAGTAAAATACAAATGCCAGTGCCAAATGCCAGTGCCATCACAGGGTCTTCAAGGTATGCAGGCAAGGCCCAGTGCTTTTGTAATCTCGCGAGCTGCCACTAGGGGGTGCCAGAAGCATTTACGTGAAATAATCTCAGTCTAGATTTTCTTTTGCTGTTTTGGTGGATAATACTGACATGTTATTAAAAGTTGAGCTTTAGGGGCTGGAGAGATGGCTTGTTGAGGAAAGGGGCTTGCTGCACAAACTTGACCTAATGATCTTGAGTTCGATCTCTGGAGCCCACCTAAAGGAAGGAGGAGACAGTCAACGATGCAGAGTTGTCCCCTGGCCTGCACATATTGCTGTGATGCATGCACACACACTCACATCATGTATATACACAAGCATATGCTACGATAATAAAGTTGAAAATTTTTGTTTTAAGTCCCATTCAAGCAGCGGAGATCCTAGAGCCTCACTGGCCCGTCCTCTGTCCTCCATTCCAGTTGGTGCCGCATGCGCTGGTTGGGGCTGTTAGGAAGGTGTGATGAATGAAGTGATCCATAAGGAATGCGTGTGCTCCATAAAGGCTGTTCTAGCAGGCAGCCGGCTCTGCTGCTGAAAAATGCCACTTGCAGAATGGGGTGGGGTTTAAAAGTTGTTGTGTGGAAGCAACCGAGTCACACGACACCTCACCCTCCACCATTGGTCACTGGGAAGATGGCAGCAGAGGCAGCCTGATTGGCACACGGGACTTTTTGGCCCTGGGAAGCAGATGACTTTATTGCCTGCTGATGGCATCACATCCTTACATCTCTCACAGTTAAAATTCACATGCATTTCTAGTAAAGTAGATTTCAGTAGATCTGTGTATACTTGTATCTGCTTAGAAACATAAAACATGTTAGGAAAAAAAACAATAAAGATGCCAATAAGAATGGTCTATGAACCCCACCACTAGACACAACATTTTATTTTAGTTTATTCAGGATAGGTTTTCCTGTCTCCCGGCTGGCCTCAGCTCTTTAAGTGGGTGCCCTTGAGCCTTTCATATTCCTGTCGCCACCTCCTGAGTGTGATTCCATGTGCCACCACACCTGCTTTATGTGGTTCTGGGTTCGAACCCAGAGCTATAGTCCTGGCCTAACATAATTACTGCACTTCTATTAATTTCTAAAACTTTTAAAATAAAATTGGAGGTGCTGGAGCGATGGTACAACAGTTAGGAGCAGATGTTGCTCTTTCAGAGGACCAGAGTTCAGTCCCCAACACACACTGGATGGTTGACAGTTGCCACTGGGTGGACTTTCTTCGCTCTCTGTGAAGCTCCTTAGAGAAGGCCGCCTCTGCAGCTAAGACACCTCCTCCCTGTGGAGAGTCACCTCCCTTCCTGGCTTTCCCTTGGTACTCATTTGCATGGAGCTGCCAAGGCCACCTCTATCCAAGAGGCCCAGTGCAGCTCACCAAGCCCTGCACACAGCAGATGCCAGCACCAGCTTGGAGCCTTCCTTCCAGAACCTCAAGTTCCTTCAGCCTTCCTGCTGCCCAGATATCCTCCTACTTTCTCCACTGTTGGAAGCACTGAAAAGACTGGGCTGTGGTCCTCTTAGCCCAGTGGCAGCATCCACTCAGCACCTCTTCCAGGAGTGGCTGTGCTGCAGACAGTCTGAAGCGGAGAGATGAGCAGAACAGAACTGACGAAGGCCTAGAAATAGTGTGCGCAGAGCCGCCCCAGAGAGCCCGTGTGCAGCTGTGAGAGTCCTTCCCTCTCTCCGTGTCCACACTTGCTGCCCCCTTGGAGCACAGGGCAGCTTGTGTTCAGGCGAGGAGCACACTCAACACAGTGCCCTACAGTGGTGCCTGCTCTGTCTTCTTCTGCAGGAGAGGATGTGGTACCTGTGCCTCCCTCCTGCCCCATCTCAAGACCCAAGCCTAGCACCAGGACTCTCTGACGTGGCCTTGGCCTCACACACTGGAACACATACACCTTTTCTCAGTGTAGCCAGTGGCTTAGCGGTCATGCAAGAATGTTCTTGGGACGGTGTGTGTCTTCATGCCCAAGGCAGAGGTGCTAAGGTGTCTGAGGCCTGATGGATTCCCATGGCAAGTACAGAGCTGGAACAGGCAGTGAAAACATTTGTATTTGTTACATATGGGTGGTGGGTTTGTGGTGCCCATCATCACTACACCCTCTCTGCCTCCCTGCCATGCTTCACCAGGGCTCTCAGAGTTCTTCCAGCTCAGACTTGTGTGCTAGGCCAGGGTTTGGGTATCTCAGAGTGACTCTGGGTACCACTAGGCAACTTTGACTCCATTTTAGCCCTTCCTCCCCATGTCCACCTCATCCACCCTGTGTGGGTCCACATGTTTCCTCTCAATGCTTTCTTTCCACCCGTCCAGAGGGCTTTGTAATACAGGTGTAATCAGAGGGCGCCTTCCGATGGAGGCCAGTCCTTTAGTCCCAAGAATCTGATGCTTAGCCCCGTATCCCACTGCTCCTTCGCTCTTGAAGCTGTGCTTCATCTTCCTAAATCTTCTCTGTCCCCAGCCTTGCTTGCTCGCGCCCCTAGCAGGTCCTAGCAGAGGACTAGCATCTTACAAAAATGTCTTCCATGTCCACCTGCCCAAGTCTTACATCTAGAGCCAGGGCTGCCAAGCTGGACAAAGTCCAAGCTTCTACCTTGGAGGCCATAATACACTTGGTACGGTACTCACGGAAGCCTAGCGTAGGTGCTGGTGCAGGGAAAGGATGGTGAAGGTTGCCTGCCTGCTGTGTGCGCGGGGACCACGCTTGTTCTGTATCCCGTGCCACGTTATCACTACCAGGCCGTGTCTCGTGTCTCTCAGCTGATACAGATACTGTGTGTGTGCCTCTCAGTAAGGAAACGGAGGCATCGAAAGGCCCGGTCCCTGCCAGAGTTCACACTGACAGTTCTGTGTCCAGGATTCTCCATCCCACTGGCGGCAGTTGTTGGGCCACTTATAAGTATGTACTCACCAAAAACTCTAGTCAGAAAAGTCTCAGTAGCTGGGGAAATCAGTTTCCTGAAGATGGAATGTAGCCATTCTGGGTCTGGAGTGCTGTGGATTTCAAATGACAGCTGTTCTAAGCCATAGGTCACACATTGTCAGCCCCAGCAAGGTGGTTTGGGGCTTGTCTTGGCCGGACTTGGCTTCTGGTTTTTATTTGGGCTTGTTTCCTATGACATGTCCTCTGGGGCCGTCAGAACAGCCTTCTTTGCTCCTTGGTTATGCCAGGTAAGTCAAGTGCGGGCCACTAGGTGGCAGTGCTGTCACAGCCAGGGCTGCCCTTTGCTTAGAGTAGAGGTTCAGCCTTGCCTGCCCTGCATGGGTTCAGGTGTGATCAGCAGAAACCTGCCTGCCTTGTGGGCCGAAGGTAGTGGAAGTCCCTGTGTCGCCTCCATTTTAATTTGAAAGATACAATTATTCTAGCAAGGCTCCCAGTGTGGTAGAAACCTGGAAGTTCACACCCGAGGCACAGGTGGCCTTCCTTGCAGGGACAGCAGCTCGACCCCTTAGCCGCTCAGCTCGGCAGTAAAGTAGCAGAACACTGTGTTCTGAGTGAAGTTTGCACCAAGGGGATACACACCCACAACCCACATCTTATTACAGGATTAGAGAAAATACGTGAAGACTATTCAGATGGGGCTTTGAGTATCGGCCTCTATGGGAGCCCCTCCCACAGCCATTTCTGCTCTTGCTAGATCTGCTGTGTTCCATTTTATCTCGAGGGGAAAAAATAGTTTGTTGGTTTTCTACATTTCCCTCCTTTAAAGCTTAAAAAAGTTGAGGGTTTAGCTTTTAAGAAATTAATAGCTACAGGTAACTGCAAGAGATATTATTGGCAGATGCAGCAAAAATATTTCTACCGAAAATTGGATTTTGCACATAAAGCTTAGTCATATACTAAAGGCAGGTCATTACCAGTTTTAAGCCAAATAAACAAACTCAAAGAGATCTGCTGTCAGGGTGATTCTTGGAGGCTTTTTATTTTGCTGAAGTGTGTAAATCAGCTTTAGTGTGGTGATCGTGCCTCAGATTTTGCTCAAATCATTCCTGCTGCCTCTTCCGATGCTGGGGTAGAGTCACCATGGGCTGAGTAATTTACAGTCCTGTTGCAAGGTATGTTTATATTTAAGCTGTGCGACGGGGTAGCTAATGAGAAAGATAAGAAATTTATTGCCCTTCGTGATTGATAGGATTCCTGCCTCTGCTTTAATTGAAGTCTGAGTGATCACAGCTGTGGCTGAAGTTGGGGAAAATGACTTGGACTGAAGGGGAACTTTCATATTTGTATCTCCATGTTTCAAAGGTGGTTTTCCCGCTGTCAGGAAGGTTGGTGGTCGAAGCAGCCGATACTGACCAGGGCTTAGGGAATGGCACTGAGATAGTTATGGTGTTTGCCCTGTAACTTCCCCACGGAAGGGGGTTTGTAAGTGCAGGGGAAAAGATTAAATACTGTGGGCTTTTTAAATGGCTTTAAAATTTTACATAGATAATGATAAATTTCTCCATAGCTAGTCTTTGCTAAATATTCTCTGGGCTATTATTTAAGACAGTTTAAAAAGAAAAAAGTGTAGCAGGGGTGGGGGGAGGCTCAAACTGATAATGGCAGAGGCAAGCCTGCTGTATTAGTCACTGTCTTAGACTCTCTTGCTTGCACTAGCCTGTGTCTGTAGTAATCACACAGACCTGCCTCTGCCTGTCATTTTTTTAAAGGTACCATTCGTATTGAAGCTCAGTCTTGTGAAAATGTCTAAATTTTCCCATTAAGTGCTTAAAAAGTAATAAAACTAAAGTCATTAGACTTCACTCGTCAGAGCGTTATCAGGAGAAATATTCTCCCGTGCAATAAATCTGAGCAAGGGTTCGACGTTCATGTCCCTCGGACTCATTCCCTGGAAATGGACGTTTGAAGGTAAATTGCTTAAGTAGGGCAGTTTAAATTTTTAATACAATCTTATTGTAACTGTTAGCAAATGATTGAGGTGCAGAGGAGCCTTATATGTTTTGTAAGATTGATAATGAATGCTCTGCGGCGCCTTTTCCATGCTGAATTATAGATGCTATGACAGTCGGATGCTCACGGAGGCCAGAAAGGCACACTGCAAGACCTGCGCCGTTAGTGGGTACTGAGCTGTGCTTCCCAAACGGAGCCCCCGTCTCATTGGATGCCGGTTTCTCCCCACTTGGCTTTGTCTTAATCATCTAGAGGCTTTGGCAAGCCAGATTCTGCCCATCGCTTCTGTGGCTTGGAGAGGATAGGGTCCTCACCTGTGCACAGCCAGTCTTAACAAGTTAGAAATACCTAAGCAGTTTCACCCCCCCGACCCCAACCACCAGCAATTTGCTCTGGGAAATAAGCTGACTCCTCTGCCAGGATGTCTTCAGTCCATTAGGAGTTCTGGCTTGCTTTCATGCCTCAAGAAGGCTAAACGAAGGCCCAGTGCTGCTGGGCGACTCTTTGGATTGTATGCCCTTTTGCTGTGTTGGTTGTGGATTTGGTCTTTCAAAGCACACACCTCCAGAGAAGTTGCAGGGACAGAGTGGCTACCATGATTCAGAGCATGACTGTGTATGAGTATTGCAGTGTCTTGGATGGGGAGCAAGCGTGGCTAGTCTACATATTTACAGTCTCCCCCTGCACTCCTTTTTTCATGAAAAGAGAAATCTGTTTTAGAAACACAGGCACACGATACCTTTGTCGTTTTTTTTCCTCCATGCACTTTTGAGGAAGGAAAGAGAAAGCCCCACTGAATGCCCACTATCCTGAGCTTGGTTTGACAGTGTGATCATTTGGCACATTAAATTTTCTAGCTGTAATTTGCCTTTCACCTAGCGTGTCTCACCCACGGGCGGTTTTTTTAGTACCCCCATGAAGGGAGAACATTCTCTTCTGATCACGTTCTCCGAGTCTGAGGCAGCACTAAGAGTTTGGGCTAATAACTAGCACAAGCAAGCTCTTTTGATTCCCTTGTGTTCAAGGTGATTTCCCAGAAGCCTCATGAAAGAGGCTCATGTGTAAAGAATCTGTTTGTATATAAAATGCACAGGGCTGCAGTAATGGTTCAAAAATTAAAAGCAGGTAATGTTCCCAGCACCAATGTCAGGTGCTAGTGACTTGCCTGGTCCCAAGGGACCCAACACCACCCTCTCTGGACTCTGAGAGCACATTCTCACAAACACACATATCTTGTAATTAAAAACAAACAATTTATAATATTTCTGCAAAGTGCTACATTCAGCTGTATAAACAGAAGGACTCCAAACCCCAAAGAAAAACTTACTTTCTTTGAGTCGCGTCGTAAAAGTACTCTTTGCTTTGTAATCGCACCCCCAAATGGGACAGAGCAGCACCCTGACTCGACTGATCTTCAGCGTTCAGCATTAGGATGGTGTAGAGATATGTGAAGTGTGTGTGTGTGTGTGTGTGTGTGCGCGCGCGCGCTTGTGTGAGGAGTGTAAGCATCACCCGGGTGCTCTCTGCACCTGCAGCCAGCAAACTGTCTGTCTAGTCTTAGCTTTTAGTCTTTTCACCTAGGAGATGGTGGTATTTTTTGTGACCTACAGGTTGTGTTCTTGCCATTGTGTTTGTGTTTATGCTGCGGTGTGGTGATCTGGCCCGTAGACCTTTAAAGCTGGCCTCTACCACCACAGACTTTTCAGATCCTGTATTTCCCTGGGAGCTCTAGCCTTGATGCCACAAAGAACAGCAGTTCTCACTTTTTTGTAAATAAAGGATTATTTCCTTAGGATAGATGAAAGCAAAAATTCTGACTAGAAAGACAATGAGTTTAGGAGACATGGGTTGAACTTTTGGTCTGAGAGTCTTCATAACCTTTTATTTATGGCTGCGGTGAAGTGTTTGGGAGTGAACTGAACCTGTATGAGGTTTGATATACGTCAGATAATGGGGTGAGGGAGGCAGCTAGGAGGTTGGAGGGATGAAGGGTGCATAGATGTGCAGGAAAGTAGACATAGCAACATGTTACCATCATCAAATCTAAGTAGGACAGAAATGCATGTTAATTGTATTACAACTTGTATGTTTATAACTTGTATTATAAACATAAGGACAGTTCAACACAATAGAGTATTTAATATACCACTGTAGCCATCCCATGCAAAGATAGATTAATTTGTATTTAATATGAGATGTTTTCTCATAAGTAGAAGTGCACGGTATAATTAGGGTCCCTGCTTCTTCCGAGACTTTCCTGAGTTAGAAGTACTGGTAACTGGAAGGCGCCTGTCATTTGTATGAACTGCTGTGTTCCAGGAAGAGAGAGGTTTGTGGACTTTCGCGATGTTGCTAAATCACTACAAATTAGAGATTCAGAATCAATCCGCATTCTGTGCTGAACTCTAATTAACACTGAAGTATTATTAGTCACGAATGTGAAGTCTTGATCAGAGATGACCTCAGGTATTCTAAATGTAAATAAAATTAGATTTAGATCCCTTTTAATTACCCGAGGTGCTCTGTATAATTACAATGGCAGTTGATAAACTTAACTTCTCATTAAAGGAGAGAAATGTTAGAAAGTTTCTGTCCACTGTGTGCTTAACTCTTCGGCACCTGGAGCCCACTCAGAAGAACTGTTGAAGCTTCCTTGTTAATCCTGTAGATGTTTATGTCACTTATTTTATTGCGCTCTTTAAATTCATCATAGGCCTCCTCACTGGTTAAGAATATTGCTCTGTGTGTGTGTGTGTGTGTGTGTGTGTGTCTGTCTGTCTGTGTGTGTGTACCATGAACTCACACTCGGAGGACAATTTATAGGAGTCAGTTCTCTTCTTCTACCATGTGGGTTCCAGAGATTGAACTCAAGATTGAACAAAGGCAACGAGTATCTTTACCCACCAAACAGTCTTGCCAATTTGAACCTCATTTCATTTACATGGCCAGCATACTGTAGTGTCGCAGAAGGCAAGCCTGCCCCATCAGGAATGCTGGGTGAGGCATTAGAAAGGGCAGGGCTCTGGGTGGTACTGTCTGAGTGATAGTAATTGATGTGTGTATGTGTGTGTGTTGGGGGAGGGGCTGCAGTGTCTTAATGCACAAAGCCATGCTGAAGACCGGGTAGAAATCTGTTTTGTCACCTCATCCTTCTTTCTAATCAGATCACAGTACATTGTATAATTCAACCTGTGTGTCACTGTCACTTGTCCCCAGACCTTCCAGCAAGGCCTCGTGGCTGACAGAGCTGAGAGAAGACGCCTCCTCCTCAAGTGCATGCCTGCACAGAGAGGCCAGAGGACAGACAGCTTGTGCGAGTCCACTTTTCCTTCCACACTGTACAACCTGGGGTCAGACTCAGTTGCCAGGCTTGGCAGCAAGTGCTTAACCTGCTGAGCCATCTCTCGCTCCCTCTGTTTTTGTTGAGAGTTTAAAGGCTATCTGGAGATGGGTGCAGAGAGGTTGGAGATGGAATTGAGTTCTTTAGCTTTCCGCAACCATGGATATCTTCAAAGATTAGACCTTTGACCTCAGTTAGGACAGTAGTAGTCAAGGGTATTAACTAACTCACTAAAGGAAAACCTGATGGTTGCACTGAACCATACCTGTTCCCAGGTTCTTGAGGTGACATCAGCTGCTGGCCTTTGTGTCATGCCCTTGTTTAGGGCTCTGCCTGTCACCTGATCACCAGTGACCTTGATTTCCTCATCTGTTTCTTTTTAAAATTTTGAGCTGTTGGCTAGGCTTGAGTAGTTCACCTGGTCATCTGCATGGTGTGTGTGTGTGTGTGTGTGTGTGTGTGTGTGTGTGTGTATGTCCATAAGTCCGTCCTTGGCCCACCATCCTGGCTGGCTTTCCCGTCTAGAGCAGGCTGCTCATGGTATAGCTCTTCACGTTTTCCTTCCAGCTTTCTTTGCACTGGTAAAAGTGTTTTGGTGTGTTTTGTGACCAGTTTGGTCTTTTGCGATGTCTGTACTTATGACTGGTGAGCTGGGAGTCTGCAGATTGAAGAATTCCCCGGGGGAGCCTCCGCTTCAGGGTGTCAGAAGCAGCTCTGCTCCAGGATCATCGCTTCTGTGTGAGACAGCTTGATGAGTTGAGGAGAAGTGACAGGTTCATTTTCCCCCTCTTTGTTTAAGCCATTTATCTTTTAGCTCCTTGCCTGCCATCCGAATTGTATTGCCAATTTATTGGGATATTCACTTGCCTGGGCTCAGAAGGCACTGATTTGCATCCGACTTGAGGACAAGTGAGAGAAGGGAGGTTAATCATCCCCTGGGATTTTGAACAGATTTGTTTCCAGTGTTTACTTGTGATGTTTGAAATATTACATGTTTCCTTATCAGTGTGGGGTGTGTGTTCCACTCTCTGACACCTGCATCAGTGTTATAGGATGTCCAGTCTACAGAGTGTGCTCCCTGATACCCACGTCAGTCATTATAGGATGCCCTGTCCACGCAGTCCACTCCCTGACACCCGCATCACTGTTATAGGATGTCCAGTCCACACAGTGCACTCTGACACCCACGTCAGTCATTATAGGATGTCCAGTCCACATAGTGCACTTCCAAGGACCTTCAGTTCATGCTTTTAGCATTTTTTTCTTTCATGTCAGATCAGTGAAATTGTGTGAGCTGCTTGGGACTCTGCCTGTTCTTCTTCTGCACTCATTCTTTTTCCCTTGTGTTTCCTTCCTTCTCCTTCCTCCTTCCCTCCTGCTCCCTCACCCCACAGGGTATCACTGTCTGAATCTCCTACTGGCCTTGAACTCCTGATCTCCGGCCTCAGCCTCCTGAGTGCCGGAATTGTGGTGTATGCTCAGCTTTCAGCTTGTTTTGATGGTTATTTTATTCTGTGAGGTGAGGTAATGCTGAAAGCTCACCAGGCAGTGAGTAAGCTGCCATCAGCCTTCTGTCCTTAGGGTACTCAGTGAAGAAGAGCAAAGAATCTGTCTGTGAGCAAGGCCGGTCTATAGGAAGAGGAAGCATCTCTCCTATGTTGTGCGTTGGACCTTCGAGGTTCCTTAAGGGGCTTGACACCTGCTTCCATACCTGTCAGTCTTCCTGGTCGCTCTAGGACGGCTTTTCCCATCATATACTAGTTTACCCACATTAAGCATCCTTGAGGAAGCTATTGCTATGTTCTGGACACTTACTGAAAGTCCAGCTCGACTTATTTGGACACAGGCTTCAGATATGGAGATATGGAGCTGGTCTGAGTCATGTGACTCCTGACCTTGGGAGCAGTGGTCCACAGCAGCTTCTCACGCCTGTTTCCTCTCTGATCCTGGCTGAATTGAGCACAGGGACTGCGGTAGTCCTTGTTGGTGCGACTGCAGCCCTGCCCAGCAGCTCTGTAGAACACCCAAACTGTCTCCATTGTACGCTCACCCTTGCTTGCTCCGTGGGTCTGCCACGTCTCTAACATCTCATTATCTGTCTAAATGTTTCCTGCTTTTCGTAGTTTTCTCTGCAGTATTTATAATCTCTCTGTTTCCCTCGTGCTATTTATCTCTGCTATTCTACAACACTGTATTACCTGGCACCAAGCAGGGAGGAGCCAGGAGGAAGTGAATTCCAACACAGGTGCCAAGAAGTAGAGACTCTCACCATGGTGAGTGTTGATTACCGATAGTCAAGGAAACTAACGCCTGAAGAATTACACAGGTGATCTGGTCTCTTCCATGGGAATGCCTGGGCTGCCCGGAAGGTCAATAAATCTTACTTATTAGCATGCTGGTGACCAGCCAGTCTGCTGGCAGATCTATCTGAGTTTGGCAGTCTCCACTGTCCCTAGGTGTACCAAGATACGTGCACCATCACAGTGAGATAGTATATGGAATTGTTGGTAAGTGCTGGATGCTGTACAGCCTGGTGAAGCAGCCAACTCCATGTATTCCCAACATGGAATGGACAGCAGCCTGCTTAGCTCTGTTGAAGCACCAGTCAGGAATATACAGGAGTGTTTGGGGGCCAGCAACATAACCAAATGCATTCTAGAACCAACAGTGTTACTAAGAGAATTCTGGAACCAACAGCATGGTGAAGAGCATTCTTGAACCAAGAGTATGCTGAGAACAGTAGCGTCCCCACGAGCATTGTGGGAGCATCAGCATGACTAAGAGCCTTCCGAGGCCTTTGGGAATTGGCATTGGGGCTGTATGCTCTGAGTCATGGAATCATGCAGGCTTCACCTGTCTTCCCAGCCTGGTCCTGAGGGTGGGCTCACACCAGTGGGATGGGGAGGGTCTGAAAGGCTGTTCTCACATAGCAGAGCACCAGTCAGGGCCCTGCTGGACAGCAAGCTAGAGATGCAGCTTTCAAACCAAAGCAGGGTTCACTGAGATGAGGAAGCTGAAGGAAGCAGGAGACATGGGGGACTGAAAGCCTGGGGTTAGGGAAGAATCCCGACAAAACAGTTAGGACTCGTAGCAATGTAGGGTGTGGATGAGGACGAGGGTGGTGGGTACAAGAAAACAAGAAGATGCAGCTGTGAGTAGAGAAGCTGAGGAAGGCAGGTGGGCGGGGGAGATAGATTTGTATACCTCTGAATGTGCAGATCTGACTGTCTGCACAGGGGAGCAGACGGGCCCTGAGATGTGTGTCCCTGAAGGACACCCAGGAAGGCACCCACTTTGACAGGCATACTTTTCCTGGCAAGCTTTGGGAGAAGTGTGTGTTTCAGAGCCCTGCCCACCAAAACCCCATGTCCATCCTGCCTGCAGACAGAACCAGCCAAGGGCTGGTTTCCTGCAGCATAATTTTCTGTTTTTCTACTATAATCGGTTGTTTTACATGACAGTTGCATATGTAAAACGGGGCTAACAGACTGTATTTGTTCAGTTTCTCTTGTGAGTACTCAGTATTCTTCCACGTTTTCTGTGAACAGAAAATCAGTGTTCCTGAATGCAGAAATTCCCCCTCGTTCTAAAATTCTGAAATTAATACCAGCAGCCTTGACTTTGCTCCGTTCTGAAGGTAACTGTTTATTACAGTCGGCATTTAAATCCCCGATTAATAGGAGCAATTAAACAATAGCTTCATTTCCAGCAAATTAACAACCCTAATAGGTAATTGCGACATAAATGAAGATAAATTTGTTTTAATACAACGAGATAAAAAGAATACAGATAAGAACTGAATCTCAGATTAAGAATTCAGACTTTATTACTTCAGGAAAAACTCAAAGGCCTCACCAGAAGAAATTACAGTGTGGCTTTTTAAACATGGCCTGTCTTAGATTAGAGGGCTTTTTTTTTTATTCTAAAGAGTGTAATTGAAATATTGTAGGGGCTGGGGATTAACTTAGCAATAGAGCATTTACGTAGTGTGTTCAGCACTGAAAATCAAGGAAATAAAACCTACTTGCTTGATTGATTGATAGACACACACTTGCGCGTGCGCGCGCACACACACACACACACACTGTTGTATTATTGAATTGATAGACATACATACGCTGGTAGAAGGAGACTTAGATAGACATTTGAATTTTATATATTTATATTTATATAAATATTGAATTTTATATATTTTATATATATATATATATGTATGTATGTATCCAGAAATACATAGTGTTAATCTGTGTCTCGATTATGATGAAGGTAAGTCTCCACAGTCTCCATCCACCATGGCCACCGATCCTCTCTTGATCCACTGGTGGTGTGGGGACCGCAGCTGTGGGTACCTGACCAGAGTTGCTCACTGGGCTTTCACTGGAGAGGCTGTGAAGATCAAAGTCCCAGAGGTCGGCAAGGCCTGTTCAGTTGCAGGAAAAGTCACCTTAGTGTTTGTTCTAACTGAAAATTTGTCCTAATGGCTAAATGGTAGATTTCTAGGAAACATGATGGCAATTGGGCCCAAATCGTGTTTGTGAATGATGAGAGTTGGTGCTTGGAAGGGATTAGACTTGAGAAGAGTTGAGACATGGTTTTAATGCTGATGAGTAGGGAGGCGAAGCCTGTTGTGGGTATAGGATAATGAGATTTCTCTTGCCCAGCACCCACCTCGCCCCACCCGCAGCACTCACGCTCCCCTTCTCGGGTGTGGGTGTCGTCGTTGTATCCTAGATCAGCTGCCAACAACGCTCTTCGCATGTTAAAGCGTTAGAAACGGGTTTCTAGTCGCCCTTCAGAGCTTTCCTTCCCTTCATTCTTTTCTAACATTTCTGCCCCACCCCTGCTGTCAGTCATCTGGCCCTGCATCTGCCTGGGTGCAGGGTGACTGCTGCTCTCCAGACTCGTCTCAGCAGGTGTTCAGGTGGCAGACTGCTCTCCCCTGGCTTAGGAATTGTCCTCAGCTTCCGGAACACGTGCTGTCTTTGCTTTCCGCTCCTCTCACTCTTGCTCCCTTTCCTGCTTCTGCTCCAGGATCCTTGCTGGTTTGGTTTTGAAGCAGTTTCTCATAAAGCACAGGCTGGCCTTCAGCTCACCATGCAGCCAGGAAT
The DNA here is from genome assembly GCF_950005125.1 of Chionomys nivalis. Classification (NCBI taxonomy): domain Eukaryota; kingdom Metazoa; phylum Chordata; class Mammalia; order Rodentia; family Cricetidae; genus Chionomys; species Chionomys nivalis. Next base: position 107,133,625 of record NC_080087.1, on the reverse strand, counting down.
GATCTTGAACTCCTGACTCCCTTGCCTCCACTTCCCAAGTGCCAGGATTACAGGTGTGTAGCAAGCTGCATCCCAATCTTGATCCAGTTCCAATTTCTTGTCCTTTTTTTTTTTTTTTTTGCATCCATAGCTTCGTCCTTACTCAAAACTCAGGTAATATAGAAACACAGCTAGTTGACAGGCCATATTACCAACAGAAATGAACACGCCTTCTCTAACATGTATTGACTTGGCCATTTCTGTGGCAAGAAATATTCCACTTAGGGTTTTTTTTTCACTTCTAAGTCACACATTCAGAGATATATAGGTAGCTTGGTAATTAATTTCTCCTTAATTAATAAGCTACTTTAATGATCATTCTGTAATTTAAAGTGGAGACATTAGTGAATGATTCACAGTCTGCAGTGGGTTTTTGTTATTTATGGGGGTTCCCCATGTGAGCCCCTCATGGTTCTCAGTCAGGACCTTGTGGTGGAAGGTGTAATAGGCATTGTTTGGGGGTTAAAGCACAAGAGAGTCACAAATCATACAGTGATTGCTACTGCCAGAAAACAAGCTTTTAAAATATTTTAGGAGCAAAGTGTTTTGGCACACTTGCAACCCGAAGTGCTTGGGAGGTATAGACAGGAGGACTGCTGATAAGATGCCAGCCTGGGCCACATAGCAAGAACGTCTGCAGCCCTCCCTGTGCACTGTAATTCTTGTCCAGCCACATGGCTGCTGGCCTTTGTCAGTGCATCTGTTACAGGTATTTAAAATAGTGCCCCATTAATGGCCCCTCCGACTCCAGGTTAGCAGTGTGCTATGGTTTTATTCCAGTAGCAGAGTCATTTTTATACCCTGTCTTCACTTGTATCTCACCATGGGTCTTGGGCACTCAGATCTGTGTACTTTAGATGACAGGGCTGGGTGCCATCCTGAGCTCATAGCCGCATTCCGTGTTCTTCCTACACCTCAGATGTCTGCTCCTTATAGAGCAGTGGTTCTCAACCTCCCTAATGCTGCAGCCCTTTAATACAGTTCCTCATGTTGTGGTGAGCCCCAGCCATAAAATTAGTTGGTTGCTACTTTATAACTGTAATTTTGCTACTGTTATGGATCATAATATAAACATTTTTGGAGATAGAGATTTGCCAAAGGGGTCGCTACCCACAGTTTGAGAACCACTGCTCACGAACCCTGTGGGAATTTATCTGAGATCTCTGAGTGTTCTAGCAAAGCAAGACTTATATAGTTGTGCTAAGGCAGGCCTATCACAGGAGTACAGAACCACCTTTAATCCACATAAGGTTTGTGTGCCCAAAGCCATGGCACATCTAAGCAGAACAACGTCACAATCAGGTTTACTTTGGAGAAGGTGACCCTGCAGCTTGCTCGGGCCTCAGGCTGCAGTTAGTGTTTCTTTATAGGCTGTCTGTAATCAGCTGTGGTAGGTCGAGGACTTGGTCAGGGCATTGGCAATGAAGATGAATTTGGCAGCAACTGTGGTTGTTGGACCAGTAGTCTGCTGTCTTTTCTGTCTGTGCCTGGGGCCAGGGGCTGCTGCATAGAGAGTGCTAAGATCATAGAGGAAAGGGTGGAGGTGTGGGCTGGGCAGTGTAGACTCAGACGTGCCCCAGCACAGTAGTCACATGCTGGGCTCCCTAGGCTCGTGTGTTGGTTTAGAAGGCAGGAGGCCTCAGGTCAGGCTCCCTATTGGGAGCCATCACATTGAGGTGGTTACTAACTGAATGTGTAGATGACTTTCCAAGAGCAAGTCTGGAGCGTGGAGAGGACCGAGGACCAGAGCCCTGGAAAAGCATCTTTTGAGAAGGCAACAGAGGAGCTTGAGGAATTCCAGGCAGAGGATGAGGCCAAGAACCGAGTATGTTCTGGAAACTAGAGCTGAATGCAATGGATGGGCAGCTGCAGCAGAAACTGCCCAGGGCTCGTATAGGAACATGTGATCTGACCTCCAGGCAGCTGCCAGGTATCCTGGGCACCACACAAGGGCAAAGAGACAGACCAGCTCCTAAATTGTGGGGGTCAGAAATTGGATAGGATGGCCTCGGCCAAAGACAAATTTGCAGGAAGGCTGCTGGAGAGAGGGGCCCATGCCTCTGCTTAGTTGACACCATTGTTAATGACAAGCTTCCTTCCTTTGTCATACAGTTAGTCATAGAAGAGTTTATTTGGGCTTACAGTTCCAGAGGGATAAGTGTCCACCATGAGAAGGAAGTAGCTTCCACTAGGTCCTCTTTATCTGCTGGGTGAAGTGAGGTCATAGATTCCTACCATGTTCAGCCTTCAGGCAATAGAGACAAGACAAAACACTTCTATGTGCTTGGTCACAGGGCTGTGATGAGGGGGCTCTCTCTACTGATAGGACCAAAGTGATTCTTGGTTTTGTGTGGATGACACAGTATTGTCGTGGAAGAAGATAAGGAGTTGAACAGAGCAATCTCTGTTTGGGGGTTCTTTCTTGTTCAGTAGAAAATGTTCAGTTTATGGAGAAAGCAAATGCATGCATGTCGGTTTGTGTTCTTAAGGTCTGTAATTTTCCACTGAAGAATGGAACTGTGTACACAGATATGTTTCAGTTTAAGGATGTCATACATTAGTCCCTATTAGGACGAAGGCTTGCCAACCTGGAGGAGATCATTGCTGCGCTCCCAGGCACTAACCCACCTCCTCCATAAGGTGGCACCATTCTGACATTGGTCCTCTGCCTGAGCTAGACTGCTTGCTGTGCAAGCCTTGTGCAGTTAAATCCATTGGTAGGTGTGAAGAACTGGCTAAGGGGGGGGGGGGGCTTTGCCACTTATTCAAGTCCAAACAGAAAGCTTAACTGTAGAGGAAGCAATTTTAAAGCAACACCAAGCAACAGCATGCAAAAGAAGAGAGGTATTGGTGGCCCCTGTGGTAAAAGGGCAGTGGTCATGTCTTCTTAAGTGACGTTTTTAGATGGAACGCAACACTTAGTGTCCAGAATCCCACCAAGTGTGAGAGAATATTAAATCTCAATAATAAAAAAATAAAGCCAGGTCTTTGTAGCTTGGGTGTTTGTATGTCTGGAATATTGCACAGTAAAGAAGACCTTTAGGTAGGTGTATTGATGTAAAATATGTAACAGTGTGTTTGTTGAATGACCAAGGCTCTGACTAACACAGATGATGAGATCAGCCCACCGGCGGAGGCTGGGGTTATGTCTTTGAACCTACCAGCACATACGCATTTCAACTACCACCAACGATTACAGTTTGAAAGGGGCAGGGCCTGCCTTCCGTCCCTGTGGTCTATGTCCTAGACTGAGATTAGCGCAGGGCAAGCACTCAGCTGTTGGGGTCAAGGCCCCTGTGGATCTGTCCCATGATGGTGGGACATGATCCTATAATAAATAGCATGGTCCCTTCCTGATTGGAGTTGGCACTATACTTTTTACCTTTTTCACTTTTAGGAAAGTCTTTAACCAAGGCACCCTGGTTTTCTCCCTGGTACACGAAGCAGGCAGCCTCAGCAGCCATTAGCAAATCTATGGCTGCTAGCAAGAGTTCTACAACACAGGACAGACCTTTTTCACCTTCTCCTTTTCTCAATGACTTCATCCTTACCCAGAATCCTGCTGTCCTTCATTAAGTAAATTTGCCCCAATTCTTACGTTTTATCCTATCTTTCCAAACTACTCCTGGCACTGTAGAACAAAACATTTTAAAGTCATTTTCTTTCCCTTATTGGTATATGTGAGTTAGAAAGTGTTAAGAATAACGAGGAAGCAGGTCAAACGTGAAAAAAGTAATAAAAATAAATGCTGTCAATTGTTAGATATTGTTGGTCTGTATTTTGGTCATTAAGGTTGGAAGAGAACAGTCACTGTGGGGGCACAGGGGCTTGGAGTGCTTGCCCAGTGCCTTCCAGGGACAGCAAGGAACTGCATTTGAAGTTTCTCACAACGTGAGTTTCCATAACATACTTGACTCAAGTTCCTAAACCTTCCCTTCCAATGGAAGACCTTCATAGCCGTTGTCCAAAAGCACTTAAGAGTGTGTAGTTGAGCGTGTTTTGTGCATCTTGTTTATGTTCCATGGTTAAGTCACTGTGGGTCCCCACCGATGGGAACTCAGACTGGCACTAAGACAAAAAAATGATCATCTGAGCCTCTTCTTGCAAATGATTACTCACAGGGTTTATTAGTTAACTTTTCTATTGCTCAGGCAGAAATCCTGTCAAAAAAGGAGACTTAGAGGGGGGAAGGTTTGTTTTGATTGACAATTCCGGAGGGAATGTGATCCGACATAGCAGGGAAGGCATAGCAACAGGAGCATGAAGATGGAGTGGCAGTCAGGAAGCTGGCTGATCACATTTCATTAGCATACAGGAAGTAGGACCAGACTGTAAAAACTTGAAGGACACCCCAGTGACGTATTTCCTCGAATTTCCTTTCAGAGGTGGGCCTCTTAACATTGCCATGGCCTCCCCAGCAGCAGTTCCAGCTGGGGACTAAGTTGTAAGCACATGGGCCTGAGGGAACTTCTCACATTCAAACCACAATACCCAGACAATTAGGATTTGGGGTTAATCTGGGTCTTCAAATTTCAGAACCTCCCTGTGACACTTGCCTTGCAGTTCTTAAACACTGACCTTGATTTTATTTTTGAGTTCATACAATGATTTTTTAAAGATAGTCTAATACACATTTTCAACAGTCCCTGATCAATACACCAATGGCTTTGAAATGACGGAGTACCACGATATTCCTCTGTAATTTAAACATGATTAGCTGATGAAGGTTATGATCAATACATGGAGGGAAGATAAATTAATTGATATCATCCTTTCAGGGTGATGAGAAGCCTTTCGGAGGTGGGCCGTGACTGATGAAGCAGCTGCTTCATCTCTGGGAACCATTTTTTATAGATTGCATTTCCACTTAGTCGCATTTAACACTATCATTTATTTGCACAAAAGCTGTGAGCTGTGGGCACATCAGTTCCTGCTTAAGGTTATGTTCATTTGGAAGTGAAATTACCTGTGAGCACCTTGTGGCCTCTGTCTCCTGTAACCAGTGGTCCTGGAGAGGCAGAATGCTTCAAAAGCAGCAGTGTGTGCAGAGGCCAGGCTTAACTCCAGTTCCTCACCCCAGACATGGCACAAACTGCAGCCACTCTCCTGCAGTGACACCTATTGGTATAAGAATGGTTTTCTAATCCTTCGCTTTCTTTGCAGTTAAATTCCATATGTTTTATCAGCAAGCCTTTTTGCTGAGACAAGTTATGGCCGGTTGAATTTATATTTGCATTGAATAAGATAAACTTCCAGTGTATGTGGCCATATAGTAATATATTTTTTTAAAGTCTTTGTTATAATTACTCTTGTTTGAGTATAATTCTACACAGCCTGTAAAGTTACAAGTCATTCTTTAGATAATGCACACACACATACCTGCCCAAAGTGCCCCCCCAAAAAAAAACTTTCAAAGGGATTTTGTTGAACTTTCCTTATTTGGGATACTTTTAAATTACTGGAAAACACTGTTTTATTGGGGTAGCCTATGTGAGGCGGGCGGGCGTGTGTTCTTGTTCACATTTGAGGCCCCTGAGGTAGTCCAAGTAGGCTGAAGCCCTCAGGAGTCAGTACTGGCATGTTTTGCTTCTTGACTCACTGGTGTGACTTCCATCCCTGTGTCACTAATGGTCCTGGGTGGCTCCTGGCACCAAAGTCACCTCTGTACATTTCAGAGAGATTAAGCAAAAAAGACAAAGAAGAAGGGGGCAGAGAGCAGCTCTTACCTGAAGACAGGTCTTGAAAGCCACATGAGTTTTCAGCCCTCATCAAATGGGCCAGGGCTTGTGTGCTGTAATCCTATTGACCAGGGCTTGCGTGTGCTCTAATCCCATTGGCCAGTACTTATGTGTGCTGTAATCCCATTGGCCAGGGCTTGTGTATGCTGTAATCTCACTGGCCATATTCTGCCGGGGTATGGAATTCGGAAGCCCTGGGAAATGCCCTATTTATCCTGGTTGTCAGGTATCTGGATGAAGCTTGCTGTGCCTGCAGGAATGGTAGGATCCAGGGATCCCCAGAGGTCCCTGTTGTTCACCTCATATCTGAACACTGGCCTCACGTTGTTGTGTCTTGTCTCTGTGTCCACTAGTTGCCCAGAAGATTGTTGCCACGAGGAAGAAGCAGCAGCTGTCCATAGGCCCCTGCAAGTCCTTACCCAACTCTCCAAGCCACTCCTCTGTGTGTTCTGCGCAGGTGTCAGCCGTGCACATCAGCCAGGTAGGAAAGGTGGTGCGGGAGGTGAGGCAGCCAGCGAGTGCCAAGGAAGACTTGGGGCAGGAAGTGCTCTCAGCCAGTGCCAAAACTGTTAACACCCTCCCAACTTTGTAAATAACAGCATGTTTTATTATTGACTTCCCAGTTCCTTCAGAAGCTGCAGTGGCCATGTGGGCTTTATGGGAGTCAATCTTTATGTTCTCTTTGCGCGTTGCCTGTGTTATGAGGCGTGCTGGAATGGGGTGGTGCCAGGAGTGTGTAACAAGTCTTTTTCCATCCCACCAGTCAGCTCCCAAATGACACGGAGATTTCTTACTAATTATGAAAGCTCAAACTGTGGCTTAGGCTTGTTCCTAACTAGCTCTTACAAATTAAATTAGCCCATTTATATGAATCTACGTTCCACGTGGCATCTTGTAGCTCCTGTTTCCTCTCCGTGTCTCCTGGTATCTCCCTTTCTTCTCCCTGGAGTCCTCTCTGTCCCTAGGAGACCTGCCTAACCCCTTCCCACCTAGTTATTGGCCGTTGAGCTCATTATTAAACCAGTCACAGCAGTAGATCTTCACCCAGTATACAGTAGTGCACAACAGGTGTGTGCCGCCATCTTCACCGTGGATTGAGATGACTGCTTTGCTCTTGGTCGGTTTAAGAGTGAGCAGTTGTGAAGAAGTCTTATGGCTAAGGAATGCGCTTATGCTTAGATCTGGAAGGTGGTTATAACAACCAGCTCCATTGGACCCTCTAGAAGGCCTCCCCTTACAATGTTTTGCTAATTTGCTAACTTTTTTTTTTTTTTTTTTTTTTTTTTTTTGGTTTTTTCGAGACAGGGTTTCTCTGTGGTTTTGGAGCCTGTCCTGGAACTAGCTCTTGTAGACCAGGCTGGTCTCGAACTCACAGAGATCCGCCTGCCTCTGCCTCCCGAGTGCTGGGATTAAAGGCGTGCGCCACCACCGCCTGGCTAATTTGAAAGCAAGGTACTTGTCACAGGGATTCACCCAGGACCTCATTAAGGAACAGGTGACTTGCTGGTCCTGGTTTCGTGACCAGTCCCCCTTGGGTGAGAGTCCCATTGCTGTTTATTCCAAATGACACAGTGAGCAGATTTTGTTGCAAGTGCTCAGTTTGCCCGAGAAGCCATTGCCTTCATGCATTTACCACTGGGCCCTAGGATGGTCTAGCCTAGGATGGTCTAGGCTAAGATGGTCTAGTCTAGGATGGTCTAGCCTAGGATGGTCTAGCCTAGGATGGTCTAGCCTAGGGTGGTCTAGGCTAGGATGGTCTGGCCTAGGATGGTCTTGCCACACACCTGAACAGCTTCACAATTGGTGTCTTCGGTTTTTGAGTGATCTAAAAGCATTTTAAGGTAGCAGTCTGATTTGTGAGGTGTCATTTGAGAAGGGTCGCTTTGGTGTTCTGAGTGACCATTCCTTCTTCATCCGGAGGAGCAGTGAAGCACCATGTTTCACTGCAGCTTTCTTTTTCAGAGGAAGAATAATTATGGTTTTCCCCCAATTTTCTTTTCAAATTTCACTGCATGTGATAACGTAACCTTATAGTCTCGGTCATCTAGAGGCTGACACAGAAGGATTGCTTCAATTCAAGTCCAGCGTGGGCTACATAGTGAGTTTTAGGTCAACCTAGGCTACAGAACATGAATCTGTCTCAAGAAGCAGAAAGAGATTTTTAGGCTCCATTATGTAGACCTCTGAGGTTCTTCTTTTAGATGAAGCAACACTTGCTTCCAGCACTGCTGGGTACTAGTAAAAGTGCGAGGTACAGGGAGTTGACACCTTGTCTCCCAAATGCTTTTTCGTGGTCACTTGCTGTTTTTCTTGCTTTGACCCTGTTTGGGTGGCTTTTATGCTGTTTTATTCCCAGAACATTGATTTGTTTGTTTGTTTTGCATTTTTACAGACAAGTAACGGAGGTGGGAGTTTAAGTGACTACTCCTCCTCAGTCCCTTCGACCCCAAGCACCAGCCAGAAGGAGCTCCGGATCGATGTCCCTCCCACTGCCAACACCCCGACGCCTGTCCGGAAGCAGTCCAAACGCAGGTCCAACCTTTTCACAGTGAGTGTCAGCCCTGGGGCCAACCTCTCAGTGTCACCCAGCATCTTCACCACAGTACCATGGCTATCCCAGTCCCGCGATGTGTGCGGAGTCCAGGCTAAATTTAATGAGAAGCATAATGCTCTGGAGTTTGAGGAAATTGTGACAAGAAAAGATTTAGGTCCTGAGCAGAATGGGAATTGCCCGGCTGGACTGAATATGAAACCTGAACAATTTTCCTTTACCCTGAGCACAACCTCCACCCTCCCAGGACACCCATGGTCCCACACTAAAGACTCTGTTAGAGATGGAGAGACGGTGAAGGTCTTGAGGGACTCAGTTTGTACCTGACCAATCACAGAGAGGCCTTACCCATCACCCTGTTTACCTGCTGGGGTCTGAGAACTGACCCCAGGGGTGGGCATGGGACTAGGACTTGCCTTTCTATTAATACTGCAACCCCACCCTCTCTCTGGGTCTTCAAGGGAATCCGTGCCATAGGCTTAGGCTTGCTATGGCCTTTCCTTGGAGTCCTCTAGGCAGTGTGCTGGATTGGATATCTGATTTAGAAACCCTGAGTCCAGGGTGGGACCAAGCATGTGTACTTTTACAAGCTTTTGGGGCTGATGGGTGCAGATACTACTCTCTGAACTACAGAAGAGGCAGACATACTGTTTCCTGCCTTTTCTGCTCAGCAGACATCACCAATCAATCATGGATGGCTTTGTGGTTGAGTCCAGAGTTAGTATGGTGTGATTTCAGGAAGTCTTTCTCTCCCTGGCCAGCTCTGTGTAGTGTCTGCACTTAAAGCCTCTCGTTCTGGTTGGGTCAGACTGACTGAGTCAGCCACAGAGAAGGTTCTTATTTCTTTCTCAACCTAAAAGAGATCTCCCGGGAGTAACTGGAAGTTCACTGTCTGACCAGATGCCTTCATATGAAGACAGTCACTGCATACTGTGGGTCTCTGGGTGCCTCACTCTTCCCCACCATTTTTGCAGCTGCCTCTGGTTAGATTATTCATGTTCAGGTCTGCTGATGACAGAAGGTTCCCCCTTTGAGCCACCTTGTCCTTTTCTTTGCTGGCCTGTGTCATGCAACTCTGAGACACTGCTGGCCGCTGATTGACCTTAGGCAAATCAATGAACCTCTCTGACAATTGGAGCAGTAGCTAATCTTCCGTGGGTCTGTCACTTGGGACCACTTCTCAGGGGGGCAGAGGAGTCTTAGTAGTGGTATATGTGGGTTTTTTTTTCACTACTAAAAAGTCAGGAGCATGGACACTAGTGATGTTCAGCAAAAGTAATTGGTAGGACTGCTGGATAGGCCTGGAGGGGTCATTTTGGCTTCTGCATGGTACAGGAAAGTGTCTGGTAGGCTACAGTAGTGCATGGATGTAAGGCAGTGCATTATAAAGTTCTTAGACACAATGTGAGCAGTCACACGAACAGTTGGTTCCTAGCTGGATGCCCAGAGCAGGACTGTTGGTTAAGAAGGTACCACGTCCCAAAAAAGGTGCTCATTCACTTGTGACTCAGTGGGCCCAAAAAGCTAATTGCCATAACCACACCTGACTTCAGCAGCCTTGGGCCCCAAGAATGAAAGATAAGAAGTTTGTGTAAGCCCCACCACACACTATTATGAAGGGCTTGTGGTTCCTGCCTAGCACCACTCAGTCTTCATTAACTTTGCCTTCTACCATATGAAAGAAATATGAAAACAAGGAAATACCACTTTAAACAAAACTACTTGTAAGGAGATCCTGTCCCCTCTCTCCAAAAAGATCCTGGGGCCTGGATGATTGACAACTTAAATGACCTCAGTGATTGACAACTCACATGAGGGTTCTTAATGTTAAGACCTGAAGAAGAAGAAAAATGATTGGCTAATAGCTGCTCTTCAGCCTGTCTGTGCTCGGTACCTAGGAGCTGTGCGTGTGACCAGAGCTGGCCGCACTGAAGGGGAAATGGGCCGGAAGCCACAGAGCAACAGGTTTTATACAAGCTTGAAAGTGCACAGTGGCTGCAGATGCCAGCGAGCTGCACCCGAATTGACATCTCTTAGAGGGTCTCTGGCTGTGCATGTGCCGCGCATTTGCTGTCTTCCTCTGTAATGTCAGAAGACAGTTTGAGAATGAAGATTTTCACATCTTGAGTTCAGCTGCCCAACTGATGTTTGTGGAACAGAAATTTGGGGTCCTGCAAGTATCTAGCACTGCAACGGGTTTGTGCTGTGGCATTTAAGGTTCAGCTAACTGAAATTCCCAGAAAGGGCCAGCACATGGGTTCTTACCAGGCTTGGCTTTGCCGTTGTGTAGGATGGCAGTGGAGGTGGGTGCTGAACATTTTGAGTTGAAGGACTTGGAAACATTAACTCCACTAGATGTCAGTGTCATACAAGGAATGAAAAGAAAGCGAATTATTTCTAAAATCTAAGCAATTAAGAATCCAGATTTCAGTGGGTAACAGCCTGTTTCTATGTTTTAATATGTCCAGTTTTGTAGTCTTTAACCTTGTCACTGTGGGCGACTTTTGACTAACATTGTCACAGTGTGTATGTGTTTAGACCTGTCGGCAGCTGTGCCAGATACAAGCCATCTTAGTTACTATTCTGCAGCCGAATGGAGATGTAGTTGGTGGGCATTGTCCACTTGTCTATTAGCACATGCTAAAAAGGCTAGAGGTCATCTATATGCACATAACTCCCATCCCGCCCTCGCACGACTTTCAAAGTAATCCTGTGCCACACAGGGATAATGTCTTCAGCTGGCAGATGGTTTTATTTGCAAACATACATGCTTTAAACAAATAAATCCTATGTATTTTGTATGAAATTATATAAACTAAATCACTCCAGTTATAGAATGGTATGCATTATTTTGCAGTGACAATTATGTATGTCTTACCAAGGGGAATTTAAATTGTATCATGCTTTGTTAATTTTTTATGTAAGGCCATTGCCTTGAGAAAGGATGACCCATTGGATACCTGCCTTAGAAATACATACAGAATTTTTAGAACAGTTCATTTAGTAGCCCAATTTACATGGAATTGAAATATTTTATTAAATAATATTTTGAAATGTATAAGAATTACAAAGAAAAAACCTGCATGTGTTCTCTGTGCTAATGAGAGAGGTGGTTTGCAGCCACTAGCTTCATGAAGGATACACATTCTCAGTGGAAGTCCAAGCCTCCCAATCCGTTCCCCTGCCTCTGTTCTAGGGGCTTGCCGTTTACCTGAGTAGGTGTGGATGTGCTGCCTGCATTTGTGGTGTTACGCTTGCAAGGCTCCTTAAGTTCTGTGTGGTGTTGCTTCATGTCTTTTCAAGCTTTTAAAGAATTGGGTCTTTATATGGTGTTTTTCAAAGCTTGCTGTGTGATGCTGATTCCATTAAATAGTTCAGCACACCGTCATCCAGAGATGGCAAAGATGGTACAGAACTTGGACCTACTCGGAAAAGCTCACTGGAGAAAAAGGGACAATGAAATCCATAGTGTAAAAGAATTGATCCTTGGTGTCTTGCCAAGAACAGGAGCCCTAAAGCCTGGCATGGTGCGTTCCATCTGTTCCTGCCTTATTGGTTGGAGCTAGGAGAGCAAGCTCTGTTTGATGGGCATCATTGCCAGTCACGATTCTCTGCCCAGTGTCCAGGGGATTTTGTTTATTGTGTATAGGGAGTTAAACATTTTTTGAAATAAAGTAAATAATCCTTCCCTTTCGTCTATCTTGGGTGTCTGTGGGGCTCAGCAGTCGTTCTGTTGGCTTGAAGTCTACGGGTGTGCAGTGAGAGTGATGAGCTCTGATGCTGAAGAATGCGGCAGGCTGGGTGTAGCCATGGGTACCACGGGCTGCCAGGATCATCTAATGAGCAGTTTAGGTACAGAGGGGAGGATGCTCACTGTGGAGACTCTCCAGGGTGGGCAGGAAAGCCAGGAGTCTTCCTTCAGGATTCGGAGGTGCAAGGTTTCATTGCTAGTTGTGGTTTAGTTGTTGGATTGCAGTCTCCTTGAGTCAGCCTGTTGTAGATGGCAAGCCTGGCAAACCCTCTGCCCGGCAGCTTGTCGGAGCTCTGTCCTTTAGTTTTATGGCACTTCCACAAACATCGTATCATTGTTGGTGGATTTCCCTTTTTCCAGTGTGTACCCCGAGTTTCTCTCTCATTTGTCTCGGAGCCTGTGATTGTGCCGAGCATGACTCCCGTTTCTTTACATGTTTGGAGCTGCGCAGCGACTCTGGCTGCTGCTTCCTGCTTCCGTGGAATCCGGAATTCTACGCAGAGAACAGTGATTGGGGACAGATGCGCCGCCTCCAGGAAAATGTTCATTTTTTTTTAAATGTTTGTTTTGTTAATTATTCTGCTTAATGGAGAATAATGAAGATGGATTTTCAAACTTAGGTTTTAGAATTGATAAAGTTCCCCAAATGCCCTTAATGCTCTCCATTGATTCAGAATTTCTGAAACGTTGTCGGCTATGAGCTTTGGGACTTCATTTTCCAGTTGGAAACCTTGTGTGTCCATGAACTGACTTGGGGGACAGAGGTAGCTGTGTGAAGTTTTGCTTTGCATGACTAACTGAAGAGTAAAGGCAGAAGGAGTTTATGTTGAAGTTCATGATGTAGGCACACAGCATGGGGCACCAAGGAGGCATTTAATAAACGCAAAAGCCCCTGTAATATCAGCTAAGAGCGCGGTTTCTCACATGCACCACCACGTGACAAAAATCACCACCTTTGAAGTGTCTGTGCCCAGTTGATATCACAGGCATCTTTCCCTGAGTCTTCAGGCAGTAACCCGCCCCGTCAGCCCTTGCTTTTATTGCCTCTCAGGTCCTTGCCTTTTTGGATACTGTTTTAGAAGCATCTTCTGCTTCGTCCCATATCCTTTTGAATCTGAATTTCATTAGCTGCTCCCAGCACCACCGGACAGCACCGAGTCTCTCTGTTTCATATATCATCTCAGATTTGAAAAGCACAGGAAAATGTTTCTCCATTTTCAATATTGCGTGAGTAATGTTCCCATTGAAAAGTAATGGAGTGAAGTTGTCACTTGTCAGCACTGTTATTAAGGAGGACGAGTCTCAGATCTTTCTCTCATAATAAAATAAATCTGTCAGACAATCACCATGCTTACACTTGCTCATGCCAGCAGGAGCCGGGACATGGACGGTGACTGGCGTGCTCCCGCAGCTTTCCTCAGTGCCCTCCTCCCCGCACCTGCCAGCCACTGGGCAGTTCATACAGCATCAACAAGCCGTCCAAGACAACTGGCTCAAGAACCGGCAAACAAACAGTTGTTCATTGCACCCTCGAATATTGACATTTTTTGTAAAAAAAAAAAAAAAAAAACTATTTCCAGTTTTTGCCTCCGTTATCTTTTTGTTGCACAGTAGACCGCTTTAACTTTGAATTGCTATTTTCTAACCGACCAGAAGCAATAAAAGGAAACATTCCTTGCTCTTTGAAACAACTCGCCAGGGGTATACCAGTAAGTTACACTACTGAGTGGTTAATAGACTTTTTAAATCGTCTAGACATTAATTTAATCCATACATTTCTGCACTTGGACTTCCAGATAACCTTTGAGGGCCCCCCTCTCCTCAGCTATGCTTACTGCAGCTCTAGAATGTGTTTTCTCGTTGGGTGTTGCTTTCCTGGACGGTCCATTGGTTTCTAGTAATTGCATTTTGAACTCTTTAAAAAAGAATTAAAAGATAATTTCGCAGTAGAAAAGTCAGGGGGAAAGTTTAGAAAATTCTCTTTGGAATGATGAGTCAGTACAGATGAACGGCTGGGGGTGGCAGTTCTGAATCCGTCTGGCAGCCTCTACCCTTGCCCAAATGCTAACTTTACTTTTGCTTGCAGTCTAGGAAAGGGAGCGACCCAGACAAAGAGAAGAAAGGCCTGGAGAGCCGTGCGGACAGCATCGGGAGCGGGCGAGCCATCCCAATTAAACAGGTACACTTGTCCCCTTCCCTGCTCGCTGGAGACATACCTCGGTGCAGCCTGAGATGGTGCTGGCTCGGGCACCAGGGTTTGTTTGATGTGCTCTGTTGATGAATGTAGAAGTCACTCACTTGACATCAATTAGAAGGGGTTCCTGTGAGTATTAAAATGGGATCATTAGAATAAGAAGAGGGAAATGCGACAACAGCTCTAATGAAGTGCGGTCTGCCCGCCTGCATATGGAGTGTGTTTCCATGCTGCACTGGCTTCAAAGGCTGCCTTTGTAGCGTGGCTTTGATTGGGCCGCTGGCCGCCAGACGACAGGGGTAAATCAGATCGCTGTAGAAGAACCCCTTGTGATCACAGGAATAGCCTGACGTGGCCCTAATTTGCTCTTGCAGACGGACATCTGAACACTGTTTCAGGCTGGTCTGTAACAACGAGGCAATTAGTTGTAATAATCATAGCTGGCGTGTCAGCTGTGCGCTCTTGTTTGTAATTTGCTAATGAAGGGATTGTAACTTTGATTAGGTTCAGTTTCATTTAGACCTTATTATACACAGGAACATTTACAGCTGTAATGTGGGGCCTTAATTAAACTTCCCCATTACACAACAGGACTTGAATTCAAGCATTTGTTTTGGCCAATGTTGCTAGCCTGAAATGGGTTTTCATTAGCCCGGAAACCGGGTCCTAAATTGCTTCACGTCTCTAGCAAGACACACTGGAATTCACGTGTGACGTCTTCAGCTGCTTCGTTTCCGAAACAATAAGAATAAAGAGTTCAACCCTGCTCAGCGGCTCTGGAAATGTCATCTGTTTTGGTTGATAAAGAAGGCCAATTGATTTAGAGTGTGTTCTGTTGGGGTGGGGGCAGGAAATCTGTGGTCAGGAGATAGCTCTGCCTTCCACGGGATGACACTGGTGGCCTGCTCGTAGCGTTGGTTGATCTAGGGAATCCACCACCTTTTCTGTAGCTACCACCCAGCTTCACTTGGCCTGAGCCTGTGGGTCCTGAGGGGGAAGAGTATTCGTGCCGATATAGCAGACTCTCCTCAGCGGTGCAGGTTTCACCTGTTTGTAGCTAATGGCTGCAGCCCTTGTGAGAAGCTGGGTTATTTCAGATTGAAGATGTGGGAGTTAAGGAGCCACGGGATTTCTGAGAAACCAGGACTACTGTATTCCTACCATCCTCCGGCTGGGGACCAGAGTGGCCTGTGCGCCACATATGCCCTCTGTTCAGAGGGCTGTGTGAGCCTTTGACCCAGGGGAGAAAGGCCTACAGGCATTAGCCAAGGGTATTGTGCTTCTGTATGGGACCATCCTTACTATTCTGGGTGATAGATTTTGGGGGCCAGCTTGCAGCACCTCGAAGAAAAATGTTCACATGTGTTTACAAATAAGGCAAGTGAGCCTTCCTGGTGATGGGCAGTGCTTTCCTTATAAACAGGCTGATTATTTTTTCCTGGTGGTGGGCAGTGTTTTCCTTATAAACAGGCTTATTATTTTTGAAGGCCATGTACATAGTTGTTTACTAACGTTGCTTATTTAATTATAATCCAAGTCTACAGAAAACCCTTTTAATGTATAATTTCTGTGCAGTGTTACTTCATGTAGAGTTATAAAAATTATTGAGCTGTTATTCACTTAAAAACCTGCTGCTAGGACATTGAAGAAGATTGTTTCTTGATGGACATCATCTTCCTGATTTCTGTCAACTCCTGGTTGAGGGAAGAGGGGGTTCACTTTCTCAGCTGGAAACTCATGGTGAGCCAGCCAGGCTCTGGTGTAATTTGGAACCTCACTTCATTTGTTCCCTGCTCATCTTTAGACCCGACCAGCTTCTCAAACTGGACTCTCAGTTTGCAAAGATTAAGGTTGACAGTCTAGTATGAAATGCGGGCTCTGCATTCCTTGGAAGCCTTTCTCTCCTGGACGTTCGTGA
Source organism: Chionomys nivalis (assembly GCF_950005125.1). Taxonomy (NCBI): domain Eukaryota; kingdom Metazoa; phylum Chordata; class Mammalia; order Rodentia; family Cricetidae; genus Chionomys; species Chionomys nivalis. Next base: position 107,117,434 of record NC_080087.1, on the reverse strand, counting down.
TATTCTCCTTGAAGTCTAAATGTTGGTTTCCTCATGACTTTGGACTCAGGGCGTACTTGATTTTACCCATTCAGTGCTTACAGTAGGAACCATGGACTAACTCCTACAAGGGTGTGCTCCCAGCATCACATGGTCCCACTGTAATTGATACTTAAGCCTCACACCCCACCCTTCATGTGCTAAGTGTGGACCTGGAAGAAGAAAACTCTTACACCTAGGCATTCTGCAGGGATCCATTCCATCCAGACTGCGGTTTGTCGAATGAGCTGTACTAGGTGCTTGTGCAGAGCCTTCCTGCACCTTCTCTGGAATAAGGTAGAGGTTGTAGGTCGTCTGGGTTGTTACAGTGACCTAACACTGCATGCTTTGTATGCTCACACTTTAAAAGTACGCGGGTCGTTCCAGTGTATATACTCCTCACTGCCCCGCCCTGCTGTGGTGACCTCTGTATGGAAACAAGAGGATTGAGAGGATGGAGTCCGAAGGGGCGGTATCTGCCTAGAATATTCTAGAACGTGCACAGTGTGTTTCTGATAACACTTCTGTGTTCTTTCCATTACATGTTGACAGGAAGCCTACAAAGTAAAGTTGACAGTTTTAAAGATTACTGTTTTTAGTGTGTGTATGTATGTGTGCCTGTGTTAGGTTTTTTTTTTTTTTTGCAGGGGTGGGTTTCGAGACAGGGTTTCTCTGTAGCTTTGGAGCCTGTCCTGGAACTAGCGCTTGTAGACCAGGCTGGCCTTGAACTCAACAAAGATCCACCTTCCTCTGCCTCTTGGGATTAAAGGCGTGCGCCACTACCGCCCTGCTGCCTATGTTAGTTTTATGTGCTCCATGTACATGCAGGTACCTGCAGAAGTCAGAAGGTGGCATTGAATCCACTGGAAGTGGAGTTACAGGTGATTGTAAGCTACCACATGTGTGGGTGCTGGGAACCAAACTTGGGTCCTCTGCAAAAGCTTCGAGTGGTCTTCACCACTAAACCACCTTTTCATCCCCAAGCTGTAGGTGTTAAGTCAAACATGGGAACTCTCAGCTCCCACAAAATTCTCTGGTGCTGTGTAGAAGAAACAGCTGAGGCTGTGCCTGTAGCAGTGTCTTTCTCCAGGGATGCTGCAGTAATGCGCATCTGTCCTCCCGGGAAAACATTGCTGTTCATTTGCAACTGCTGCCACTGTCCCTCTCACGTGCAGCAGAGTCCTTGGTCTTCAATGAATCCAAGTTGAAACTTGTCAGAGCCCCACCCAGCTGCTGGACCATTGGCCTCAAGGCAGAGGAGTGACTCAGAAGCTCCTGTCCTGTCCTTGAACACTTGCTGTTCTGGCCACTCCGCTCTTCTGCTCTTCCACAGGAATTTTGCAAGTGCGGCAGTCTGCACGTCCTGCAACCTCGCTCATGGTTGTACAGGTTGCCCATTTGCATAGGTTGCTTTTCCCTTGTTTAACTGTAACAGGTAGCTGGCCAAGTCACCATCACTGGTGACTTTATTTCTCCCTTTCTTCAGTCTAAGATTCCCAAGACTAAGGAATTGTTTTCTAGCCTTTAATTTCATTTCTTCAGGATCAGGACCCAACTCTTCTTCTGTCCTATCTGGGTATCCAGAGTAGATGGATTTACAGAATCCTGTTTCTTTTCTTACTAATAAGATAAAGGTCTATTTGAGTAGAAATAAAAAAGGCAAAGCAAGAAAAATAAAAGCCAGCGGCCCAGCTCAGCGGCCAGTGGGCTTGTCACGTATTAATTTTTCATCGCTGTGGCAAGTTGTACATACATAATCACTTGATTGCAGTGGGAGTTAGGGAGCTCCTATGGTGTCATTTGCATAAATCTTGTTAAGTCAATGGCAGTTAATGAAGTACAAATGAGCCCGGAGAAGGTGACATGCAAATCGTGGGTGGCAGATGGGAGGTCTGTTTGGGGGACGGCAGCTGTGTACTCTCTTTTCTTCTTTCTCTTTAGCATTTTTTAATCTCTATATTTGAGTGCAGATACACAGCCATAAGCCTCCTCCCCTCCCGTGGACTCCCAGCCAGGGTCTAATGCTCATGCTGAGAGTCAGGGATGGCAGGAGCATGCCTCACACACGCATACACACGAGTAGGCGTGAGGTCACTTTAGCTCGTCACACTTTCACAATTGAATTTGGATTTCAGTTGGTGGGGACAAACAAAAACAAGCCTGCGCAGACGTCCCAAAGATTCCAATCATGCAGATACTGTTTCTACTTAACTGGCTTCTGTTCGGGGATCTTTCTTCACTGTTCATGCCGGCCAGCTGCAGGTAGGGAGTCTCAGAGTCCCATACTGTGAGCCTGCCGTGCCCAGAGTGACTTTGCTATTGAAATCAGGTCTGGTGAAGACCCCATCTTGTCAGTGCAGAGTCCCCACAGGCTGGTCTCTGCTTTACCTGGGGTGTCCTTTGTTGGGGGAGGGTTTGCAAAGCCCTGCAAAACACTGCTTCTGCCTTCTGCTTTTAGAAGCCCCGGGTTTCTTATTCGATCGATAGTTTTGATAATTTGAGAGAGTCTAGACTTCACCGAAGAACCCCAGGGAGGTGTATGTAGAAAGCCTGAACCCTGCAGCAGTAGGGTGCTGAGTCCTTGCTGCTCACCTGGATTCTATCCTTGGGATTTCTCCAAGCAGTTTCCAGATCTTTGGATATCCATCCCACATCTCTGCTATGGCTCAGGAGACGCATCTCCGCAATTGTGAAAGAACCTATCTTGTGCCTTCAGTGTCCTGAAGTGGGGGTGGGGCTCTCAAGTCCAGGAGGCCTTTTATTCTCAGATCAGTGGTCAGCCTAGTCCTGATATCATACTGGCCCCTCCAAGTTCCTGTTCTGCCCAGGGGGCGTAGGGGGCATGAGTGACCGTGTGCTGTGATCTGTCAGAGTACTGTGGGGTGTTAGTTACTTTTCTAATCAATGTGACAGAAGAACCCAGGGGAAGAAAGTGTTGACTGTGATCACAGCTCCAGGATGTGGTCAGTCATGGCCTCAGGAGTGTGGGGCAGCTGGTCACATTGTACCCATAGTCAGCAAGCAAAGAGAGACAAAGGCTGGTACTCAGTTCTCTTCTTCCTCTTTTTCTTTTTCTTTCTCTTTTATTAAATCTGGGATCCCTGCCCATCAGATGATGTCACCCACATTCAGTGGGGGTTTTCTTTTCAGTGAGATTACTCCCTAGAAATGTACTCACAGGCATGTCCAGAGGTGTGTCTCCTGGGTGACTCTAAATCCAGGCAGGTTGACAATGACAAGTAAGCATCACATAGTGTCATAGGCTGTTATCCTGTTAGTGCGCGGCAGACACCATGCCCCATCGTTGCACTGATATCCCTGTTACCTGACAGGGCAAGGAAAAACCATTTGGGAGGGCCTCTTTTGGGAGCGTAGTATTTCAGTGCAGGCAGCTGCTTCTCCTGAGGAGGAAAGAATGTGGCTGAATAGTCCTGGTTACCACCCTAGGACAAGGGTGTGTCTATGGCCACCTTCTGGGCCATCAGGTGAGGTGCTCCTCCGCTGGCCTACCAGAGGGCAGGCAGAATCATTCTGAAGCAAGTGGCTAGAGTGTGCCTCCGGCTATTGCTGCAGTGGGGCCTTTGTAGATGTTGGGATGCCCTCAGACTGAGATTTCTCAGCCAGGCTACCACAAGGGCACTTGACCAGTGACGGGGCTGCGCCGTACTCAAGGCTGCCAGGATAAAGGAGTGGCCTGTTAGATGGTCCATCCCTGAGGATTTGAATAATTTACAGAAAATGTTTTAAGAGTATTTACCATAAAGCATTAGCAAAAGTTGAGCACTAAACTCAAGATTCTTTTATCTTTTCAAGTCATACAAAGGGTTTCACTATAGCGTTTTCATTCTGTTATGACCTTCCATGCTAATAGTCTTTAACAGCTTGAATTGTATCTGGCATTGCCCAACCCTGCTTAATTCCTTCCTATCCCTGTGTCTCGGGAGGAAATGGGTCCCTCTGATTTGTCTCAAAAACTTCTGGTTTGGGAACAGACACAATGATCCCCCTGGGGTATGTGACCTGGCTCTCAGACTGGACACTCCAAAAGATGGGTGGTATGTCTACAGTGCACTCTACATGGAAGAGTTCTGGGAATGTTGGTATAGGGTTCTACACAAACCTAAGGCCAAGGTTGTGTTTGTAGGTGGCTGTAATGAAACCATTAACCCGCACCCCACCAAGCCCACATCAGACCTCCCACCTGTGATACTGACCCATGTCTCTCTGGCCACAGTGCTCCTGCATGCTGTCTGCAGTAGAATGTCCCTGCCACCCTCAGCGTGCTCACCCCTGACAGCAGATTCCCCCGTGGACCTGCTCCACTGAGAAGGGCGCATCTGAAGTCCTCAATGGTATCCGTCCTAGGCTTTTCAAGAAAGGCCTCACACAGTGACATTTTTATCTAGTCGTAGCAAAAGTACATTTTCCTTTCCTTTATCTCAAGAAGAGAATTTATTTTTAACTGAGTCACTGATGGCCAAGTTTTAAAGCCAAGTACACCATTTCCTCTTGATACCAACACTGACAGCTAAACTTAAATACATTAGAAACTTGATGAAATTTAATGGACATAGAAGAGCTTGGAAATATTTTTATAAGTTTCTTCATTTCCTTTGAAGTACCTAATACCAGAGTTGTTTGTAGATGAGGGAAAATGAAAACACAAAACACTTGCCATCTTAGAGCCCTCTCACACAGCATCAGTCCCTTACCTGCCTTCCTGAGTCTGTCTTTCTGCCTATGGGGCAGCATTAGCATCAGCCCAGTGCTCCCAAGTGCAGTCTGTAGTGGGGTGCTTGCAGTGATGAGCTGAGTGCTCCCTGCACGTGTGAAAGGCTTCTGACGTGTTAGGACCGTGTACTGCTTTAGATCAGAGCCCTGCTTAAATTCTACCAGCCTGGGCCCAGTTACAGATGAGGAGTCTGCACCTCTGACCCACCAAGGTTGTAGCACTAACAAGGGAAGGAGCTGGGATCAACCCTCTCAGCCCTACAGCAAGCCTTCCGCAAATCTTCTCAACTGCATTTCCCATCTAATACTGGCCATGATACAGTATACACTCCTCAGCAGTGCCGGTGGCTTTGTCTTGTGTAGGACCTAGATGCGGGCTAAATGGGGTCTTATTGTGTTACCCTGAGGCAGATGATATGTAAATCAGGGTTGCAAAGTTGAGTCTTTAAATTGAGCACTTGTTTGCTAGGTGATGCTGATAATGCCCAGGGTCTATACTTTGAGTTTCTCTTACCTAGGCACATGGGGGCTCCTGGAGTTTCTCACCTTTGAGGGTCAAAGTTGATCCCAGAAGCTTATACTTTACATATGATGACATGTGGTATCTTCCTTGTTCTTCTCTCAACACCTTGTTGAATATTGGGATTTTTTCTGCTTCCCTTCGCTGTGTGTACTCATGATGGAATGCTGTCTCCGTGGAGAGGACACAGTAGTTGGTAGGTGCAAGCGTGGTAATGGTGGAAGTGGTAGCGATGATGGTGGAAATGGTATTACTGAATTTTGTAATGATTGTGGCGGTGATTGTAGAGGTGGTGTTGTTGGTAGAGGTGGTAATGTGGTAGTGATGGTGGTGGTAGAGACGGTAGTGATGGTCGTGATCGTTGTAGAGGTGGTAGTGATGGTGTTGTGAGTGGTGGTGGTGGTAGTGGTAGAGGTGGTAGTGATGGTGGTGTGAGTGGTGGTGGTGTTGGTGGTAGTGGTGGTAGAGGTGGTAGTGATGGTGGTATTGGTAGTGGTGGTAGAGGTGGTAGTGATGGTGGTGTGAGTGGTGGTGGTGTTGATGGTAGTGGTGGTAGAGGTGGTAGTGATGGTGGTATTGGTAGTGGTGGTAGAGGTGGTAGTGATGGTGGTGTGGGTGGTGGTGGTGGTAGTGGTGGTGATGATAGTGCTGTTAGTGAAGATGTGATGGTAGAAGTGGTGGTGACGATGGTAGTGGAGGGGACAGTGGTGGCAGTAGCGGTAGGCAATAAGCATGTAAGTTGATGGTGTGAACATTTTTTCTTCCTCAAATGAATTTTATATTCCTCTGAAAGAATTGGTTAATGTTGAAGAAGCTGTGCTGTACATTGTTACACTTTAGAAACTATAATTTTTAACCTATCATCTCTATATTTAACTCTGTTTCATGTATATAAGATGCTATATTTGGATCACACAAGTGACCATTCTCTGTCTGTTCTTCAAAGAATAAAAGCCTTTGTCGGTGGCCCGGAAGTCATCTCAGACAACCAGTTTCTCTCACCCCTTCTACTTCTTAGAAGTAATTTGAAAAAAAAAATTGTCTCTAAATAAATGTCTTCGTGCTCATCATTTACTTAGGAGGAGTTTTTAAATGTTAAAACCACAGATTTAAATAATACTAGTCAGTGGCTTCATGGCTAAAATATTATGCAAATATTCATTCTCCACCACCACTTCGTTGTTCTATAGAAAACTGTTTAAAGTTTGTAAGTATCATGGGAACTCCATAAAAATACACAAGCCAAGATGCTTCTGGGAGTCCCACCTGGGTCATCAGATGATACTGAGGACATCAGGGTCCCCTATTAGGTCATTAGTCTCATTAACAAAAGAATTTAGGAATGGACTCAAGTGATGCATGAGGGTATTTTTAAAACACCCCAGGACAAACAAGCTGTAAATCTCAGCAGCTGCCCAAAGAACAATGGGCAAAAAAAGAAAAAGCTAGGCTGTTTGAGGTAGCATGGGGGACAACCATAGTGGGCAAACAGCCACATGGCAGGGAAGGGACTCTTTGAGAAAAGTAAGGAAATGCAGAGTGTTGGGGGAAGTGTGCTTACATGGCGGGGGGGAGGGGGGTGTAGAAAGAGGAGAAGGAAGTTACAGTCTCATAGTTATTCAGAAAAGGTCACGTGGGGTCACATGCCCATATAAGCCTCTACACGAAGGGTGACGATTCTGGGAAGGAAAAGTACAGTACCTCATTGAAGGACTAATTATTCCCACCTATCTCTTTAGCATGGCTAAGGTGAGCCTGCCTTCCTAGAAGTGGTCCTTTGGCTTTTGATTGGTCCCACCCGAGCCAGAGATTCTATTCTCTTGACCAGTTTCCCTTGATGAGACATTAGTGATGCTCCAGCACTATCTCAAAGAATGACTTGTTAGAGAAGAACGGGACATAGATCATCTTGAGTAGGTGCCAGGCCCTGTCTCAGGCAATGGAGACTTGAACTGTTGGCTAATAATTCTTTGGTTTAGCCACTAATAAGCAATCACATCAGGAGAAGCAATGCGTTAGGGACTGTGCTGCTCTGCTACTGAAGGCTTCTTGGAGGACAATTTAGCACAAATACCTTAGGAAAACACCTGGCCGATTCTGTCCCCATAATCTCCTATCTAGAACTATATTCCAAGAAAATAATTCACAGGGAGAAAGGTGAGAACAGTCTCCAGCAGAGTCATTCCTACTGTTGAAAACTGAGCATGGATGCCAGGCAAGGAGAAGCATTGGACTATGTGTGCACCTCGCTACCTCTGCTTTCAGACAGTTCCTCAGTTTGCATTGCCATTCTCAACCTCGAGCCTTTGTTAGGAACATTGCTCAGCCATCTTGGACTGTCTGATGTGTCTTGAATAGCTGCTGGGTGTGGGCTGAGTTTCTAGAGGGGAGGACATAGCACCCACTCTTTGGTGTGTGTATGAGGAAGCACCTGGTTCACCCACTGCAGTCTGTGACCTTAGCTGCTGCCAATTGGAGAAGGCAAGAGATGCCAGGTTTCTTCATAGAAAGTCACTATTGAGTGTCCCCTTTGGTGATGGTAGTGGGTGAGGACATTGAATTGCTACTCAGATGCTGTGGCCGTAGTCTATAAAACTGTTTTCATAAGTTGTATTCAGTCATGTATCAGTTTAACAAAATTACTTTCTTCTGAAAAATTCTCATAGTCTAATATACCATGTGTACCATGTGTTTGCTTATGTGTGTTTTGTGTATATGTATATTTATATGCGTGAGTATAGGTGTATGTCTGTTTTGTGTGCATGTGTGTGTGCTGTAGGCTAGCAGAACTTATCTCCTAGCTCTTATACAAGAATATCAAGGGTGTTAGTACATAGACTGCTGTTTTTTCCAGTGTCGATCATATCTTTAAATTTTATTGCAACTCAAATATTTCAGAGTTTGGTTGTTAGAGTGGATTGTTTGTTTTTTTGTTTTTGTTTTTTTTTAAGGGAAATAATGGGTTAAATTTTTATTTATTATGTATACAGTAGTCTGCCTCCATGTATGCCCACACGCTAGAAGAAGGTGCCAGACCTCATTACAGATGGTTATGAGTCACCATGTGGTTGCTGAAAATTGAACTCAGGACCTCTGGTAGAGCAGCCAGTGCTCTTAACCACTGAGCCATCTCTCCAGCCCTTGTTTTTTAATTTTCAGTGATTTACTATTTTCTTGGCTCTGCCCATAGTGGAGGGCAAGCTGGAGAGTCACGGGATGATGAAGGGACCTTCCATGTAGACTTTCAGAGTGGTGACCAGAGGCTTCAGGGAGAGTACATGGTGGATAGGTCTGCCCCTAGCTGAGGTTTCCTTTCATTTGGCTCATTCTCCTGTCTGCCACACTGCAGATGTGACTTGAGCCCCACTGTTGCTGCCCTCCACTGAGGCCGAGCCATTAAAGATCTCTAACGGTCCCGCTAGCCAAGTCTGCCTGGGCTTTGTCAGGTGATTCTTTTTCTTTTTTCATTGAAATTAAGAATTGTACTACTTAGGGTTTGACTAATTTTTTCTTAGGTAATGTCTCTCAGTAAGTAAGACTGTACTTATGTACCCATTTATGAAGCATATTAACTAAATTGATAAATGCTGAGCAACACTAATATGATACATTAACCAAAAGATCCCCCCACTCTCCCACCTTCACCTGCTGTCTTTCCATCCCCCCCAACCCCCCCAGACAACCAAGTGGCCTTCTCTGAATCAGTATCCTAGCATGGCAGAATAGCTGCTTGTAAACCTGAGAAGTCACTCATTTTACATATAAGGAAACTGAGTCTTGGGAAAGATAGACTGACCCATGCTCTCATAGGTGGACAGATTAGGACCATCCTTACAGAAAGGAGCTTTTCCAGAGCTCTGTGCACAGTGTATACCATGAGCTGTTTCTTTCTCTTGTATTCATCCAAGGACATACGTAAATAATGTTGCCTGCCACAAGTCTGATTTTGCTAGCATTGTGACTGGCCATTCTCTTTAAGCCTCCTAAAATAAATGAGAAGCATGGCCCCGGAGAAGACCTGGTTCTCACAGTGGAACCCAACCCACTCGGTGTGTGTGTATCTCGCAAGCAGCCCTGAAGCGACATTTGTCCCTTTAACAGATGAGAAAACCAACAGATTTATCACATGAGAAAGCCAAACTTCACCTTGCAGGACTCAGACCCAGTTTGCTTACTCCCCAAACTCACTAAGCCCCTGCTTCAATTTCACCACTTAGATCAAAGCCCGTACACAGCTCAGGTACCCAGAATAGCTGTGGGAAGATTCTCTGGGTAGAGCTTGCTTGTGAGGAGCAGTTTGGTTGCATGGCATCCATGTTCCAGGGTATAGCTAGTCCTGAAGACCTCTTTCCCCTAAAGCAAAACCCTCTGAGTGTATCCAACAGCCGTTGTTGGTAATTGGAGTAGCAGGAATTCGCTGTGGTTTTAATTAGCTGATTACTAGTTTTCTAAAATGTACTGTACTCACTGTGGGTCTTGCAAATTGGTAACCGGTAGCTACCAGCGTAATTAAATATTTCAGAGCACTTGGCTGCAGTAGCATTGAACTGTGAAGAAATAATGCTGTATAGCCAATCAAAAAGAGATACTTGTAAACTCATTTACAGCGGCAGTGTGTGTTAGGACCATCATAGGGATGCTTATTGCAGGAGAAATTAAAGATACAATTTTGTGCTAAGAGGCAATATAGAAATTAGTTCCTGAATTACTTGTTAATTGATTTGGTAATCCCCTCGGGCCCGCATGCTCTTTTCCCCCCTTTTTGTTGTTGCATTCAGTTAACAGTGACTATTCCCAGAGCAATAAAAATATTTTTCACACTTAGATTAGATAATGCCCTCTCATCACACTGCCCTTGTTTGTATTTGCAGCACTAAAAAGCACCTGCCTCAGCTGCAGCTTGCCTTTTCCGGCTGGGTGTGGGTCTTTGTGTTCCAGCCACTCAGGCCAGTGTCTTCATGGGACGGAATGATTCCTGCAGAAGGGAGAGCATGTTTTTATACTTCCTGTTACTGACCCCCCCACACACCTCTTCCCTAATGGAATCCCTCCTTTTTTATCAACAGTAGGGAAGATCCCATAGACTTGATTCATACAACTCTTACTGTTTACAATTCAGCAAGAATAAACAAGACCATTTGCAGGAAAGTGCAAATTGCTACTGGAAATGATTTCCAAAGACAATGATGCCCGTTTACCTACACTGAAATTGAGCGTGCATAAAAGAAGCACCCAGGAAAGACTGGGCCGGTCAGAAATGGCTTCCTGCACTGTGCTTGACCTTTTGCCTTCCTGCCTAGAGACTCAAAGGAAAGGACATTGAAATTGAGACTCACATTGATGCCGCTTCTGTCTCTTACAGGACATTCTTAGCATCTTGTGGGCTGCTGCACACCTTGCCCACTATCATGGAGGACTGCTGGGGAAACGGGATTCCACTGGGTTTAAAGTACCCAGCTGTGTTGTCTGCTGCCCTGTGCACCCGTGTTTGTAAATACCATTTTGCTTTCACTCAACTATGCACCCAGCATACTTCCTCTCAGGACCTGCTTTCTCAAGTAGATATTTGTCCCATTACTGGAGATTGAACCCAGGTCCTCACACCTGATAGACAAGCACTTGGTCATTATCTACATACATCTCCAGCCCAGGTGATATTTCATTTTCAGTTAAGAGCAACAATGTTTACATTTAACAATTTCTTTTTCAGTATAAAGCTGTGGCTGGAATTAATTGGTCTCTTATCAGGGCACAGTTATCCCTTTGTTCATCTGGTAGACATAATTGCCCCATGGTCAATCCCAACGATAAAATGAATACTTAATCTGAACACCATCTCTGTGTTAGCTGGACCCAGGGATAGAGGTAGCTTGATGAGTTAGCTTCACTTAGCCCCAGCTCTCTGCTGAGAAAACCCAGGTTGCTAGAATATTCCTCACTAGTGTGGCCTATTAAGGTCCTATAGGCCTCTGCCACTGAGAGATGCTGTTAATTTGGTGTCCATCATCAAGAAAAGATGCGCTCTTCATCTTGAGTTTAGTTTTGTTACCTTGCTCCATCCTTCTTGTTCCATTCCCCCAGATGGTTTTAAATGTCGTCACCACCATTTTCCCACAGAACCAACTGTGCCACACTTGCCTAAAGTTGCTGCGCAGGTACCTAAATTCATCCCTTTGCTTTACCACATTATAAAGAGTCAGGGTTTGGACAGCATCCCCTAAAGTGATGCCTTTTTTATCTTCCTTCCTGGTTCCACTGGCCCCATATGTTTGGTTATCCTGCCTTCAATTTTCAGATAACACAGAAGGCGCTTACTTCACTTTATAGAGAATTCAGCAGGAAGTCCCACTTGGACCTGAGGAATGCAAGAAGCAAGGGACATGTACACACCTGGGCTGCTGATAACTATGGCACTTCTTCCCAAATTGCAGAGGGTAGGAAATACATTGGTGTGCAGATTGGGAGAGCACGGTTGGAAACATCAGATGTTACAAATAGGGCTTCCGCCTTCTCTAAGCAGCACATGTTTGAAGATAATTTCTAGTTTTTCCCATGGGATTGATGTTTTTCTTCAAGGGCTTCCATGAATTTGGTTATCCACCAAGACCCATCGTGTGCATTCTGGGGTTCAGGCCTTTGGCTGAGGGTCTGGTATAAGATGACTGGCAGGACACCTCCAAGGTGATGGCTGTCTGTACTTGGTCTTTCTCGGGGTATTTCTGCACTCGGATGACTATTTTTCCTAATACTTGGACTAATAATTTTTAATGGCTCACATTGAGTAGGTGACATTTTGGTTCATTAATGAACCTTGTCAATGACTTTTAAATAGTTCTTCATGTGTGAGGGTACTTTGTCATGGTTCCAGAAAGGAAGAGAGAGACGGCATGGCCATGGGTAGCTTCCCACATGTTCCCCGAGCTGTACATGATGAGGACCATACTATCTCATGTCCTCTGCCCTGAGTTCCACTTCCAAGTTTATCACCGAGGAAGGACCCGCTGGTGGGAGCTTTTGGAGGTCCAGAGAAGCCAACCTGGCAGGGTTCCTGTGTGGTAATAAACTTTCTAGAAGACTTACTCAGATCACTGAACAACCTGCTGAAATGGCACCTTCATGAAGAAAAGAGGTCTGATATAATCATTACAAACCTCCCTAAGGAAGGTGGGTGTGGATAGTGATCTTGACTTTTGGATTCCTGGTGGTGGGGGATGCTAGTTGTTCTCTGGCTTCTGGGCAACGGGTGTTTCTCGGGCACAGGTGGCGTGGCGGTAAGAGTTCCAAGAACAGCAAAGCAGTGCAGCAGGCTTTCCTGGCCCACCAGCCCCCAAGTCATGACACAGAGACTTATTATTCTATTATTATGAATGCTCAACCTTAGCTTAGGCTTGTTTCTACCTAGCTTTTTTATTTTTAACTTAAATGAATCCATTTCTATTCATCTATGTGCTGTCCCCAGGGCTCGTTTACCTTATCTACACACAGTCCATACTCATTTCCTGCTTCCTCTGTGTCTGGCTACCTTGCTGACTTCCCTTTTCTCTGCTCACCAACTCTGCCTAGCTATTGGCCATCCAGCTTTTTAATTAGACCAGTCAGGTGCCTTAGGGAGGCAAGGTGAAACAGCAATTCATCTTTATATAGTTAAGCAAATACAACATAAACAAAAGTAGCACATCCTTACGTAGTTGAACAAATGCATATTTTTACATAAACAATTAGTCTGAACACAAACAAATACAGCGCATCTTTACATAGTTTAAACAAATCTGTTCCACAGCAAAGCAGCAGTTGATCTGTGTTGCTAACTGTGCTGTGGTGGAGGTCGGGGATGGACACCAGCTCCTGGCGTGTACAGACCACAAGGTCAGGAATCTAGTATTAATCCATTTGGTCATTCGTGTATCCAAAACATCCAGAGCAGCCCTCAGTAAGTACTTACTTGGGGGAGGGGAACCTTTGTTCTTGCAACCGCCTCAAGAAGATAAAGATTAATACCTTCCCTGATAAAGTGCTCCGAGAAGTTCAGCTGCACTCTTGGGGTCACACAGCTGGGAATTGGCAGTGCCATAGCCCTTCAGCTTTCAGTAGGAAGCACATTCTGTGTGTTCTGGAAGGTTTGCAAAAAATGCTTGGAAGAAGTGTCCAGGGAGGCAGTGCCTAAGCTACATTCCGAGAAGGTGAAAGTAAAGGTCCTTTTTCTTAGGACACCTCTCCTGGACAGTGACACTCCCCTCCCCAAGTTCTGAGGACCAGGTGTCATTACTTTACACTGTGCCTCCAACAGAGGCTGCTCAGCAGCCGAGTGCTCTTGCATGCCTGTAGCCTTTCTGCAGCCAAGAGTTGGGATGGGGACACCACTAGGGCCTTTAGCCCTTGATTGTGCCATTCTAGCCTGTGCTGCAGTAGCTACTGGAATCCATAGAGGTCAGCCCAGCTGCCCGGACCTTGCTTGGCGATGAGGCTCTTCATTTTCTGTAGATATCTAGAGCACTATGACCTCTCTCAGAACCAGTCTCTCTTCTGCTGTCATACATACGGTGAGCAGCACTGCAGGGACAAGTGTGTCTTGAAGATAGAGGTTCTATGGCACATTAGCCAAGCTCAAGAGTAAGAACACGGAGACTGCCTGAGCTGCAGAGGGCTCCCCACTTCAGACTGAGGCTTGCTGGCAATTGTGTGTCGGAAGTACTATGAGTCAGAAATGTACTTAACACTTCTAGCTGAAGGGTACCCTGTACAGTACACAGCAAACTGGGGTGGCCACCACTGTGATCATGGGTCTAATGGAGGGGGCGGAGATGCACTTGCATCCCTAGCCCAGAATGCCAAATTCAAAATTGAATTTGATCTGGATGTAAGGACTCTCTGACACCCTATTAATGGCCAGGGTTGATTTGGCTGACCTGACTATCTAGGTAGGTATCTCCTTTTTCCTTGTGTTCTTACTCAAACTGCATGCTCAATTGAAGAGGACAGTCTTTCCCCATATGGCTAAGAGCTTACCGATAACTGCAAATTCTATAAACAATCTCTCAAGGTACTATTTTATTGATCATGTATCATGTTTATACTAGCATAGAGTTGAATGCCTTGATCTGAGCTATTTTAAGTTGGGGACCATCTACAAGGTCCAGTAGAAGGAAGGCTGTTGTGATTAAAACAGAAGGAACCATTAAGAGTAATCGCTTAGGACCACAGAAGATTTGGACAAGGAAGAACGTGGCTCTTTCTAGGAGTCTCCATGAAAGCAGGTGGGCGGCCCTTGGTGGAGTGGTGTACTAGTAAGTCAGTTATATCTGAAGGGACTCTCAGGTATTTACTAGGCTGAGCTTTTCTTACTCCAAGAGCCTCTTGCTGTCTGTCACCAGTGGTACTGCTACTCCCTGGGTCAGAGCAAGCCTGGTTCAGGAAGACTTGGAACTGGTCTTGAGTTTCCCCTCCAGAACATCATGCTGCTAAGCTGTCTGGTAACTAGAAAGCTACAGATAGTACCCAACAAGTCCTAAAGGACAGAAGCTGTTGTGAACTCAAGAATCAAGTGTGGGATCCCCTGGGGGTCTGTAGGCTCAGAATATTTTTTGAGAGAAGTGATCAAGGAAGGTTCTGGCTTCCTTGGGCAGGCCCTATAAGGTCCAGTCCCAGGTCTGTCATCATTTGTCCTAGTGAGAGCTACCGGACATGCCTTATGGTGGAAAGATGCAGAGAATATTTCCACAGGGCTCCTATTACCAGGATCCTCACTTGAGGATCCATTTTATACAAATTGTGGTCACATAAGACATACCACTGCCCAGTCTCTATACTTTACATGAGGGCTCACTCCCAGTTTTGTGCATTCTGTAGTCTGGGCAATATATACCAAGCATATACACTACTGCTGTATTATTCCAAATAATTACAGTGTATATCTTGAAGGTTCTGAACTCTTCCTATGTTTATTCCTCCTTCCCCGATTCCCGGGCACCACTGATCATTTTACTGTCTGCACAATGGTGCCCTTTTCAGATGGGATGCTGAGTAAGTTTCATTTTCAGCTGAGACAACCTAAAGTCACCTGGGAAGAGTTTCAGTGAGGGATAGTAGGAATTGGATTGTAGCCTGTACACATGTCTGTGAGGACTCATAGTCATTGGGTTGACCTGTGGGCATGTCTGTGAGGGATCATAGTCATTGGGTTGACTTGTAGGTATGTCTGTGAGGGATCATAGTCATTGGGTTGACCTGTGGGTATGTCTGTGAGGGATCGTAGTCATTGGGTTGACCTGTGGGCATGTCTGTGAGGGATCGTAGTCATTGGGTTGACCTGTGGGCCTGTCTATGAAGGATCATAGTCATTGGGTTGACTTGTAGGCATGTCTGTGAGGGATCTAGTCATTGGGTTGACCTGTATGAATGTCAGTGAGAGATCCTAGTCATTGGGTTGACCCGTGGGCATATCTGTGAGCGATCATCTTAACTGATGTGGGAAGACTCTACTCTGTCCATTGTAGATAGCACCATTCCTTAAGCAGGCAGTCCTGAACTTTGTAAGAGTAAAACATGGTGCTGAAGGCACGTACATAAGCAAGCAAGCTTGAATGCATTCACTTTTCTCTGCTCTTGACTAGGTGTCATGTGATTAGCTGCTTAAAGTTTCTGTCTTGACTTCCCTACAGTGGTGGACTGTAACCTGGAAATGTGAGCTGTAAAACTCCAATTCTCTACTGAGTTGCTTTTTTCTCAGAGCATTTTATCATGGCTTCAGAAATGAAACCAGGGTCGTGGCATTCACTCACACACATTTAGAGGTTTTCTCAACTTTTCTCATGATTGGAGAGTTCATTTTTTTTCTTCTTAGTACTTCGTAATGCACTGTTGTCAGAATCTGCCACAGGGTCTCTATGCACCTCTTGGAAGGGCCTCTTGGGTTCTGCCAAGTTTGGACAGCAACGATAAGACTGTTGCCAGCGTTTGTGTCTGAGGGTTTTTCTGGACATCGTTCTCAGCACATGTGTGCGAATCCCAAAGAACACAACTGCCAGGTTATATGAGAAGAACTTTTAATTTTGTAAGAAACTGTCAAACTGTCTTCCAAAGTGGCTGCACTCTCCTGCATTTTCACCACCAAAGTACAGACTTCCTGTTGACCCAAATTCCTCAGCACTTGCTCTTGTCAGTTTCAGATCCTGGCAGTTGTTGCACAGCCAGGTCTCCTGAAGTTCGCAGGTCTCTAGGGCATCCGATGCCGTGGCCTGCTTCCCCACCTTTCCGTTCTCTGCGGTGGCATCTCTGTTCCAGTTGCTGCCCCTTCCAGTGTCCATGGTATGCCTTGGTGAGGTGCCTCTATGGCATGTGTCATCTACAAACACCTTCCCTGGTCTGTGGCTGTTGAGATCATTCTCCTCGTTAGTGTTCTTCCCTGGGTTGATTTGTGGCTTCATTCTGATCTCAGGCTTGTTCAGTTTGGCCTGTAATGTTCTATTACCATATTCCTGATAGTAGTGGAACCCCTGTCAGCCATTTTTACATTGTTTTACAGCCTTATGAGTGAATGCTTCCTCAACTCTTGATGGTCTAATTAGCCAGGACCTCAGGATGCAATTTTTTATAAGTTATAACACGTTACAAGTTACAAGTTCAAAGGTCATTCCAGTTTATAAATACTCAGGAACATGCAGTGTTCACGTGTGTAGCCATGCTCCCTGTCCTGGGTCAGTGCTAATCTCTGTAATCATCAGGGAACAGAATTTAGTGACTTCTGCTTATGCTAGCTGGAGTCACCTGACCATGTGCACACCAGGCTCTACTGAGCCTGGGGGAGAGGCACAGCCCGTGACCAGGAAAGCAGGTAGGGCATCAACAAAAATACCATGGGTGAGTGGGTAGTATGAGCAGGGAGAGAGAGAAGAAATGCTAGGAGAACATCTCTTTCCCCCTCCTTCTTGGGCATAGGGCAGATGATACCCACTTCATGGCAGTAATACCCCCTCCAATACCATAATTGCAACCAGGATCAGGGACTTGGCTCTGAGATTGCATGACTAAGAGGTGAGACCTGTAGCAGTTGATGGGCAAGGTGGATCGCAGGAATGACAGGGCAGCCTCCTAGTAGGTGGTTTTGGCATAGTTGCTGGCAGGGTGGGGTTGGCAAGCAGGCTTCTGGGTGCAGGGGTGACCAATGTATCAGCACTGGGGGTCGGTCTGTCCATTCTCCCTCAAACCTCCTCCTCATAACACTCCCTGCTGCTATCCAGGCTGTTCCCCCATCTTCTGGCTTCTACACAGGCATGAAGACTTGGTTGCTGAAGCAATATGTGATCAGTAGTGTATATACAAGTGTACTTTCCAAGCGGAACCACCCATAGTTACATCCCTTGTCCATTTCTGTCCTTCTAGTGGCACTTGTAGTACCATGTACCCTGTCCTCACTCGTCTGCCCTGCTTTGTTGGTGTAAGTGCTACTTACAGCCACTCTGGTGATTGCCCAACCTGGCTGTTGTCCGCGAGTTTGACAGTCCCGCAGTTGGCTAACTCTGGCTCCATGTGTATGTGTCAGTTCTCCTTCCAGCTGAAGCAGTCTGGTAGAGCATGGGGAGCATGAGGGCGAAATCCACTCCAGCAGTGACTTCATCTGGGCTAGTTGGAATTGCTGCAGTCGATTGAGTTCCCATCTTAGAGCACTGTGGGAGAAAGATCAGTCCTGGGTCATCCACACGCACAGGTACAAGCTGTTCTGTCCTATCTAGTATATGGCTTAGGAGTTTAGTTCCTAAGGACAAAATATGGAGTAGATTATCACTCTGTGTATCTTCATACCTCCCTTCTCTTCTCTACCATCATCCCCCAGCTTGCATAGTAACTGCCTGCCTTCCCAGGCTGTGTGTAAAATGGCAGAGCTGCCTACCCTTGCCGTGTATACCAAGTCATGGTGTGTCAGGAGGGCAGAGTTCCCCCATTCTCTGCAGCTCGACTCATAATTATAACTCTTAATTCACACATTCAAGCCTGCCTTGAGAAAACATTTTATCTGGAATGTCATATTTGGGGCACCTTACGCTGGAGTTCGCATCCGTTTTTGTCGATTATTCATTCAGCAGACTATTATGAAGGAGGTCCCCATGAGGGGATAGGAAACTGCCGTTTAAATAAAAGGTCACCCCAGGAGGAGAGGCTCTGAAATGAAACAGGCAGCTGGAGAGAAGGCCAGTGTGGCAGGAAGCCGCTCACCTCTTGGGAGCCTGTGTGAGGACAAGCTCCGTGACAGTGCTGAGGACACAACTCTGGGTCGCAGGGACAGCGCAGCCCCTCTCAGAACTCTGAGCAAGCAGAACAGCCTCTGTCGGGGGGAGAATTCCAGACTCCTCCCTGTTGTAGCCGCATGAGGACATCCGATTCATAAACTACAGTAGACAGCGTGACTTTCAGGAACTAGATTAGGACGACTCAGTGTGACCTTGTGCTCCCCCACGTCTGCTGCACACACTTCTCCTGCCATCCCCAGACACATAGCAGCCCCCAGGTGGACAGCAGGCCCTCCGGCGTGTTCTCCTCTAAGCAGTACCCACATGGAGCCAAGGTGACTGTGTTATTTATCTCACTGCAGTGACAGAATCTCAGATGAAAAGAACTTAAGAAAGTTGGGTCTAATTCTGGCTTGCAGTTTGAGGGTACAATCTACTATGACAGGGAAGGCATGGCACCAAGAGCTTGAGGCTGGCATATTGCATTCACAGTCAGGAGCAGAGAAAGAGGAATGTTGGCTCAGCTGGCTTTCTTTTTATTCAGACCAGGACCATAGCATGTGGGATGGTGCCCATAGTCAGGGCCCAGCTTCCCACTTTGGTGGGAACCCCCCCCCCCATGGTCCAGGGAGGTGGCTCTGCAGGTAAAAGCACTTGATTTGCAAGCATGACTTTGATCCCTGGAACCTGCAGAAAGATAGAGTCAATACCATTAAATTGTCCTCTGACCCCCACATATGTATGCTTGCAGCCACCTACACATGCATGCACCTCAAACCCAATGATAATACTAATTTTTAAAAAGAATTGCCCTCACAGACCCTCTCCAAGAGTAAATCTTGTTAACAACATTTCTGCTCTCAGGGAGCTTCCAGAAAAAAAGAAAAAAAAAAAACTATTAAAACTGTTAGCAGGGTTTCAGTCACAACTAATGTTGACTTTTCAATGGTTCCCACTGCCAGCCCCAAAGTGTCCTTACCCTTTTGGAGGCACAGAAGCCCTGGCCTGAGTACCACCCCCGCCCCAAGCACACATCACGAGCTCCGATATGCCCCATCAGATTTCCCGGTGCACAGACAGACACTGTGTGATGGCTTCCATAGGTTGGTTTCTAGGCTCGCAGAAACCACCTATTATCTTCACCTATTATCTCTCTTGGAAACCTAGCACTTTTGAAGATGTCTTCCTAGCTCTCTCTGCTTGGAAACTTTCCTGGTTCTCTCAGGCAAGACTATCTCCCACCCATGGCTGCTCCTTAGCACCTTGTCTACTTGTTACCCCAGGTGACGTTTTCTGGCTCATCTTTGGCTCTCCTGAGACAGTGGCTTCTAAGAGGATTTTCCTTGTGTCAACGTATCCCTGTGCGGCACACTCGCAAAAGAGAGCTTGCCTCCATCGTGAGCAGAGAGCTCCCATCGTGTTGAATGCTGCTCATGCGGTGTGTTAATCAGCATGTGTAGATTAAGGTGGGAGGTAATGAAGCTTCTGCTGCCTCTCTGTGAGGCGACGATGGCGGTGGAGAACAGCTTACTGCTGGCTGGAGTGGCTCGGCTGTCACCGTGGTTATTAATACGTTGTAAAGACATTTTGGGGATTCCGCCATATTTTGTATGGTTGCCAAAAAAATGTTGACAGTCGTATTGTGGTTAATAAATTCATTTAGATTTATAAGCATTGTTTACAGAACCTGTTCGCCTGCTGAATCTCCGGCAGCATCTGTTCCTTCTTACTAATTAACTGCTAATTACGAATGAGCTTTGTGTGTTTGTCAGTATAACTGGCTCATGCATTTTGTAAGGAACATTAACAAATTGATTTACATAGCGGCAAGGCAATCAGAAGAGTAAACTGAACAGCAAGCATCTAAAGCCCTTTAGCCGGTTTCTGAATGAAGCAAACTTTTGACACTGTAAATACGGTTGTATGTTTTCCATTACCTTAATTCTTTGATAAAGGCACAGCGGCATAAAACAGTGTAGGCTGAGCACTAGTCAGGTTAGAGAGGTGCGACAGAGAACCGGAGCACTGGAAGGTTGGTCTCGTGAAACCCATCAGGGAGCCAGCAGGATACAAACTCCAAAACACAGACCCGTGGGAAGCAGTGCCCGCTCCTGACATGAAAACCTCTTTGGGAGAAAGAGCATAGCATCAACATGTTGGGCCGCTTTATCTATCCCTGGAGTTGTGGGGTACATCTAACACCAAGTGCATGTCTCAGCCTGCATGCTGCAAGCCCTTGACCAGAAATACGAGCTCTAGCATCTGGCACCCTGGCTCTTCTGGGGCCCTGCTGGTGTGAGGTTTTGCCCTTAAGGACAAATCTTTCCCAGAACTCATCAGGTGGAGAATTTCAGATGATCCGGCCTCACCTGTCTACCCTCTCAGAGCACGAGGAGAAGACCAAAGCAGGCCCTTCTGACAGAAAGCCATTGGCATCCAGCAGCCCTAAGCATCCAGCCTCAGCTGCAACTGAAGCTCTCCTTTCAGCTACCAGAAAGCGAGGGTTGCCATAACCCGTGTGCATGCATGGGGGGAACTGGCGAGAGCTTCAGTCCTCGCTGGTTCTCAGACAACAGGAAGTTCCACAGGGTAGCAAAGAAATTTTGAGAATGATTCAAGTTCAGTATGCTGAAAAGCAGCTAAGATCAGCAAAGCATAGCTGTGTTCGGAGTTGAGACCCTCACTAAAATATATGCATTGGCATGAGCCTTGACCCTAGAGTTGCTTGGAAGGTCAAGGGCGTTGGGTATAAAGACCAATCAGGGCTTTGAATTGAGACTCTATAGCTGTGACTCTCTCACAGACCATCAGAGCTCATAGGGAAATAGTGATAGATAGGCCATCATCTCTATTTTTACCTGATAGAAGACGCAGCTAACCCATGACAGAGGACATAGTAGACAGCACTGCCGTTGCCTGTGCCGTCTTCTACTCGTCCTGTGTTGAGGTAGCACCACATTTGATCTTTAGAGATCATAGCGACTGTACACAGGGGTGCTTCCTTTCTCGTCAGCAAATTTATTCCTCTTAATCTCAGATACACTTGGAAAAATTTAAGCACACAAAGTAGTATACCACAGAATGTAGGCACAAAGAAAGTGTGTGGGGGAATGCTTGTTTGACAGCTGAGCCATCTGATGAATGCAGTCAATGGTACTGTTGATTGGAAACAGACTGGTCTTGTAAATACTTGCAGTCAGCATATGTTTAAGTCATGTGCCAGAACACTCATGCAACAGGATGGATGGAAGCCACGTTCTCTGAAGTGCCTATTCCTCCCAACGAGAATTAGCAAGATCAACGTGGATTGCACTAAATACTGTGGAGTGGGTAACTTCAGACCCACGAAGCCTACTTTTTCTGGTGTGGGTGTTGACTACTTTCCCCTAAGTGCAAAGAGGTAATAGGTTTGAGAGAGATTCTGTCAGACCTAAACCTACAACCTGGGAGGAACCTGTGGCCTAGGTCTGTCCCCAGGAAGAGATGCCCAGGGAACCCAAAGGGGACATTCCCTCTAGTGCTGTGTGCATGTCCTCCACCCCCAGGATTGACTGTTTTTCACAGATGTAGTAAGAAACCAGAGCTTTCCTCTTGGACCCTGATTCAGGGTTAAGCGTGAGTTAGAAGCAAACACTTTAATTGGGGGGCATTCGGTAGCATTCCAGTTTCTAAGACTCTGGTTTAAGTGGTACCCCTTAGGAGTTTACTTTGAAACATAAAACTCTTTTTTCCCAGCCAACTGGGATGAATGTGTAGTTTATTCAAGAGACAAATTTGTAGGTGTTCCCATATTTAAAATCAGGTGCATTGTATATTTAACATGAGAAACCTAAATGTCAGAAGACATGCCATTGGTGTTCCTGTTCCCAGAAGCCTAGTTTGTGTTTCCTTGGAAGCATTTTTTTATGGAAACAAGCTTTAAAATAAGTTTATGAACAGTATATTTATAGCAGTAAATGAAATATTTACACTTCTCCATGTAAACATTTCACAGGAGATTGCAAAGCCTTGGTCCCGCAGCTTTCGGCCTTGAGATGTGTGTCCATACATAGAAGATAGGCAGCACTTCAGGGGTCATTCGTCCTGGGGAGTGGCTGGGCTTCCTCCCATGCTTCTCAAAGATATCACAGAAAACCTGTTAAAAACAGAACCCGAGAGGCCAGACCCAGGTTCTGTGAGTGGTTCCTAGGGAGTCTATAATCCCTTGAGACCTCTGCTGGATTGCCACCTCCCGTGAGAATCTCTGCTCAGGGAGCTACCTCCTTATTCCCTTTCTCACTTGCCCAGAGTGCCATCTCCCACTAGGGGATGAATCTAACACACACAGACACACACACTAAGTTAAAGAATCTTAGATCTTAGCTCTGAGCCTGGCTTTTCCCATAATAGCGCTGCTCTAAGTCCCATAAGAACCTACGCTTTGAGTGTCCCCTCCCTGAGAACCCTGCTCTTGGTCTATCTCCCCGTGAGAGCCCCTCCTCTAGGCAAAGGTTTTATCAGACTGGTGCTCTCTCTTTTCTTGTAGTTTTAAGGAATGGAGAGGTCTCTGCCATTTTGCATGTGAAATAGTTCCTTGTTTTCAGATTATTATCATTGAAAGACATTTCTGTAGCTTGATTTCAACCCAGAAATAGATGTCACCAACACAGGGTGCGAGAAACTTGGAAAGAATTATGAACTTCTCCTGAAATGAGAAAGTCAGTGAAGGGAGGCAACATAACCAGAAAAGGGGAAAATTAAAATCTGAAATAATTTATGAGCAAAATAATTCTCCAGCTAAGAGTGTTTTAGCTCTGTATTGAAAACATTTGAGAAGAGTGTTTGTAATCAGCCTATATTGGGATTGGGGCAGTTCAAGGCCGCCCTGAAGCCTAGCCAGGCCATCAGGACAGTGAACAAGGGCTGTCCATCAGGAGTCTAGTGGATTTGATCACTGCAGTAACTGTTGAGACTACAAGACTGAGAGACACGGAAGTGGGGAGAGAGGTGGAGACAGGAGGATTCCGAAGGCTCACTAGCCAGCTACTATAGCGGGGTTGGCAACACCAGGGCCAGGGAAAGACCCTGTCTAAAAGCAGTCAGCTTGGCTGGACCAGGTTAGCTCATACGGTATAGTGCTGGTCACTCAGGCCTGATGGACTGAGGGAGGGAGGCGGAAACTGACTTCACCGGTTGTCCTTGGCCTCCACGTGTGTACTGTGGAACATGCATGTGTGTGTGCATGTGCACATTAGAAAGTAATAAACTTTCTAAGTAAGGTAGAGACAGACAGCCAGGATTGACCTCTGACTTCCGCATACATGTGACATGTGTGCATATTCACCAGCACACACACAAATGAACACAAACACACATGCAGTCAAGGATAAGAAATTTGAAATCCCTATCTAGGGAATCAGGAGAAAACTGAAGAGATTGATACTATAGTAGAAGAAAAAAAATGCTGAGCGAGGGAGGAAGATTGAGATCAAACAGGAAAGAGACTAAAAGCTTCTATTCACTTGTGTCACTGAAGCGTTGGAGAGGAAGTAGGCGACGGGCTATGGCGGAATGAACAAGACAATCCTGAGAAGCCCAGCCCTGATGAAAAGCGGGACAGCAGGACCAGGAGGTGCTAGCTAACACATAATAAATAGTGCTATGACCAGTCGTTCTATTCTGTAGGGCACATTTATTTTAAGATTAGTTACGAGTTTGCCGGGCGATGGTGGCGCACGCCTTTAATCCCAGCACTCGGGAGGCAGAGGCAGGCGGATCTCTGTGAGTTCGAGACCAGCCTGGTCTACAAGAGCTAGTTCCAGGACAGGCTCCAAAACCACAGAGAAACCCTGTCTCAAAAAACAAACAAACAAAAAAAAAGATTAGTTACTAGTTTGTCATTTAGTAATTTATAATTATTCCCAGCACCCATCAAGGGCACTCTGCATGCCGGGCACTCTTTGATTTCCACCAGATACCACTCAGGTTCTGCCACCTTGTGACAAAGAATGGATGATTTTAAGCAGCCATCCCTTCCTGGAGTCTGGCCCGAGTATCCCCTCTTCGTGACCTCCTGTTTGCCTGAAGCCTCTGTGCCCACTGCTCTCTCCCCTCCTCACCAGCTCCCCAGGTTTTCCACGCACAGCAGGGTTTTCAAGCGCTGACATCGTAGTAGAGTTTGCACCCTGAAATCGCATGATCACACCCACCTTGGTGCGTGGATCACTGCCTACTGGTGTGAGGTGCCATTTCCGTGGAGGACCTCACCTCGTCACTGGAAACTCTGTGTGCCCCCACCCTGTATGCTAATGTTGGGCTTTCCTCTTCTCCATTTCTTAGTCTCAGAGTCCAGCCCAAGTATGCGAGGTTGCCCAGGTCATGAACAGCTTATATGCCTCAGATGTCTTGGTCTGGAGTGCACTCTCGGATCGGGCACTCCTCGTCAGGACTCTGGTGGTGAAATGTGGGGAGCCATAAGTAACCTGGGGAAATTGACCAGCCAGAAATTCACAGTACCTTCCAATAAAGCTTAGCAGAACCTGTGGCCCGGTCACCCCTGGAATCCTAGCTGTTTCCCTCATCGTCCTGTAGTTTTGTGACGGGTGGGCGTTGTTTATCATGTCTGATAGGTGCTAACTCCACCCGAGTACCTCAGCATGTCCTGACGAAGTCTCTGTTCCTCTCCCTGTTTCTCTTATTTTAAGGAGCAGATCTCAGTGCAATTGGTTCTTTTGTAATCCATTGACTTTCAACATGAAACATTTTCTGGGAAGGACCAAGAAAGACCACACACATTTCCTCCCTGTAGGCTAGCTTCCTAGTCGGCCACTTCCGTAAACTGAACGCGCTTTCATGCGCAGACAAAATACTAATTACAATCAAGGATTCAGATGTTACAACTAGATGGAAAGGCTTATGGCCCTGCTGCCACTCCTCTTAGCTTTTTCCTGCAGCATCCATCAAGTCTGAGTGCCTTCCTTGCTGGGCTTCTGTGACACCAGCTTAGTGTTTCCCACCCATCCCTGCTCCCAGCCCGCCTCAGCCCCTTTCCCTGTTGGAAAGCAGGTCTAGGGAAGAGGAAATTGAGTTGCTTGCTCTGCCCCTGCTGAACACCATTTTCCTGCTAGAAGGTTCCTTTTCTCTTGTTGACCTGCACTGCCCCCCTCATCCTTGCCTTTTTCTGTGAGGGCACAGTTTAGAGCTCCGCTCCTGGCCTGCTCCAGCAACTCTGTCCCCTGCCATCAGAGTCACAGTCTAGCTCCTAGCTTGCCTTGTAGAACTGCACTTTTCTGGCCCCTGGGTGACATCTTGTTTTCAGACAGTGCTGTCCCTCCAGCATCACGCCACAGCCCTCCGAGCCCTGCAGCTGTAGCTGTGAGGCACGCACTAGGTTCCTGAAATGTCCCCACATGCTCCTGCAGAGTCTGCTCTCCCCTCCTCACAGCTCACTCTCTCCAGCTCGGGCTGAATTCCTCTCTGCCCCGAATCAGAAGCCTCTCTTTTCAGACCTGTCACCGCTCTCCGGAGCCGCATGGGATTATAATCCAGGAAGTAGAGGTCCCTGTAGCGCACTGAACCCGGCCATGTCCACAGGCAGCGCTGGAGCAACACGGAGACTTGTTGCAGTCTTTCCTTTCCCCTTATGCGCACGCCTCACCCGGAGCATTTTCCAGGCCCCACTTCTGGTGGGGGATGATAAAAGGCAGTCTCTTGCTTGACGCACAGCCTTGTGCTGTATAGGACAGAAAGAGCTCTTCAGCCTTCGCCCACTGCCGTTGCTCTCAGCTTGACACACCTTCTCCTGGAACTTGGCCATGGACCACAAATGACGACTTAGCTTTGGCGAGGTCTGTTGTGCCTGTTCTCTTTACTATTGTGATATCTCCTCCGTTCAAGATCCTCTTTTGGTTTCCTTTAGTTTGTTTGATTTTTTTGTTTTAGGGTTGTTTTGTTTTGTTTTTGTGTTTGTGTCTGTTTTTAGTTTTCTTTAGTTAGCTTTTGATTGTCTGTAGGTGACAGACCTGGCTGCAGGTCTGTCTGTAATTCAGCTGGGCCACACCTCCCTGTGCCCAGACTGTGCTCTTGTCTTCCTCACTCAGGACCCCAGCCTATCTTTGGGGTTGGTTTGGAAATTGAGCAGTGACTCTCACTGCAATGTGGAGGTTGTAAACATGGATTCAGATTAGTCCATGAGGTGGCCTAAACGTGGACTTTTAGTGAGGAGGAAAGGGACAGGAGTTGTGGCCAACAAAGAGCAAGCCTTAACTCCTGAAGTTATCCACACCACTTCCGCATCCTACCCAGTGGCCACTGCTCTCCTTGGTGATTCAGATTTATAAAGGATAGCTGTAAATCTGAATTTGCAAATAGTATCTAATCTTCATGTGTCTTAGTTAGGGTTTCTGTTGAGGCAGTGAATTACCCTGACCAAAAGCCACTTCGGGGAGGTTCAGGTTTATTTGACTTACATATCCTGAGTCCCAGTCCACTGAGGAACAGCCAAGGCAGGAACTCAAACCAAGCGGGAATTTGAAGGCAGGAGCTGATGTGGAAGCCATGGAGGAGTGCTGCTTCCTGGTTTATTCCCTCCTCCCTCCTTCAGCTTGCTTCTTTTAGAACCGAGGACCGCCTGCCCAGAGTTGACCCCACCCACAATGGGCTGTGCCCTCTCCCATCAGTCACTAATGAAGAAAATGCTCTACAGGTTTGCCCACAGGCCAGCCTTGAGGCATTTTCTCCTTTGAGATTCCCTCTCAGCTGACTCTACCGTGGGTCAGGTTGAGATACAATTAGCCAGAACATCCTGGAATATTGACAGCCATTCTGGGATTCGAATGTAAGAGTGTCCCCCAGTTCCCGGGGTAGCTTCTTTGACTCTCTCTGGGTTCTTCAGCTAAGTATTCTCAACAGACTACCCAAGTCCACCTGAGACGGACTGTAATCATGCATGGCATTCTCCTACTTCACCCTCTTTCCTTCTCTCGGCCCCATCCCTTTGTGCCCCTTTAGGAAGCTGCTCCTCTATACTAGCTCAGCCCCTCTCACCTCTGCCTGCATGTGTTCCGGCCTCCTGACTGTACACAGCCTTGGCGTACAGCCCTCAGATAGCTTCTTCCTGCTGTATAGAGGCCTTTCTATGTCCCACTTAGTGCCGCTATGGAGATGGAATCTGTACCAGGCTCCCTGTGACCTCTGGATGAGGCTTGAAACCCACATCCAGCCCCTGCTTCTGTTTTTCCTTATCTCCGGCACCCTAGTGCTCCTGAGCCCTGTGAAATACAGCGCCCACTCTTGCTTCCTCCGCTGGAATGCTCTTGTCTGGTGCTCACTTGTCTCTCCAGCAAATGCTGTTGTTAGGAAGGGCTCGCTTGCTTCCTGGCCAGGCTCTGGAAACTCAGTTCAGTGGCCAAGAAGTGTCTCAGCATTCTCTGCACTGAGAGTAGCCGTGCTGTGCCATTGGTGATCTGAAAGCTTGTTATATTCTGGGCACGGGGGACGTACGTGTGTAACAAACCCAGTCACACCCCAGGCCTCCAGATATAATGAGCTTCCCTGGGGGACAGCTTTGCTGGTGCCCACTGGCTGCTAGAGGAATGTGTGTCCTGTGTGAATCACCTCCAGAGGCCCCAGAATCCAAAGCCTAAGGCTGACGTGATGTCCTGCCTCCTGCCTGCTGCCTTGCTGTGTCCTTGCGTTTTATAACAGCAGCAGCCGGGATCCTGGCAAGTCCTTCTTGTGAACTGTCACCAGAGCAATACTTTATAAGACCCCAAGCATGCCGACTCTAGTAAGGCAGAAGGGCAGAGCTTTTCCTAGAAATTCCTCTGCAACTATTTTTAAGGCCTTCTTGCTATCATGTTTCTCATATTTCATTATGGTTGTTTTTATACAGTAGCTGATCTTTATCTAGCAGGGGATGTGTTTCAAGACCGGAAGTGGATTCCTGAAGCTGTGGATAGTGTACTCCTTCCTCCCGTAGCCCTGCAGTGATGCTACTTAGCACCAGCATTAGCCTGCTGTCTGTATGGTTCCTCTTTATGTCAGTGCCACTGTGTTTGGGGACTCGTCATAAAAGCAAAATACTCTGATCTAGAAAAACTGATCTGATAATCAAGGTGGTTCAGAAGCAACTACTGAGTAGGTGGTGTATCCAGCCTGGGTACTCTGGAGCACGAGACAAGACTGACAGTCCAGTATAGATGAAGCAGGGTAGTAGGAGATTTTATCACACTGGTTAGAGTTTATAACGTAAACCTCACAAAGTGCTTTCTAGCTTTTTGTTGAGTACCTTTGAGCTATTCACTTGACTGTGGTTCATGAACACGATTGTCAAAGGCGACTTTACCTTCCTCAGGTGAGGGAGGGCTGCTGGTCAGCTCACCTTTCCGCAAACCATCCAGTGTAAAAGAAGCATCCTTGACAGTTCCAGGATCTGTTGGGAACTTGAGTCAAGGACTCGGAAGATTTGGAAGCAAGCCATTTATAAACTAGACCTCCATCTATGAAACAAGTAGAGATTCCTTGAACCCCAAACTGGAGCCCAAGCGTTTGTGTGCGTCTTCTCTGTCTTGAAGAGGGCTGCCTTCTCCCACAGCAGGAGCCTTGTGCATGCTCCTCAGGAGACTGTGTGGACCTGAGTGCAGAGGCTCGCTGCAGGGAGCAGTGGGCAGCACCCACGTGGATGAGAGGCAAAGGGATGGAGTGTCCTGAGAGCTGTGCATGGAAGAGGAAAGAAAGGTGCTGGGCTTCGGGAGAGAACTTGCTTTAGAAAAGGAAATGGGTCTGTAAGTGCCTGCTGACCAGAGTCGATGTGGCACGTGGCTCTTCTGCCCCTCCATGCCATCGCAAAACATAGAACATGGTCGCCTTCACGTGGCTCTTCTGCCCCTCCATGCCTTCGCAAAACAGAACACGGTCGCCTTCACGTGGCTCTTCTGCCCCTCCATGCCTTCGCAAAACAGAACACGGTCGCCTTCACGTGGCTCTTGCTTTCAGTTTTGGCCCCGAAGAGAAATGATCCGCAGTGAAAGCGATGCTGTTGCAGTGTACACAGACTCTATTGGATTCATAAGTAATGTGAACCACTTCATAAATTATTTAGCCCCAAGTTCATTTTGTATAGAAAATTACATCTTTGAAAAGATATGACAGGGTTAAAATGAATCAAGTTTATTGTAAAACTGTTTCAGCCAGAGTAATTTAATCTGTGTCATTTTATCAAACAAGAAAAATTCTCAATATTTTGAGTCTTCATCACTCAAGTGTAGTTCAGCTGCTGTTGCTTTGGGAGAGCTAATGTCTGCCCTTGTTTCTGCCTGTAGATGCCGAAACCCGCGTCTCCCCATGTGTCCACTCTGAGAGTGATTCCGTGGACCCTCACCTGAGTTGTGCTCTGAGGACAGAGTCCTCACCAGGTGGTCTTGTCCTCAGCATACGTTGTAGGAGGTAGACTTGTAATGTCACTTCCCCTTCAAGCACTGGTTACATCTTGTATCTTCGCAGGTTGGTCAGTGAAGTAGGAACATATTAAAAAGCCTTTGGCATGAAGTGTACAGTGGACAAGTCTGTAAGCACATGCTGCTGGGACAGACCCGTGGGTGGTGATAGTGGTGCGTTGGACCTACTTCATAAACAGGATTACTCTCCCATCATGCCACAGGGTCTTCCCACAAGCTGCAGCTTGTTTCAGCTGTCCCCACTGTGAGCCAAGAGCCTCTGGTTGGTGCCTCCAACATCCCATGTACCTTCCAGCTTGTCCTCCATCGTCAACCTCTTTCGGGAATGCCTCCCATCATCCTGTCTCTCTCCTGCCCAGTGCAGTTCTCTGATGGTCTCTGGCCAATTGAGTGGCAGTGTCTCTCATTCAGAAACACTACATGGGCAGATCTGAAGCCTGGGCCGTGTCAGAAGTGGGGAGGGGGAGGGCAGGCAAGTTGACTTCTGGCAAGGATTTGGATTCATCCGAAGGGGGAAATAATTCACCTTGAAACGTACCTCTTACTGACTGAAGCCTCTGATAAGATCTCATCCCTAAAGAATACAGGTCATTTGGCTCATGTGGAAGGTGCCATGTTCAATGCTTTTGTCTTGTCCATATCCCACTGCTAATGTTTGTTGAGATGCACAGTTTGCACTCAGCAGCCACATAAGGGTTCTCTTGGTGGGAGGGGAGAGGGGGAGAGAGAGGGAGAGGGTGAGGGAGAGGGAGAGAGAGAGAGAGAGAGAACACAGCTTCCTCTAGACCACTCAGTTCTTTAACTGTGTTCCCCAGCCTTAAGCACCTGCAGCCCCTTTCTCACTGGGACTCTGTAGACTTCCACAATGTCAGAGGTCTTTGGGGTTGCAGCCACTGCTACTCCCTTCCATCACCACCGCCCACCCCCCATCTCTTCGCACCTACTTCCTGTTCACCCATGTATTCCAGACGTTTCCTGGCCGTGTTGTTCCTAAAAGCTCCCAAGTAAAAATGACTTTGTTCCATGGTGCTGTGTTAAATTGGCTGGTTAATTCTGGTGTTATTTACCCTGTAATTCATTAGTTTCACCCCACCATTGGCAGCTGACAGGCTGTAATTTCACGCCTTGCAATAAAAGATGTCTCATAATCTGCTTCATTTAGCAGCAAGAGAATTTAATGAAATTAACTGCAGTCCTAATTACGCCAGTGAATACTAAAGACTACCATCGTTTTCTCAGAAAAGGACGAGGTCCACCTCGTGAAGGATTCAGAATATAATTTCCTAAGGAAAGTTGCAAATGACTTCCCTCTATTGGCCAGCAAGGGCCCATCGTGGCCACACCTGGGACTATAATTAACTGATTTGTTTCTGAGTGTGTCTCCAAGTGTCCATCATTTCAACTCAGTGGAGGGTGGCTCCTCCATCCCAGTGGGGTTGATGTCAACAGGCCAACGTGGATTCACCCTCCATTGCTGTTTGCTCCCATGGTGGCCAATAGGGTTGGTTTGAGTGTGCCCTCAACTCTTCTGTGTGCGGCTCTGAAAGGTCCTGGGAGAACGGAAACCTAGTTCCTTTCTCATCCGTCCAGCCCTGGGCCTGTGTCTGCTGGGAGAGGCCTGTCCGACTACAGGTATTGGAGCGCTGAGGCTCACCAGACCCTGTTTGGCTGCTTTCTGTCTCACCACCTTCTCCCCACCTAGCCTCTGGTGGGAGAAGCTGGCTGGTTCCTGGACAGCGGGGAACCTCTTTTAATTCATTCCTGGAGTGCCTCTCTCCTCCTGACAGCACGACCCTCTCTTCCTCTCATTTCTCTCACTCCTTCCCACCTCCTTCACCGCCTTTGTCCCTCTGGTGCAGGGGCGGGATCAGGGACAAGGAAAGAATATGAGAAGGGCCAGTGAGATGGCCTAGCCCAGTGCTCACTTATGGCTGTGGCTGTACCTGTCCCTTCTGCTGCCTGCCTCACCTCCCTCTGCATCCTCGACCAGGCTGCTACAGTTCATAGTAGACAATGCAAAAACCACAGTGATAACTGCAGGGAACCACAGGGTGCTAAGCATGACTGGGGCAGTGCGGTGCATGGGAAGGAGGTGTGCATGTTTTTGCCCTGCACGGAAAAACACTTCATCAGTGGGAAGTGGTCTCTGTTTCCTAAAGAGTGAGTCTGATGGAAATGTCAAGTTCCCCGAGTGACTAACTGCCCTCCCTTACTAATCTGGCCCTGCAGATTAACGGAAGCTCTCAAGTGCTAAAATAATCACCTTCCAGAGGCAGCCCCTGACCTGGTTTCCTTGGGTACCAGCTCTTGTGAGTCGCCTGCTTCATGTGATATGTCAGCCGCGTGGCTGTGCCTCGTGGTGTCTGCACTTGTAAACCAAGTCATTATTCCATCTGGCCCTGGAAAGTGTGGGAGGCCATATTGGAGCATGGAACCCATGACTTAAGGCTGCAGGTAGTTATGGCTTTGCCAAGAAGCACCTTGGAACTGGTGGGTGTAGCTACTGCTAGGAGTGCTTGTGTTCCTGGTCATTTTCCTGCTGCCCCACTGTGGGTTGATGACTTATGCATCCCAGATGAGGACTGCACTAGAGCGGTGGTTCTCAGCCTTTCTAATGCTGCCTGCCACCCTTCAGTATAGTTCCTCATGTTGTGGGGACCCCAACCATCAAATGATTTTCTTTGCAACTTCATAACTGTAATTTTGCAACTGCTACAAATGGTAATGCTAATTCTGTGTTTTCTGATGGTCTTAGGTGACCCTGTGAAAGGGTCGTTTGACCTCCAGATCGAGAAGCACTGCACTGTAGTCTGAGGGCTCCACGTCTCACCCACAGACCACCCATTCCAGGAGATCAGTGGTTCTTAGGCCCACTTTCCAGTGGCCTGCAGAACTGTGGCCTCCTGTGGGCTAGGGCAGCTGACCCATCTTGGAAATAATTTAACAAGAGAATGACAGTGTCAAGCCTCACATGAGGGACTTCCTACTGCATCCAGCTTCCTTGTATAACCTTCAGAGCTAGCTCCCAGGCCACCTGATGGCTGGGTTAGCATACAGTGGACAACCCATAGGAAAAATGGTCTGGTCTTCAGCCTTGGATCTGTGTTCTCCTAGCCGGGTCACACCAAGATGCCAATGTTGTATGTCTGTCCTAAAGGCCTCAGAGCAGTGAATATACTCTGCAGGACCATTTTCTGGAAGTCCAGAAGCAGCTTGACCTGAGCTCCCACATCCGACCTCTCTGTGATCAGCCCCTTCCCTCCACATGGTATAACCAGTATACCATTGTGGCAGCCAGAAGTATGGGGATAACTCTGGTTTCCGAAGGGTTTTTTTTCCCCCAAGGAAAGTGTATTGTGTCTTCTGGCAATCAGTCATCTTTGCTTGTATCCCCACACATGGCCCCCACATTGGAGTGTTTAAGCCAGAGGACAGCCACCCAGGACAGCTTCTTGAAACACAGGGGTCGGTCTGGAGCTTATGAACAAGAAGAAGCAGGTAACAGAGAGACTCCAGAGTCCGCTCCATAAAAATAATTGCGTTGACACTAATCCCCGGGGTCTGGGTGCCTCCATCAGCAAGAAAATAAACCCCAGTGTTTTGACGCACGGCTAGCACATCTCCTCTGCAGTCTGCCAGAGGTAATTTTGGCGACGAGCAGTAAGGAAGGAAACCTGAAGTATTTCTCTCCCAGACCCTCCCAGCTTATTAAAAGAACTTATAGACATGAAAATACATTAAAGTGGGCAAAGCGGAGAGGGTGAGCGAGATTAACAGCCTCCACTGAATGGGGCCTATTGATGAAGCGGGCCTGTGGCTGCTGCCTCTGAAACCAGGTGCGGGAGCTGACGCGGGAGGTCAGGCCGTCCAGAGTTAGGGACGGTGGAAATCTGTATTTAAAATAATAGATGCCCAGCACTCGCTTCCTCTCCTTTCCAGCTGGGGAGAGGAGAAGTGGTTCTGTAGTCAATTGCCCCAAATTTAGCACCCAGATTTAAAGATTGTCTTAAAATGTAGCAGAGGCTTGCATAGTAGCACCACAGGACACGGGAGTGCATGGTGTCTATTGTCTGGTTCTGTATTTGCACTCTAATGCCAGAGCACAGCGTGGTATCTGGCCCTCCTGGAGTGTCAAAAAGGAGTTTAGGAGAGAAAGGTGGGGGAAACCCCCAAGAAAGGTTGTGTGTTGACAAGTGCCTGACAGGTATAGGTGTCTTTGTTGATCTTTTTAGGAACTGTTGTCCGTGAGTGTAAATTGAAGGCAGCACGCCGAGTGTGTGGGAGAGAAAGTTAGCTGCCAGTCAAGTTTTATCTCTTAATGAATAGAGACTGCTGAAGTAAGGGGTAGGTAATTGAGTTTATAATTAATTAGCCATAACCCTCATCAGATAAAGCAGTTGTGGAGGATTTTTTTATCTCCTTTCTCTCCCCAGGGCCTGCCCTTCTTTGTCCTTGCTCTGACAGCCAGCACTTATCTCGGGCCTCCGGAGCCCATGGCCATCAGCCCTCCCCTTGGCCAGGGCCGAGGGATGGTCAGCCGAGCCCCACATTGTGCTCGGAGCTCCACAATCAGCGCAGCTGTCCAGGCCATGATGAATTAGCGGGGGGAGTTAACACAGAGGTGGACTGCTGATCCGCCGGCCGATAGCTGCCAGGTCACTCGGTTTGTCCTGACTTCAGCGCATCTCTGACGGACCTTTGACACTTTGCAACAAAGAGGTTAGAGGAGAGAGAGCCCCGAGATGGCTCCTTCCTCCAGAAGTTGGGCAACTCACAAAAGACCCTTAATTTCTCCAGCCGACGATTTCTTCACAAAAGATGGAATCAATGAGAGATTACACTCTCTTTGAGGAAACTTCTTTAAAAGAAAGAAAAAAGAAAAAATCCCATTTATTGGTGCAGTGCATGTTTTGGAGACAATCACTGCTCAAAAGTAAGGCATTAAAATCAAAGGCGGTATGGGCCAAGGCCACCCCTTCTGCTTTGCTTTTCAAGATTTAAACCCAGTTGAAACCAGCATAGCGTGGGCCCGTTACTAAGAGCCAGGCTGTGACTTTCTGCTCATGATACGGAATTAAGCATATTCTGACCTAGCAATGCAGTCTCCTTGTGGTTCTTTCTAATGAGCCTCCAAGCAGATACAGATACCCCGCCCCCTTCTCTCATTGCTAGGATGTGGCAACAGTAGCTGAACCTTTCCTCCCATCTCCTGCGGTGGCTCTCTGATCCAGGGATCATAAAGGACAGGGTCTTTTTTTTCCTTCTTCTTTGTTGGTGCAACCAGTTGTTACTTTTTGAGACCCTCTGTTGTCTCTGTGGGGCACTCCAAAGCTAGAATGTTTGATAAGATAATATGGTTGGGTGCTGATTTCAAATGCTAATGAAAATTTAATCAGATGGATATGTTCTTCAGCCCCATTGCAGCAATGAAGGATAGCTCTGGTACGAAAGGGAGGAAATATTCCCAACATACTAACTAGTTCAGTTCCTGAAGGAGTGACATCAGGAACCAGTGGCCTGCCGGACAAGCTCTGCGGGGGAAGGATGGATACTAGTTTGTTTGGGTACTGATTGGAAGTCACTGTAGGCTGTGCACAGAATTAATTAGAGTACTGGCGTTAGCAGAAAGGACTCATAAATGTAGACCATCTTCATTAGCATCCAATATAGAAACACTAGATGCTGTAATTGAGCCATACCTAATGACTCTTAAGTTTTTAATGAAGCAGGTAACTGGAAATAAGTCCATCCAGAGCTTGCTTTGCATGTAGGAAAAGGAATCAGTTGTACAGGCTCAGAGAATGATTGAGACCTGGGTGTAGAGGCCAGATGTCTGGCATTTGGGCACAAGCTCCACCTTCCCCTCTTCCAGAGTTCAAAGGTCAATTCCTGAAAACCCAATCTGAAAATCCCCAGGATCCAGCCTCATCAGCTCCTGTCAGAGAAAATTTAGGTCCAGTTTCTTATTCAAGGTCATACAGAAAATACTGCCTGGGAGAGACCACACCCCCCTCTTCCTCTTCCAGTTAAAGCCTGTCCTGTTCCCGTCAGCTGACCACAGGATCTGGTCCTGGTTCCCTTTTCCTCCCGCCCTCCCTCTCTCCGTCCCTCCTTCCCAAGGGAAATGTGTCTTGAGTGGTGGGCTACTCCCCACCTGGTGATTTTACCATCTCACAGGGGCCAGACCAGGCTGAGCCTCATTCTGGCTTTTGTCACTGTCTCTGCTAGGGAGAGGGCACCGAGGCACCTAGCGTGTTTGATGGGTGTTAGCTCCGGACCTGGGGACAGGACACTGGAGACTTTGAAAGCAGCCTGTTGCCAGGTCCTGCTAACTCCTCCCACTCGGTGGCTGTGAATTCAGGAATAGCTCTTAATATCTGGAACCCTCGTGTCACTGGTTTTACATGGGTAGAGTGTTGTATTAGTCGATTTCTCTAGAATAAGCAGAACAAAGAGAACTTATATTGGCTTTTACAGTGAGAGCTGGGTTGTCCAGCAGTGGCTGCCAGGGTGCTTAGAGAGTCTGTGAGACTGGAAGCCTCTATGGCCCTGCTCTGGCACTGGAGACAGAGGGTTCCTGGACAGTATTTGTTTGCAGTCCATGTTTGAAGGCCAAAGAGACTGGGTTCTGATGTCAGCAAGGGCTTGACTGCAGCAGCAGCGGCGGTCCCACCAGTGAGAAGTAGGGGCAGGCAGCCCTGTTTCCTTTGTACCTCCTTCATCCAGACTGTGGCAGGTGTGACTTCCTCAGGTGTTGTGCTGAACTGTCAAGATGGCAGGACCCTGGTGGCACCTAGTTTCTTCCAGTGTCTCTCCATCACTGTATGCTTCCATCTGAATTATAGCATCCTCAGAGCCGGGCCCACCAGTATGGCACAGACATGGTCATCCTTCCTTTCACTGTGACCACAGCGGCAGAACACTTCAGAGGACCTTCTGCTCTCTGCACTGCTCCTCGGCTGGGAAGACTAAGGAAGGCTAGAGGATGGAAACTTGTTTAGTCTGATGCCAATGGGAGACACAAGGAGTTCCCTGGGCTTCCTTCCAGAGCATAGTAAGAGGTTTCTAATAGAGATGTGGGCTCTCCCCTGCAACCAGCCATGGGCCTCTACATGCCTCGGCCTCTCTCTCAGGCCAGGTGCAAGTTGTCAGGTGGTAGTAGGCAGTGGGACTCTCCTCTCCTACTCTGCCTGTCTGTGCAGGAGTGGAAACCATCAGCAAACCAGCTTGTTGCACAGGTGAGCACAGCTGAACCCCCCAAGACAGTGGTCACATGGCTTGGAACACGCTCACAACAGATGTTCAGTAATATGCTGCTGCTGCAGGATCTGCTGTCCCTGGTGGCCAGCAGCAGAGAAGTGAGGCCGGTCAATGTCAGTACCTGGGAAATTGTGACTCGGTTGTCCAGAGTTTAGTGTACAGCCTTTCAAAACCAATCACTGTCAGGTGTGTGCAAGACTAAATACAAGTAAAGTTTTAAGTTCCTACTTTTAAATACCACAATTATTTAAACATAGTTGTTCAAACACCAGTTTGTCATTTATCATATCAGAGTCTAGACCTCTTGGTATGCATAAAAGATGAGTTGTGTTAAATGTGAACTAGAGTAACCCCTGGTGGAAATATAAAGAATGTATCAGTCATTTTCCTCTTGGACTTCTGACCCTGAACTGTGGATTTCTTATAAATCCAAAGATGTAAATGCACACCTGCTCCTGTCTCAGTTTGTTCCTGTAACACTTCAGCAAAGACTTGGAGGCCCCATCATCTCCACTTAAATCAGTGGGCATTTCTGGGGATTGGAGGATGGTTTTGGTGTAGATAAGGCACCTGTGAAGGAGCAGAGATACCCTTGAACTTAGCACGCAAGTGGTGTTTATGTTTGGGGACCCTAGATGAGAGGCTGCTGCATGCCCAGATAGCAGCCTCACCTCAAAAGCTAACCAAGAATATTTTTTAGTCTTTGACTTTCCTTTATGTTTATCCTCATACCCAGTAGTTGAGCCAGAATTACGTGAGTTTTATGTATAAGCAAGCCTGCCTCACCTGGTGTTAGCATGGAAGGAACCTCTGGTTCACAGAGCTGAGGGTAACCCCAAACAGCCTTAAGAGGCCTCTCTTGATTCTGGTCTTACTGGACTGCAGCCAGTGTCAGGCCCTGTGCATCATCATGGCACTGTACTTCAACTTGGGTCCATGGATTTGGCAATAGTAGCCTCAAACCAAAGTCCAGAAATGGCTCTGATTTCCTGAGAATAGTCCTAATGGACTGCCTGCTATCCAGTAGTGATGTGGTCCCTGTGACCCAGGACACAGTGGCCTTGCTTCGGCTGACAATGACCCAAATTTACTGATTGAAGTCAGAAGGGCCCTTGTCCCGCGCAGCCTGAAACCTGAGCACACTACTTCCTGCCAACACTAACTCTGCCGCCCTGTGAACACACCAGTTCTCTGAGATGTGTTCGGTGTGAGCACAGTGCCCAGAAGCACATGGCTGACGTTGGCTCCAATGGAATAGACCAGAATCAAGAGAGGCCTCTTAAGGCTGTTTGGGGTTACCCTCAGCTCTGTGAACCAGAGGTTCCTTCCGTGCTAACACCAGGCGAGGCAGGCTTGCTTGTACATAAAAGCCAAGTAATTCTGGCTCACCTACGGTGTGAGGACAGGAAGGCACACAGACTGTCTGCCCATGTTTAATGGGCATTCCCTACACAATGCCCTCTTGGACCCATACCCAGAGGCAAGTGTGGCATTCTGTGTCACAAATGGGCCTGTACTAACATGGGGTAGAATGCCTTTGCCTCCTAATGGAATGCCCTTGGGGATACTGTAGGCTTGGGCTCCTCCCATCCAGTGTTGCTGACTCTAATGAAAGTGTGTGTGTCTGTGACAGCTCTGTACCCTTGTTACAGCCACTACTTTAAAAACTGAAGCTAAGAAGAGTAGGTGCATGACTCTTTGGCACGCACACACACAGACAGCATCCATTTCTCCGTGTGCGTGAATAACAGAAGTGACACAGCAGCACACCTTGGTGGTTTGTTTCCAGGTTCAAGGTCAAGTCTAGCAAGGGAAGACTAGAAGCAACTGTGAGTCCCTGGAAGTGAACAGAAACAAAGCCCGGAGGGTCCCCTGGGACCAGCTGGCTGCACTGGGTGCCTGTAGCTACATTCAACACCACTGCCCTGATGACCTTAGGGAATTTCATCCTCTGCCTCAGGCCTGGTGGCACAGCAGCCGTCCTCACTCTGTTTCTTCTTACTCCTTTGGGAAGCATGCATCTTAATAGCTGTGACCTTTAACTTTGTGTAAATGGAAATTGAACATCATGCAGGCTGCATAGCAATCTTTACCAGACCTCATCAATGGCATCATCCAAGGAAGGGAAGTTAAGTTAGTCACGTAAACGATTGTAGCACGTTGTTGCTGTTATTTCTAAGATGCATTTATTGGCATTGTGATAGCATATAAAATGTGCATTTTTCAGTTAGTATTATCGTTTAGTGTGTGTGTGTGAGAAAGAGAGAGATGCAGAGTTGGTTTTCTGCTTCTACCTTTATGTGGGCTCTAGGGATCAAACTTGGATCGTCAGGCTTGAGCCGCAAGTGCCCATACTTCCCAAGCATCTCACTGGCCCCGTAACATTTTCTTTAGAAGTAAACTTATTAACCCCTTCAAACGTTTTGAGGGCTTTTTACTGATGAGAAGTGCTTTCCTCTGGAAAGGTAAGGCCTGTCGTTCTTAAAGCAAGGCATTACGTGTTCATGTTGGCAGGGAGGTGCATACAGCCCACAAGTGTGTATGCAGATATCCATCCGAGTGCACCTGTGTCCATCATGAAGGAATTTGTTTAAAACACAAGTTGAGAACAGAATCATTTCAGAACTACACAGTTTGGGCTCCAGACCTCTTGAGGTCTGACCTCTGACAGCTGTGCAGAAGTGAAGTCAGCAGTGGGTGTGAATTGGTTTACAGGGAATGCTGTTTCGTGTGTTTCGGGAATAACTGTTACGTAATGCAGACTTACTCTTCGTTGTAAGTTTCAATGTCTCCTTCTAACATGAAGGGTTCCCAGACTGAAAAGCTGCTTTTTCTCCTTGCCTATGAAATTGATGAGCTGGGCGAGACCAACTCATATTTTAATGCCAGCAGTCCCAGTGCCCTCACCTAGAGGACGAGGGGCATCAAAGTTGGTGGAAGCAAGGAGTATTTGCAGCTGTAATTGACAAATAATACCCCTCATAAATACCGCCAGTCTTCTCAATTAGTTTTCATCTAAAATCCGGGCTACAAAATGATGGCCTGTCAACTGACAATGAATGGCAAAAATTAATAAATTGTCTTCTAAATAGGATGGACACTTAAGAAAAATTGGGCAGCCAATTTAGCACAGCATGAAGCGAGGGGAACCTTTTGTACTGGAGCCGGGCACTAATGTTGTCTGGATCTTTATTAATGGCGCTCGGTGGCGGTTGACAGTTCTGTTGCTACTGGCAACTTTCTTCATTAAAATTAAAGCCAGCATCAAATTCCATTAGCCGTACTCTGGATACCTTGCTTTTTTTTTTTTTCCTTTTAAATACATATTGTTTTTTTTTTTTTTTTTTTTTTTTGTTAACTTTCTCTCCACCCATGGGAAGTTTTAAAAGAAGCGAAATAGGAGGAAGTGTATGCCAAGGCCAAAGAACAGACCTGTGGTTGGAGACAAGGGTGCTTCCCAGCCACATTGGAGCCATGGCCTAAAATGTGCAGGCCTTGTCTTTGTTCCCACCATGTCCTGAGTGGAAGCATCTCGCCTCTACACACTGGCTACTATTTTGGGTCTGCCAGCATTCAGGTAGGGAGGACTAATTGGCATTGGCTGTCGAGCTGCCTGTTTTTTGGTTTCTTTTTTTTTTCTTTCCTGAGCTATTTCTTTAAAAAGTTCTGTCTTCCCCTGTCTTCCTGTTATTTCCACAGTTGACCGAACCCTGCACAATGGTGACTTGATTCTCAGAGCCATTTGTCAAGAAGGAAAACCTTAGAGTTATTTTCCCAAAGGCATTGCTTTTATCTGCAGAACAAACTTCAACCTTTGAAGGGAAAAAAAAAATAGCAAGCTTTGCTGAATAAGTTCTGAACTATTGTCTGAGGAGCCTGCCGCCCCCGCCCCCTTCACAGCACCATGCACGATTCAAAAGACTTAGGATGCTCAGACCAGCGCCTCTGTGGGCATTGAGGAGCAGTGGCATAGGTTCTAGGACAGCCCAGACCTTGCCTGATGCTGTACCCTTCGATAGCCCTCCACTTATGCAGGTTTCCCAAGAAGGCACCAGACTGGACTCACCAACCCAGTCACCTCCTCCCACACCACCCGCCTTCCTAGCTTAGGTACTCAGCAGTGCCAAGGCAGCCCTTACATTTTCACCATCATCTTCCTGCCCACCTCCCCAGAAAGTAGCTCAAATACTCATTAAGACAATAAACAAACTAAGTGTTAAATAACAGGAAAGGGCATTATACCAGAAAATACACACTTGGTCATTTAAAGTGTGGCTCACCCGAGATCCTGTCAGCCAAGGTGAAAAGGAAAATAGAATTACAACCTCCCTCAACCTCCTCATTCTCTGAGCACCACCTCCGTTTCCTATTTGCTCCGTGCTGGATGAGTTGAAGTCATGAGTTTTAAGTACCTGTTTTATCGGATGGGTTCTGCATTCAAGGTGTGCAGGCTGCCTTCCTGCAGCCACACAGGTCTTTAACTACCTACTTTTCTCAGAATCTTCTGGTCCCAGGTCACAGACAGACACTTTTTTAATAGTGTCTAGGATAAATACCATTAAATCAAACAGGATTTAGTCAGGGAAGGTAGCGTGCTCTTTTGTCTCCTTCTCGGCCCAGTAATCACAAGCGACCCTTGCCTGAGGTTCAGAGGGGCTCCTAACAGACTGTGGTTCTTAGCAGAGACCTGTGACCACATGCACCCCGATTCTCCTGATAAAGATTTCTGACGTTTTTAATGCCAAAGTAGAATCAGTCAAATAATTGCAGGAAGGCTGTGCTATGCAGTGTTCCTTTTTGAGCAATCTCAAATAAATTAGATGAAGAACAACACACCAAATAATGGTTCAATTAGTAATTGTGTTTGCAGCATCAGGATTTGCTAAGACTTGCTGCTGCTACAGTGTTGACATGCAATTACTTAACACTGCTGACAGGCCCACAGAGTGAGGAGGGCCAAATATCTGCTCGCGCACAGCCAGGGAACCTCCAAGCTCTGCTCTTCTTCCACCCAGGAGCCCCGCCCACGCCCTCACAGTATCTGAGCTGGGCGAGGGGACGCTTGCTCCTTGATGACTGAATCCACTAATATGTTACATCAAATGGGGCGTGAAATGCAGTCTCTACATATAGCATGTACTAAGTGTTTCTCACACAGAAACAATAAGGCCATTTTTAACTTGCTGACGCAAGGTTTGCAGTTGTTCATCATCACACTGCCCTGATTAACAATCGGCTTCTCAAGAAGGGCCATTCTGGTCCATTTTTAAAAGTGTGATACGCCAGCAATTTGTTTGGTGTGTCCTGCCTTCCTTCATGACCATTGGTGTGCATCTAAGGACTGGGGTGAAGTCTGACCACATGTCCTCTTCCATGTGTATTTTGGATGGTATTTCATCCTGGTGTGGGTGCCTTCATCAGTAAGGTGTTCTGGGCACAATGGCAGTTTGCTTCATCACCATGTTCCATGCCCTCAGTAATAGCATTTTGTTGTTTGGCAGACTCCATGCTAGGGCATTGTGATTCTTGTAGGGATGCTCGGTGGAGATGAGGCCCCTACAGGCTGCCCTGTGTTGAGTGTAGGCTGCACCCTCACATGTGTGCTTTGCAGGGTATGCGTGTGCTGGCGGTTCTCTGCTTTGAGTTCCAAGTAGACTGAGGCACTTGTCCACTGATGTTGACAGTTTGGGGACTGGCGATTCTTCATTTCTTAATTCCCCGAAGCCTGATCTTGGCAGATGACCCTGACTGTACTTATACCAGTCAATTGTGATCTCCAGCTTGCTCCATTTCCCACCGAAACTAATGGAGAATATCTTAGAGCCTACAAGAGAATTACTGTGAAGGGTAGGACTGTCACAGACCCTGTCCCCTGCTTCTGAGAGTCCTCGGTGCCTGTTTGCCTTTCCTTTTGTCAGGAGTGTGTTGTCTGACAGTTGCAGTGTAGTGAGTGCAGTGTAGAGATCAGGGCACTCTGTCCACTGGCAGCTCTCTCCACACAGTCAGGGGTGTGGCAGCCATCAGATCCAGTATGTTTTCTAGATCCTCATCCCACTTCTAATCCATGAACATTTCCAAATTTCCAAGAAATCACTTAGCAGTGTTGACTGCAGTGTGTGACCTGGCCGTTGCAATCTGCTTATGATAGGATATAGGAATGTCAGTGCTACGGCTCTGGGCATCTAAGGAGATATTCTTGGACCAAGCCTTGCCATCTTCCAGCCAGTGATGGGCCCTTCTCTGCTGACTGTACCCCATAGTAGGCTGCCTGCTATGCTGTGTGTAGCGTGCCTCTGAGCTACCAGTGCTGTCTGCAATCAGGGTGAGTGGGGATACTTTTGGGGCATCCCTGGTTTAAGTTTTCAAGTATGCACTCACATGCAGTGGTTGGTCTGAACCCTTGGCTGGGATCCTGACCTATACAGGTGGAGAAAGGGGGCTGAGCAGCCACCTGCCACCATCACTCTCTGCGTCCTGATTGTGGAGGCCATCTGGCCAGCCGCCTCACACTCCCGCCACCTTGGCTTCCCTATGGCTATGCTGTCACCTTGGATTGTGAGCCAGACTACACCCTTCTTTCCTGTGAGTTGCTTTTGCGGCGTTATTTATCACAGCAGCAGGGAGGGTAACTAAGACTCACCATCATTCTGCAGCCATGCTCAAGCAAAGCCTATGATCCGGGCAGGTGACGAGGAACTGCCTCTGGGGCAGCACAGCGAGACACAGTATGGGAGAGGTTGAATTCGCCTGGGAGAAGACTGTGATAGGAACAGCAAACGGCTCTAAGATGTGAGCGGCAGCACAACATTCCGAGAACTAGGGGAGAGACACAGAGAAGGCTACCATAGGGTGTATTCTAAGAATATTACACATTTGAAAGCATGAACTGTGCACAAAGGCCGCGTCTCCCGTGCAGCAGACGCTCAGTGCATTATGCAGATATAAAAATCAGCTCCATAGCATACCTGACACATTAGCTTTTGACTCCTAACAGGTGGG
Organism: Chionomys nivalis; assembly: GCF_950005125.1. Taxonomy (NCBI): domain Eukaryota; kingdom Metazoa; phylum Chordata; class Mammalia; order Rodentia; family Cricetidae; genus Chionomys; species Chionomys nivalis. The sequence continues at coordinate 107,073,248 of NC_080087.1, read as the reverse complement.
GCCCGAGCTCGCAGACTCACCGTTCCCACGGGAATCGATAGGCTGTCGCTGTGCGCCTGTGATACCTGCAGTGCTGGTGGTGTTCAGGGGTCATGGCTGGAATAAAGCAGCAGCAGGATTTTGTTGTTGGTTTTGCAGGCTTCCTCTCTGCCGTGCCACGGCCATTGCAGTTGGTAAGTCGTTAACATCTTTGCAAAACTCCTGCTATCCTGCCACTGTACTCCCCCACTGCCGCCTCATGCGGGACTGGTCAGGAGCGCTCACATGCTTCCTAGGCCAGCAGGACGGGATACTGAGTCTTAATACTCTGTGGCTTCAAGAGGGATGGAGGGTCCATCTGCAGGCTACCATAAGAGCCTCTGATTGCTTGTGAGTCTGGCCTCCAGGGTGGTCAGGGCAGGAGGATCGAGCAGGCAGGAAATAAAGGTTTCCTGGTACTCCTGTACCATTTTCCACAGAAGAGCAACACATAGAGGTATCCCCTAGCAACCAGTGCAGAAACCAGCATCCATGGTGCTGAAAATTTCATCGGGGACCAGAACACAATACAACCAATGGCAGTATTACTGCCTCAGTCAAGATGGGGTTTGCCAGGCCTGGTGGGGAAGTGCAGCTTCCTAGATGACAGGTATTTGGAGTTTCTTAGGAGTCTTGCTTTTATATTGCACTGTATAATAGTTTCTCTGCTGGTGCTTTATTCGCCCCCTCCCTTTCTCCCTCCTCCTTTCTTTCTCTCATTCTTCTGGCCATCCTCATTTGAGTTGAACCGAGCTCCATGGCCCTAGCTATGTCAGATACCACCAACGTTCATGGTCAGCTTGTTTTTTTTTTCTCTCTCTCTCAGAAGAAGGGGCACAGCAAACCCCCCCTCCCCCCCGTGGTCCTGGTCCCTGGTCTCGTTATTCCGGTGACTGTACTAAATTGGATTCTCTGTCCATCATTATTAAAATGTGAAGTGTGTCGGTCACAAAGCATACATTTTGGGGCAGTTAGCTGAATAATTCTTTTCTTTATGATCCCAAATTACTGCTGAGCTCTGGAGAGGGGAGCAGTTTAGCCAATTGTTGCCATTTGAGCTGGATTTGTGGGTGATTAGCTCCTGGTCGAATCCAGTCCCAGCCTGTGCTTTGAAGCCCATGCCGTGTGATTTTTCTCAGCAGTGAGGTAGGAATAGACGGGGCTAATGACAGGAAGGTCGCTCGGGTGATCTGACCTGTGTGTGGTGCAGGTTTGGGTTTCGCAAATAGGGCATCCACAATAACCAGCGTGTCACTAACCCCGCCGTGCATAATCGGGGCTTTACAGGATGGTTGGAGATGCTGACAGCTCAATTAAAGTGTAACCCTTTGTACCCGGCAACCTAGCAGAGTGACAGAAATATTACTAACCAGAAGGGGGGGGGGATATGTCACCAGGGAGCCGGTTAAAGATCTAGAATAATCTGTGCATCCCCTCCCCCACCCTGGGCCCTGTACAGGGCAGGCTAGGGAAGAGGCCTCTCTGTCTGTGCCTCATCAGGTTCTGCTTTAAAGTGGGAGGGGAGGGAGCACAGTTTTGGAGGCACCCCTGCTATTTCAGTGCAAACACTCTAAACTAGCTGGAAAGTTGAACTGATTTAAAAGGGTGTGAAACGTATGTCAGCTGGCCCTCCACCAAAAGGTGCATCCGAGAACCTTGTAAGTGATCCTCCAGAAGTTCTCTTCTGGGGGTGTGGAAATACTAGGTAATGCAGTTGTTTTCCTGCACACAGCTAATGGTTTCTGTTATTGATTAACTTTGGCTGGTTTAGAGTGGTTATACTTTGGGTGACAAGCTGTCTTGACCCATGGTGAATCGGTCGTCTTCGCATTTCTACCACTTGTCTCTTTTTACTGCACCCTGTGAGGTCCTGAAGCGATAATCTGGAAGCAGAGCCTGTCCACAAGGAGACATACTGTGTGTCTTGAAGAGTGGGCCGCTGTGAGACACCCGAGACACACCATCATGAGCGTCAGAGTATGCAGCTTGTACGTTGTGTGTGGTGAGAGACGTGTGCCACCTCCCATGTCTAGTGCTGACTGTGTCTTTCTGTCCTGGAACACTGTATAGCCTCTCCATGTACCCCTGTGCTGATCTTTTGAAGCCAGCATGTAGCAGTCCCCCGGGCTTAGGCTTTAACAAATTTCTGTTACTGTTCTGGAGGCTGAAGGTCGGGTGTGGAGGTGTAGGAAATGTTGGTTTCTCCCGAGGCCTCTCCTTGGTCTGTAGAGAGCCATCTTCATGTCGCATTCATTAGAGCCCTGCCCCCAACGTGGTGGCCTTATTTTGATGGAATTGTATATGCAGCGATCCTGTGGGCACTTGCATTCTGGGAGCTGAGGGTTAGGACTTCCATGTATAGACTGGGAGGTGGGCACAGCTAAACCCATGGCTGCTGTTGATAAGGGGAAGTCTCTGCTTGTTTCAGCAGAAACTGTGAGGCCCAGATCCTGTGACTCTGCAGCTCTATGTAGAAGCCAAGGGACAGATAGGATGCTAGGACTGGGAAGGAAGCAAGAAGAGAAAGGGCGGAGGTTTTCAAGTTTGAGCACAATAGTCACTGATCTCTTTCCATTGGTTGATGTCCTGTGGCAGGTCTCAGCCAGCCTTCTCTGGAAAAGAGCAGGTGGGAGGTGGGCACCACAGCTTGTGGGGCTGTGCTGGTTCGGTGTTTATTAATTTGACACAAACTTAGACATTTCTAGGGAAAGGGAACTGGGGTTGAGAAAATGCTTCCTGGTCTGAAGAGATGGCTCACAACCAAAAATACAAGAAAAAATTGCTTCCTTCAGATTGGCATATAGGCAACTCCGTGGGACATTTAATGTTTAGTATAGGAGGTCCCAGCTCACAGTATCATCCCTAGACATGGGGTTGTTGAAGAAAGGAAGCTGAGCAAGCCAGTAAGTAACATTCTTCATGGTCTCTGCTTCAGTTCCTGCCACTAGATACATGTCTGAGTTAATCCCATCTTCCTCAGTGATGAACTATAGCCTGTAAGCAGAAGTAAATCCTCTTCTTTCCAGAACTGGTTTTGGTAAGAGTTTCATCACAACACAGTAAGAGAAATACCAATCCCGAATTGTTTCTCTCTTCGGTACATGATAGAGTGAGTTGGATTTTGTTCTGATAACACTGTATTTATAAGTAGTCAAAAGGTAAGCCTCGGCCTGCTGGCTGGTGTGCCCCAGCCATGGTCCTATAGAGAGTTAGCATCAGTACCCTTTGTGAGAGTGTTGTGTGTTAGGAGACACTGTTAAGGTGACTATTTATGGGGGCTGGAGAAATGGCTTAGTGGTTAAGAGCACTTGCTGCTCTCACAGAGGACCCAAATCCAACTTCACACTCCCACACGGTAGCTTATAAGCATGACTCCAGTTCTAGGGATCCAGTGCCGTCTTTTGACTTCTCCATGTACACACATTGCACACATACATACATGCAAGCCAAACACTCATATGCAAAGAAAAATTTTTTAAAAGATAACTATATTCAAGACTTAGATTTACATATGACAAGAGACTGCAGTGATAGGCACTGCTGTTCTCTGCTGTAGCAAAGACAGTCCTTGAACAAAATACAAGCACTTGCCTGTGACCCTGGTGGGTTTTAGTTGGGATCATTACAATCACAGCCTCTCTGATGCCTCGGTAACTGAAGTGCAGCAATTAGATCAACCCTGACCATTTCTGTGTAAGACAAGAGGCATAATTTGAGGTGTTACAGAGCCCTTAAATTTTTTTACTATACAAACAGATACAGGCCATGAAAGCCTTGCCGTTGATCTGGGTCAGGATGGAAGTACTCGATAGTGCTCAGAATCAGTACTGACTCCAGCTGTGCCAGAGTGATTGACTGGTAGGAGCGATGCCTGTGCCCCCTCAGCCCACCGCATATATGCAGCACCTTCATTTCCTATGCCTTGCGGTCCAGGCCAGTCCTTGGAAACTTACATACTGTCTGTTACTGCATAAGGCAACTTCAAATGTTGAGAAAGTAGAATAGGGTGCACCTGTTTCTGTTCGAGATGCAGGGGATACACTAAACATGGTACACACAGTGTTCCTCAACACAGCCCCTGTGCCAGCCAGGTTGTAGCATCGGAAGGTCATCCACCTTCCACTGTGAATTGTAACATACATGCTATGGTGTGTGTAAGTGTTCCCCAAGTCCCATGTTTGGAATGCTTGGTCACCAGCCTGTGGCACTGTAAGGAGACGGTGCAACCGTAAAAACATAGAGTAAATTAGGACATTGGTTATATGCCCTGGAGGAGATAGCTAGTCATCCTCCCCTTTCTGTTGGTCTCTGCTTCTGGACCACCATGAGGTGAACAGGCCACTGTGAGCTGTCAGCGTGATGAGCTGTACTGCCTCAAGTTCCAAGTGATGGAGCCAGGAGACCCTGGGATGAAACTCATATAACCATAAGCTAAGATAAACTTTCCTCATGAACTGATCCTCATCGTATCATGTGTCACAGTGGTAGCAAGCTGACAACGTTTGGGGAAAATCCTAATTAGAACAAAAATATCTCTTGTTAATGCAACAAGCTGAGTGATTGGCAGCCAGATCTTCGGGATGTCTGTTGAAGAAGCTCACTTTTCTCTGAGACATTAAAGAAAATCTCAGGAGCCTTTAGCTCTTGGGACAAGAATCTCCTCAAGTAGTTCAGACATGGCGAATGCTTGCTTTAGAACCACACAGAACACAGAACACAGACCACACTCTTTGTTTGTGTTTTGATTTCTTTCTGAGAGTTGTTTCATTGTGTGCCCCAGACACTCACATGTGGCCTTGGTGCTCACTCCAGCCTTCTGAGCAGCTGGATCTGTAGTAAGCACATCTGAAAACTTGGCTTGTTTCTGGAGAAGCAGAAGCCTCCCACTTTTCTGGCAAACTGTTCCCTTTAACCTAGGTTAGGGGACAGAATGTCAGCACTCTCTCAGATACAGATTTTGCCCCTGGAAAATCTTGTGTGCTTTTCTTAAACCAAACACACGCATGGTCCAGATGTTATGTTAAACCAAATAAGGGGCATGTTCCTGGGAGGGAAGGGACCTTGGCTGGTCAAGCTGGCTGATCACCCCATCTTTACATGGGTGGCCATGTCTCAGCTGGTGCTCCACTTCCATGGTGGAGCCTACCGTCAACGGTTCCCTGTTTATCATGACAGTCCTCCTCTGAGCGGAGACCAGCACCATTCAGCCCCTGAGATTCAAAGACTGATTTGACTGGGAAAGACCCCCAGACTCTAATGCAGTCAATAAATCTTTGTTAGTAAATAATTGCTATTGAGCAGAGTTTTAATATAAATTTATGAGTGGTGTTTTATCACAGCTTGGGGCTGCGGCAAGCAGTGAGTGATGGATTTCAGATCGCACTTACATTCATTACATTAACTTAGTAAGTTATTTAAAGCTTGTACACTTAACATTGCTTTTGGCTTTCAATGACCTCTTGGGACTAGAAGCGTGCACATGGTGAATAAAGAGACTGCAGTGTGGCAGACAGTCCTGCTGTTTGCTCCTGTGCCACAGAGGTTACCTGAGCAAGGAGCAAGACATCCCTTCCTGGGACCCTGATGTTTTGGTTGTAGATCATTTTAACCACGGTCTTTTTGATGCATCAGTGATTCAGGTGTAGCAATTAGACCAACACTGGCCACTTCCAAGGAATAATACAAGCTGTTACAACACCCTTAAGTTTCTTAAGCACATATAGAAGCTGTGGGAGCCTTACAATTGGTCTAGTGGGGAAGTGGTTCCCAGGGAGACAACAAAGCCTCTGGGCCATGAGTGGAAACCCAGACGCCTAGTTCTGTCCTTTTGCTATCTGGTACTATATAATTGAACCAAATCCAGATGGTTTAAAACAACACTGGCTTGTTATTTATTGGTATTTTTGGTTCTGGGGACAGTGGCTCTTCTCTGCACCACAGGTACCTCTCGGGCTGGAACGCCAGAGTTCTTCACTTATATGTACAGAGTATCAGTGAAGGAGGGGGCAGAGGTCAGTAAGAAGGCAATGACAATCATCCTTTAGGTACCTAGTCCTCTTTCCAGGCAGAGTCTCTCAGGGCCTCGCCTTCCCACTGCCTGTAGCTGGACAGTCTTGGCATCCTAAGGGACACGAAAGCCAAAGCTATCCGGCTCTTTCAAGCTGAGGCTCGAACTAGCACAGATGGTCCTCACCACATCCCACTGGGTAAATTGAACCGGGGGTCATAAGGGGTACGAACATATGTTTGAGGTCTTTGAAGGTCTTCTGGCTTCACCCTACCCTCCCACAGTCTACCCCAGGATCCCCAAAGTCTCAAGTCTGGATGTTCATGATGGGATCCTCTACATGGCACACGTTGGACTGGTAGTGCTCACTGTCTCAGGCAGGATTTAGGAGATGGGCTGGATTCGCACCCATATACCATGTGATGTAGCAGTGGGGATGGAGTTGCAGCAGATCCCTACTTTCTCAAACAGTGGAAAGGAGCCAGAGACACATGGCTGTAACCGACCCACAAGAGTACTAAAGGTTCAGCCAGGTACCTACTCCTGATGTACCCTGCCCCGGAAACAGGGATCCTGGGTTCTTGTTCCTCAAGAAGTGCCCTGTATCAGCTGCTGGCCTTCTCACCCTGCTTCTTTCTGCTGCGTGCCCAGGAGTCACTGTCCAGACATGAGGCTTCATTTTGAACCTTCTAGCACTTTAATTCAAGATTACTGGCTTTTATTGTATCAAGGTATAAGCCATTTCAAGGCATAGAAACCTACCTGCCATCTCTAGCCCCAGCTCTACACAAAAGACAACTGACTGGCTGTTGAAATTTTTCCTAAGTTCTCAAGAATGGTCAGATTGGTCTTATATTAGGGCCTCATTCATTCCCAGGCCTTACCTGCCACATTTGCCTGCATTTGATCCAAGCTCTGAAGCCAGAACTTTCTCCAAAGGTGTCCGCTGGTCAGAGGAGCTGACACCAAGGAACTGTTTGTGCTGGGTACATTGATGTTTGGACTTGGATATACCTTTTCAATTTCTGCTCAGAAACTCACGTTTCTTCTCCCCATTGTTAGGACGAGCAGTGCTTTGGGCATTCGGTGTGGAAATCTACTGCCATGTGCACAAGTTCACAGTGGACTTTTACACGGCATTTAATCTGGGTTGGCTGAAGGTTCTGCCGGCCTGTGGCCGCCCCGCTTGCCCAGCCTCACGCAATGCTGCACCCTTCTCCCCCAAAGTTCCACTAGCACTCCTGAGTCCTGCTGACTGCCCAGCCCACTAGGTTGACACCAAGGCCAGGAGGTGTTTGTTTTCCAGACACAGTGGTGTGAGATGCCAGTTTACATTGTCTACCCTGGAGTGGAGTGATCTGAGAGAGGAGTTCTTTCTTCACTTCTTGTGACATCATGGTTGAGGACAAAGCAGAGAGTCTCACAGAGCTCAACAATGCTAGAGCTGCTGTCTCGTCTTTTTTTTTCAAGGTTTACTCTTCAAGAAAAAAAATGTATGTGTGTGTCTGTACGTGTGCGTGCACATGTATTTACATGTGGGTATGTACATGTAAGTCAGGGACTGACAGAATCCGAAAGAGGAGGTCAGAGCCCCCAGACCCGGACTTACAGATGACTGTGAACATCCCATGTGGATGCTGGGAACTAATCTCAAGTTCTCTGGTAGATGTGCAATTGCTCTTAACTACTCAGCTCTCTCTCCAGCCTCTCCACTGGCTTTAGTAACGGGTGTTAAATCAGCATGGCCGGTGTCTGTCCTTGAGTGCCAGGGGTTGTAGCGCGTCTCGGGCAGCACGGGATCAGTGAGATGATGGGCTCACCAGCTTTCTGCACACTAATGGCTGGAGTTGGTGGATTTTTTTTTTTTTTTTTACTTTTACTCCTTATTCTTTATTCTTTGGCTCTTTTTGTGGGAGCCCACCACCCAGCTCTCAAATAAGTCACACATGGAGGCTTATCTTAACTTATGAGTGTCTAACCTTGGCTTGTTTCTTGACAATTTTTCTTAATTTAAATTATCCCAACTACCTTTTTGCCTCTGGGCTTTTATCTTCCTCTATTTCTATGGCTTTCTTTACTTCTTCCCCCATGGCTCGCTCTGTAGCTATGTGGCTGACCCCTGATGTCCTCCTCTCCTTATTCTCTTGCTCCTCTTCTTCCTCGTTTCTCCTGTTATCCTCTCTGCCTCCCAGCCCTGCCTGTCCTTGCTCCTGCTTTGTATTGGATGTTCAAGTCTTTATTAGACCATCAGGTGTTTTAGACAGGCAAAGAACAGCAGTTTCACAGAGCTAAACAAAGGCAGCATAAACAAAAGCAGCACACCTTAAAATGATTTTGCAGCAAATGCCTGCATGTTTTGGTTTTCTGTAGACTAACGATTGCACATGCAGGGAGCAGACTTATTTTTTGAATGAAGCCCAGTACTGTCCTGAAACCTAAAAACATCCAAATAAATACTGCAGCCCCCTGCGAGTGAAATGAACCATTCACAAATGGATGGCCATACTAGTCGGCAAGAACCATCTAAACAAGCATTGTCTTCACGTGTACCAGATTGGCATCTGAAAGATGGACAAAGGATGCATCTTGACATTCTGCCGTGCAGTTTTGCCCTAGGTTACAGCTACTCAAAGAGACTTAGAATCATAAGGGCCATTTGCACACGCTGACGGGAGCCTCCCGCCTGTGTCTAGACAGCCAGGAGCCTTCCGGCCTCTGTCATCTCCTGGCTGTCGGGACTGTGGCTTTGTGTCCTCTGAAAGTGTAAAATGAACTGTTTCAGGGTTGCCTCTTTCTTGGTTGCTAGAGATGGGTGAGGGATCCTACTGGCAGAGCGTGGAACTGTTTCCCCATCACAGGCCCTGTTCATTCTGGGACTTCCTAACCACTGTGTCATAGTAGAGCCTGGAGGACCACAGTAGAGACTGTGTGCCTTACCCTCCTCGTACATATAGAACTTTATGATTCAACTTTTGGTGTTTAGGAGGCCAGGTGCCCTCATTTGGGGTCTATTAGTGACTTTAATTATACTCCATAAAATGAACATGGTCTTATAAAGTGGAAACAGTTTAGGGGAACAATTGTCGTTGACATGGGCCTAAGAGGTACACTAGGACTTGTTGGAAACTGGAGCTTTGCCATAGAACCCTGGACCAGGATTTTGGTCCTGAGGTGAAAGAATCCACACCAAGTCTTCCTGCGGCCTTTGTATGTAGCTGCTAAGAAGATCGCTCTTTGTTTTAAGGTTGCTTTATAATCTAGACCACTTGTGGCCTCACTGTGCCATAACCTTGCCATGCTTCTTTGTCTATGGGCTAGAAAATGGTCCCTGTACCCATTTCACATTTTAGAATTCCCCAGGCCAGGTGACACTCAAAACACAAATGGCTTGTGTTTGTTAGACCTTCCAGTAACAGCCCAGTGTGGGCCAGGATGTGGCCACAGGGTGTCCCCGAATGGCCAGTCACATACTGGTTATCAAGCTGGGCCTTCTCTGGGGCTCTGTGCTCTGCAGACCTGTTCTATCCAAGGAAGTTGCTTCTGTGTGTTGGAATGCGACCTCAGTGTTGTCTGCAGTTCTCCTGTGCAGCCTGTCACCCAAGGCTGAATCACCCTGCCTCAGCATTTCTGGTGCATGTTATCTCACAGGTGTGTCCACACCTGCGTCCAGGCTCTAAAACACCGTATCTGGTGCGGCAGGACTCCTGCCTAGAAGTCTCAGGCAGCCAGCCCTCCTGTGGTCGTCCCCCAGACAAAGCAAACAGGTCTGTGTTCTGTGTGAAAATCTTCTGAGCTGTTGCCAGTATTTCTAGCTAAGGAGCTTTCTGAGGCAAGTCTGGTTCTTCTTCTTGTACCGAGCAGACATCTGGACACAACAAGGCCGCCTCCCCCAGACTGCTGTCACCCCCACACACACAGTGGTAGCTAGCGTGTGCTGCTCTGTGTCCTCGCTGCAGACCCTCAGCATGTCTGGCCATCCCGCTTCTTCAGCCCGGTCCCAGTCCCTGAGTTTGCTTGTAGGTTGAGATTCACGCCCACCAAGCCCATCAGTTTTGCTCCTGCCTGGGAAGTGTTCTTGTTGTGAATGCTTCCTGCCTGTTCTCAGGGTTGCCCACAGAGCCTCTTTCTCTGCAGCCAGCTGCAGTATAGATTAAGGAGTGTCTTTGCATTTTCTGCAGCTGAGAGTGGTGGCCGTGCTTTTGCTCTGAAAACGTATTTTTTTGAGGGTTTGTTGTTGTTGTTGTTTGTAGGAGTTGTTTTGTTTGTTTATTTTTGGTTTGGTTTGGTTTTGGTTGAGACAGTATCATTATTTAACCCTGATTGTCGTAGAACTACCTATGTATACCAGGCTAGCCTTGAGTTCATAGACGTCTGACTGCTTCTCCAAACCTGGTGTGGGATTAAAGGCCTGCACCAAGGTGCCCAACTTGAATACATTGTATTCTGTAGAAATTTGAGAGTCAAACAGGGTTCCCCCAGGCCAACCCAAAAAGGAAGCCCCATCCTGTGCCTTGGCTAAGCTGGAAATTCTTGGTAGCTGAAGAGCATCTCTGGAAACTGTGGAGTTCTATGAAATAGCGAGGTGCCGATCTGCTTAAACGTTGCTCTGGAGGGAACCCCTGTCACAGGTGCCCATTGAGAACACCAGGTTCCAGCCCTTCCGTTTTTGCTGTGAGAGCAGGTTGTTCACCGTAGCTGAAAACTGTAGAATTCACAGCCCAGTGCAATGGCAAGAATGGGAGGCCTGCCACTTCACTGTACGCTTGTCTTTGTGTGGCCCACAGTCTTGTCTAAAGGGAGCCTTGTGTCCCTTGGCCTTGCTGCCTCTGGCCTGTGTTTGGTAGGGAACAAAAGAGTCAGCCAGCACTAAAGGAGGTCAGGTGCTTTACCAGTGCTCAGGGAGATCAGATGCTGGGCCACTTCATGGACTTGCTGGCCACAGCTAGGACATGTGTACAGGAAGAAGGTGAGGGGCTCCCAGACTCTTTCATAACTTTGAAGGGCAAAGGTGGAAGGATACATATTTAAGGCAGTGGTCAAGGCAGGAATGCTGAAAGAGGTGGCCCACCTACTCTTACAGTGAATAAGCCAACAGTATCTTCCAAGGAACAGTAGGATTTATTCATTATTGTCAATATTCATGTCTTCCTTCCTGGTAATATTATTTTCCTAGCATGAGAATAGATTACCCTGAAACCAGTAAGATGGCCCAGCAAGTGAAGACTCTTGCTGCCAAGCCTGATGACCTGAGTTCAGTCCCTGGATCTCATATGGTAAAAGGAGAGGACTGATTATTGCAAACTGTCCTCTGACCCTTCAGATACACGCACAGGTGCGCTCTCTCTCTCTCTCTCTCTCTCTCTCTCTCTCTCTCTCTCTCTCTCTCACACACACACACACACATCCTCTGACTCTTCATACACTCACACTGTGGCATACATACACACAATAAATAAATGAATGTTAAACAAAAACATACTTTTTTAAAAACTGGATCACTCTTTTAGCTCGCAGATAAACTCTGCGAGCCTCTGTGCGCCTCCCATCTGGCCAGTTTCTCCTCTTTTCCTCTGTAGCCTTCGCTGGTGGAAGGATAATGAGGAGTGTAGGGGGCTCCTGAAAGTGCCCACAGTCCTCCCAAGGGCACTTGCTGGAGCAGGAAGGGACACGGCCTTCTGAAGCCTGCAGTAGCCCTAATCTTCTAGTGACATTGTGGTGACCCCAGCCCTCTGTATTGTTGAAATTCCATCTGAAGTGGATGATGGGAAAATGTGAACCCACTGGAGAACTTGGATGTGGCTTTGTGTTGCTGGGTAAGAATGGGAGATTTCCATGGGGAGGGAACACGAGGGCTCCAGGGTTGTTGGTTTATTATTGTGTCCGTGGGGGTGACTCACTATCGCCTGTTTGTACCACACACGGAGCTTCTGTTGCTTTGGTGTACAGCAGAAACAGTTTTCATGTCACGTTTTGCCACATGATTTCTTAACATGATAAAATCTTACAGAGCAGTGACCTTCCAAAGGTTTCTTTGTGGGTTGTTCGAATCTCCCAGTAACAGGTACTAATGGACGAGATCCCCACGCTGGGATTTAAAGCTTGATTATGATCTGAGTAAACACAGCTATATTCTCATAGTGTTGGTGATTGGCATGTGAGCTCCTTCCTGCCATGTGTGCAGACTGACCTGATTTTCTCCCACACTGAGATCCCTGGGGAAGAGCGGGATCAGAAATGTAGGGAAGGAAGATTTCCTCTGTGTCCCCAAGCAGACAAGGTGTATTTGGGAACCTGTAACTTCTTAATTTCTAAGTCTGGCTGAATTAGCTAGTGTTAGGTACATGCCTTCCCGGCCGTTGTCAGAATTATGACAGTTGATTGTTGGACAAGAGGTTTGCTCACTGCACATGGACAGAATTGGAATGCACAGGGGTGGGCAACCGTGGCATAAAAGCTGCAACTGGAGTGGAGGCAAGGTTTGCTGGGAATCGGCACTTAGACCAGGAACACATCCACAGCAGCCATCCAGAGAAGGCGGTGCCACACGTGACTTCCAAAATATGTTAGTTTCCAGTTTCTGAAAGCTTTCCCAGAGACCTTAATGGACATCATTAAAAACCAATTGAGGTGAATTACAGCTCACCCACCCAATGTTGTTACCAAAGTCTGCAAATGGAATCTCAGTTTGAATAAATTAAAATTCTGTAAAGAAATTATAGCATGAAGTTGTTGTGTTTATGAAATTAAGGTGAGAAGACCCTTGATCTTGAGGTCTGTCTTTAATATGTTACTCCTGGGGCCGGGGCTGGGGCTTAGTGGTAGGGTACTTTCCTTGAATATACAAGGCCCTGGATTCAACAAGCAAAAATAGGAGCATCTTTCTGTTAGGCACCTCCCACTTGCTATGACTCAGTTCTGCGAGAGTTTGATGGACACCTAGGATGTCTACTGCAGCTATTGACCAATGGTGGATCTTCAGCATCTAGAGCAAAGTTCAACTTCCAAATCATCTGTAATGTTGAATATGGCAGGGAAACCCAAATTTAAATATAAGAAAAAGGTTAATCTCCAAAAATGCAAAACCTAAGAAAGGTTTTATTTTTTATTTTTGGATCCCTTTGTGTCTTATACCACTTTCTCCACTTCCATGGGACCTCACATCTGGCTCCTTTCCCTGCAGGGCATGCTGCTGAAGCGAAGTGGCAAGTCACTAAACAAAGAGTGGAAAAAGAAGTACGTCACCCTGTGCGACAACGGCGTGCTGACCTACCACCCCAGTTTACACGTGAGTACAGCTGCATGGGGCAGAGGCAGCGTGTTAGGTCCCCTGAGACGTGTAGAATGCAGACAGGCCCTCAGGCTCCCTTCTCGACACCACAGTGGGTTACAGTGCCGGTTCCAGCTGAAGTCGTGTGGTGAATGGAAGTGGCAAGGTGGGGGTAAGCCCTGAGAGCCAAGAGAGTGACTCTGAAAACCTAAGCTACAACAGCTGAATTTGATCCCAGGGCCCAGCTCCGAGCAGCTAAGAGCAAAGCGAATTGTAGATGTCATTGGCCGTAGTTGTCATGCCAAGGTAAATAACAGGCACCGACTCAGAAAGCAGGAAAACTGCTTCTCTGGAGGATGTCACCTTCATGCTTTCCGTAAGATTCTGAAAGCAGACTCAGTTCTGTTCTGGCAGGAATCCGGCCATTCTGTCCACAGTGAATCTTTTAAGGACTGTTCATTTTGGTTCCATGAACTCCTGCAGAGTTTGAAAATTAAAATCTACACTGTTAGTCATTGGATTTGGTCACTCTACTAAGCTATTACCTTTTTAAAAATTGAGAGTCTTTTAAATTGCAGTTGTTAACAAGAAGTTTAAATAAATACACTGAGCAGAAGTTGAAAGCAATCTACGTGACTGAATGCTGAGTGTGTGTGTGTGTGTGTGTGTGTGTGTGTGTGTGTGTCTCCATGTACGTGGGCTTGGTGCTTCCACAGACATGCACATCCCACAGCCTGCTCATCTCATTTTTGGAAAAACACAGCACCATTTTGATGTTTATATAGTATTCCTCTCTTCCACTGCATGGATATAGTCTGAGTGCTTCAACAGCATCTCAGAACAAAACAAAAATGAGACATTTGACAAATAAATTTGACACCCCCCTCCCATTATTATAAGTAACTCTGGATGGGCTTTCTTCTGATATCCTTATCTGTTTCCCTAAGACAAACTCCCAGTCATTAGTTTCCAGAGCTGTAAGGTCTACGCGACATCAGCAGCTTGAGCACACACCGTTGGATTCTAGGACCCATGTGCCCACTTATCTCCCCAAAGAGCATTTGGTGAGGGGCCTTTCCCCTGCACACTCAAGAATGGTCACAGTTTTAAAAAGCCTTTCTCCTGGCATGCTTGGTGTCCTCATGTGGTTTGTTGCTGCTGTGACTGCCCTCTTCCCCTTGGCTTAGAGCAGTAGCTGTACCTTTCAGAGCCACGTTAGAAAGCACCTGCTTCCGTCCTGATCCCTGGCTGGCGTGTGGTGCTAATGACAATGCCAGCCATGCCTGACTCTCAGTCTGCAGGCCGCGTCTGACTTGCAGGATGTTTTGACTGGGCAGCAGGATGAAAGCATTCGCACACAGCGTCCTGTTGCTTCCACTACCACAGACAACAGCGCGATGGAGGTAGTTCACCTGTGACTGTGAAACAGACCCCGTCTAAGATGCATTCGCCCACGTGCAGGCTGATGCAGTCAGGCCCTGTGCAGGACTGAGATGTACATTCATTCTGTGGAGTGAATCCCCACCTGTGCTGTTCTCAGTGTGTCAGTAGGTGTATTGGTATGTAACCCCATCCTGAGGATGTGCGTGTGCACATCTGTGTTTACAAGGTACATATGATAGATGTTTTCATAGGTTCTTGTATAGTCTCAAGGTGTATCTGTATTCATGTGTAGATAGATGTTCTTTTTTAGGTGAAATACTTTGTGTGGCTCTTTGTCTAGCTTACCTTGGGAGTAAATTTGGTTCTCCAGGTGGCCTTGATGGCAGAAGCGTAGTATGCCTTAGAAAAGAGCTGGTCCTTGGTGACCAGGGACAAGTAAAACCTGTCTGGTGGCTCATCTTCTTTCTGCTCTGTACTTAGCCCAAGCTGCACCGTATTGCTTCTGTGCCTGTGGAATACATGGAAGGAAACTGTTCGGTTTCCTGTTGGGGAGCCTGGCGTGTCTCCAGAAGAGAATTGCTGTCCTGTGTTAGTTTAGCTGCAGCCCCGCCCTTCCCTTTTGCTACCCCTCCTAGTTTCCCTCAGAACTTGGGAGCTGACCTCGCCTTGGGTGATACAAACAGACCCTAATCCTCCTTGCTTTGTAAGTGGAAAGGACAAGGCGGAGGCCCAGGAGAAAGCAGTGATGGCGAACTTCTACTCTGTGTTTCCTAAAACACAGTGATTCCCAGACTGGTACACACCACAGTCGCAGGGCCCCACTGGGGCTCCGGATGGTGAAGCTAGTGGCCAGCTTGGGGAAATGTCCCCTTACAGCGTGTTTAGCAGAAGGTCAGTACTGAGCATGCTTTGCATGGACTGTTAGAAGTTGGAAGGTGTGCACTGCATCTAGACCCTACCCTGGCTGTGATTGCTCTCCGCTGCATCCTTCAGTCTGGCTGGCAGCTTTTCTTTTCTGGAAATCCGTAGAATCTCTACTGGAAGTTTGTCAACACTGCCCTCAAAGTGGCTTCTAATCCTTCAGAGTGTGGTATTCACAAATTCCACCAAACTGATGGAGTCAGATAGCCAAGGAAAAGCCCACCCCTAAGATGAAAGCTGCTGAGGGGCATCACTTAGTTACACATTGTACCTAAAGGTGGAGTCTCCCACAACCTACCCAGTTCCTTCATCTTTCCTTCTCAGCTGATGCTGAGTGTGTAAACTCAAGAACCCAGGCTAGGAACAGGAAGTACACCCAACGAAAGTAAGAATGAATGCTTTTCCAGGGAATGTGGTGCCCTGGGAGTTACAGAGGTCATGAGCAGTCTGCTGCCCTGCTCCAAGACAGACCAGCCAAATCTGCTGCTGGAGATTGTTCCCTGGCAGCTCCAGGCATTTAAACTGAAGCAGCCAAGAGAGAGCCTGACGACACTGTGGGTTGCTCCCTCTGAAGCCCGCTGGCACCTTGGACTCTTGACTCAATGGCTTGTTCTTTTTAAGTTTCTGTTTCTTAATTAGTTAATAATATTCATCTTGGGGACTGGGAAACTGCTTAGCTTTAAGAGCACTGGGTCTTCTTCCAGACTACTCTGGTTCAGTCAAGTTCCAGCATCCACAGGGTGACTTACAGCTATCTCTAACTCCTGTTTTAGGGGATCCAGCACCTTCTTCTGACCTCCTTGGGTTTGTGGTATACAGACACCCATGCAGGGAAAACACCTATATACATGAAATAAAATAATTTAAGAAAAATTATATCACTCTTCCTCAAGACTACCAAGGCTCAGAGCACTTAGCTGCCCTTGGGAGAAGATATATTTGAGGGTCTCAAGGATTTAAGGATCATTGCTGGATCCTGATAGGGTGGGTGCAGGGCAGTGTGCTGTGAGATTCTTAGGTCCCCTCTGTGTGGACTTAGATATGAGCCGTAGGGAGCACCATGATGGAAAAAACAAAGGGGATAATGAGAAAGAACCTTTGCCCCGGGGCTCTGCAGCACAGCATGGCCGCCTATTCATCTTTTGTGTCGGGGGAACAGCCACTTGCATGGCTGACGATCCTGCTCTTGGAGTCAGCTGTGTCTGGTGGGCTTCCTAAGTGGGCCTGGAAGAAGTGACCCCTGCAAACATGAGCGTCGTGTTATGGGACCCTGTCTGAGCAAGCACACCGCAGTCGCCCAGCTCTGTTTTCCTAGCCAGCGACCGGGCAGCTGCACAGCCGACCCCTGGGCATCAGACCAGTCTAGTGTATATGAATTGCTTTCCCCTTCTTTGGCTTCCTTTCTCCTCCTCTCTGATACCCTCTTGAAACCAGATCAGCCCTGGGTTGTTTTTTTGTTTTTCTCCCTAATATATAAAATTGGAACCGAGCTCTAGAAGGGACATGGTTTACTCCCTTAGCATTTGGGTGGCTGAGGCTCTCTGATTATATAGCGAGGGATGGTTGCTTATGCTGTGAACCTTCAGTTCAGTGCTGACTCTAGAAACTGTCATCAGTATGCAGATTTGAATAGTTCCAAGATTTCACAGGCAGACAGGAAACCGCTGACTGACACAGCATCAGAAAGGGGACTGAGATGGTTCCTACGCAGGTGTGAAGGCCTTTTCCTAGGGAAAGAGCCTGTGTTAGCAGGAAACTCCTCTCATAGCACCCCTGCGGCAGGTGCACACTGGCCATCCATTGCTTGGAGGAGGCAGCATCTCTGGTCGTGTCTCCCCACAGCATTCCTACAGCATCCCCACATCTGCCAGCATGGACCTCCCATTTCCTGAAGTGGAGAGCAAGCAGTTATGCTCAAAGCCTTTGGGTGGTGGTTCCAGAGCCATGCAGAAATCAGACAAGCTCCTGCCTCAACAGCAAGGTCCCAGGTTCAAAAGACCTTTTTCTCATTCCCACGTGGAGAGCCCTTTTATAGGAAATCGCCAGCTTTCCTGTGTCTCTGACTTGAGCCTGGTCAATGAGTCACGTTGGTGACAGGCTGCTTCAGTTTGCTCACTTGTTTTATGATTAGTAATTTCTGATCTTGCATCCCCATGAGTAAGCACCTCATGGCTCTACGCTGTTCACCATCTGTCTGGCCTATCTATGTGTTGCCCAAGCTTTGCTCAGTGCTTGGGGGTAACATTGCCCTAAGTGTGGATATCAGGTTTTGTGGCTTTGTAGGGTCCTTGCTCCAAGATGGTCTTGGTTCCAGACCTCACTATGTGGATCTTTGACCACAATGTGTGTCCTCAGACATCACCACAAGCTCTCACTGTCGTGAGCGTTGCATACTGGCTCCTGAGTATGGTTTCAGCTTGGCCTGCTCCTCCTACCCCTGGTACCTCTGAGCTTTCTCTCAGCTTCTCACACTTGCCTGTCCTCCTGCCTCCACATCTTCAGGGGCAAGTTGCTTCTGCTAGAATTAATTTCTTGTTCCTCCCCACTTGGACTTGCCCTCCATCAGACATGCTGAGGTTCCCCTCTGGGCTCGCCCTCACCCTACTTCATGGGATCATTTCTCTTTTCTTGGCTTTTTTTCAGAACCAAATTCTTTTCACAGGATGGGGCACAACTTGTGTCCAGAGGCCTTGTAGAAACACCACCAGTATATCTCTGGTGTCCGCCAGGTGGTAGGTGGGTGGGTGGTGGTGGGTTGAATGGGTGAGGGGATAGAGGAAGTAGATGGAGTAGGTAAGGTGGTAGGTGGGTAGAGTCGGGTGGATAGATGGGCCGTGGGACAGGTGATGGGAAAGTGGGTGCATGTACTGGCAGGTAGAGGTCAGCAGATAGATGGTGGAGGAATGCATGCTGAATGAACGGGTAGAGGAGTGAGGGGGGAGGGAGGGAGGGAGGGAGGGAGGGAGTGAGGGGGGAGGGAGGGAGGGAGGGAGGGAGGGAGGGAGGGAGGAAGGAAGGAAGGAAGGAAGGAAGGAAGGAAGGAAGGAAGGAAGGAAGGAAGGAAGGAAGGGTGGATAGGCACCGAGTGCACCTGTGTGCTTGGCCTGCCCTTAAGTCTGCAGGGCTAGAGTTCCTGAGGTCATAGAAGAAGAATCCACCCAGTAATGCTTTTAAGCCACAGGAAAATGGCACAGCCCCATCCAGACTCTTCTGTGAGGAGTAGATGTGATTGATGGAGAGGGGCTAGAGGAGTAGTTGATTGATTTTTATTCTTTGCTCTTGACGGGATCACTCAGCTCCTTAATAAATGCACGGAGGCTTACTCTTATTTAGGAATGCCCGGCCTTAGCTCAGCTTATTGCTAGCAAGCTTTTCTAACTTAAATTATCCCATCTACCTTTTACCTCTGGGCTTTTATCTTTCTCTTATTTCCCTCCCTCCCTCCTTCCCTCCTGCCCCCTCCTTCCCTCCTGCCCCCTCCCTCCCTCCCTGCCCTCTTCCTCCCTCCCTCTGTTGCTGATTCTGGAGCTGCCTGGCTAGTCCCTAATTTCTTCCTACTTCCTCTCTTGCTCCTCAATCCGTTTTCCCCAGATTTCTCCTATTTATTCTCTCTGCCTGCCAGCCCCACCTAGTTCTCTCTCCTGCCCAGCTGTTGACTGCTCAGCTCTTTATTAGACCAACCAGGTGCTTTAGACAGGCAAATAACACAGCTTCACAGAGTTAAACAAAACAATATAAAAGAATGCAACACATCTTTGCATCATTGAAACAAATGCTCTACAGCACAGACAAATGTAACACTTCTTTAAAAAATATTCCATAACAGGAAGGTGCCTTGCTTTGCTTTTTAATTGTAGTAAAATACACTGCTATTCTGGCCACTGTTAAGGCACTTAGTGATAGACTGCTTGGCTGGCGTGTCCAAGGTCTCAGGTTGGTCCCTAGTATCATCAAGAAGAGAAAAGACATCTGAGTGACATTGTCACTCACTATTGTGCTTCCCTTCTCCTGAACTTACTCTTCTTTCCAAGTGGAAACTCGGTCCCTATTCATACTGCTCCCCCAGCCCTCCGTTTAGATTCTTCTGTTTTCTGTCTCCACACTTGACTGTTTTAGGACCTCATAGGTGGAGTCACTTGGCATCATGATATCCTCAAGATTCCTACTTGTAGCATGAGACAGAATGTCTCTCTCTTTCAAGGCCGAGGATGTTCCATGTTAGGGTCAGAGCATGTTGAGTTAAGGTATTCATCCTCTGGGGAAACTGTTGTGAAGCCACAGAGGAGAAGCATGGTAGACTCCTTGGAGCTGTGTTAAACGCTACTTGTGGGAAAGCTGTCTCCACGGGTGTATCAGCTGCCAGGGCCCTGCTTGAGTGAAGCCCACGGGATATTCTCCAGGCTCGATCCTGAGTACGGTGAATCATGGGAGTTTGGCAACTCCATTGGCCACCCAGAACCCTCTCTCCAGCCACCCCGTGGTCACATGGTCTCCCCCCAGGAGAGGGGAGGCCTCCTACCTGTGCTTTGGGTGACCTGGTAAATTACTTGTAACAGCATTTAATCAGTGCCACACCTATGGAATGGCCCTGATGTGACAGTGTTTTTAGGGCAGTGTCTGCAGGGAAACAGGGCCCTGGGAGACCCAGGCTTCGTTAGACACAGAGCTGATTCTTTATCAGAGCTTCATTTTGTTCAAGGAATTTATTTTATGCTGCTACTCCAGGTCTTGGGCAGCATTTCAGATTTTAAAATAGAAGTGAGGCTGCAGAGATGGCTCAGTGGATAAATTATGTGCAGTGCAGTGTGAGGACCTGAGTTCGAATCCTCAGAACTCAGGAAAGTCAGGTACAGTCGCCCACATCTGTAATCCAGGGCTTTCTCCCTGCATTGGAGGCAGAGACAGGCGCTCTCCCAAGGCACTCGAGCCGCTGACCTAATGTAACTCCATGGAGAAGAAGAGACTGTTAAGGTGTACGGTGAGGTGTACCCAAGGTGAACCTCTGACTTCCATGTGCATACCATGGCATCTGTGGGCCCATGTTTACATGGACATGGGCTCACATCATAGACCCACCAGGTTAAGTAAATGCAAATGGCTGGCATGTGTGCTCGCTCTGTTTGCAGCTGTCTTGGTGTTGATGAAGGGTTGTCGTGCATGGGGAGTACTCGGAAGTCAGGTCAAAACAACCACAGACCGGAGCTCTTTCCTGAGGTGAAAACTGTCCGTGCTTGTTTTAGTAAAATGAAGAAGTAAAGGGTGTGTGTGTGTGTGTGTGTGTGTGTGTGTGTGTGTGTGTGTGTGTGTGTGAGAGAGAGAGAGAGAGAGAGAGAGAGAGAGAGAGAGTGTGTGTGAGTGAACACAGACTGCACTGTCTGGCTCATGGGTCTGAGGAGTTTTTAAGCTTCTAGAAGACTCTGGGAAACATTGCCTTAGCAGTATACCAAATGACAGTCCGCAAGCGATGGCCATCCTTTGTACCCAATTTCTATCATTTTGTTTCTCCCTCTTTTTTTTTTTTCGCCTTTTAGTGTTACAAATTGTGGCCAGAAATTCCCCCAGAAAGGCAGATAAATCAAAACCCTGTGTTTTCCTGTGGTGACAGTCCCCACCGAGGTCTCAGTGGGAGAGGTCGGCCGAGGGGGGTAGCAAATGTTCTCCCTCTTCCTCTGCGAAATTGAATTTCATTACTCTATATTATAAATATTTTCTTCTATGGCTCATAACCTGATTGCCGGCTTGTTGCTAGGGTCTCGCAAGGTAGGGTGGGGTGGCCCTGGCGAGGCCCCTTCTCTTCTGCTCAGGTGTGCCCGTGGCCCCGAAAGGAAACCAATCAAGGTGCGATTTATGTTCATTAAGTGCTTGTCAAAACTGAAAAATTTTCTAATCAACAGCAATCTAGCTTCGGCCCCCTCAGTGGCTGGGAGGGCCGCCTCTGCGCCGGCTACTTGCCTGTTAACAACTCTAGGCTAAGAAACCGCTGATGATTACATTAGGCTAAGCTGCGAAGTAAATGAACCATGTCTTATTTAGGTGCCACTAGCTTCAGAGTCTCCTGCCCCGCAGGGCACTTGATAGCGTTTTATGGCTTTAAAATTAGTGTAGCTTCCCAGTTGCTGCAGGGTGCAGCCTGTTATGCCTCTGAACTCAATAAGCAAAGGGAAGGGGCCTTTTGTTTCCCCCTTGGTTTTGTGGGGGTTCCTGCCCTTGCATTTTAGCAGGTTTTACTTTGCATCTTTTCCAGACAGCGTTTCGCAATAAAAATGTCTGACTGCCAGATCCATGCCTCCCCCACCAAAAAGAGGAGTGGAGAAAAAGTAGAAAATGTCAGCATTTCAAGGAATTCTTTTCCCCTATACTGTAAAGTGAAAAATTGATTCACAGTCACCCCTAATGGCTTCTCACATCAGAACTGCTATCTAAGGTTGGGAGTAACACCTTTAGCTCAAGAAATAGCTGTATCGAGAGGAAGAGGGAAAATCAGTGTTTTTCCAGGGAAAGTAAACTGAGAGCCCTATTTATATTAAGAGTGGTGGGACTTTTCATCTTAGCTAATCCTAATAGCAATCCCACACGGCAGGAAAGGCGTGGACACTTGGACCAGGATGCCAAAGCAACCAGCCCCACACACACAAGCCAATGAGGAAATGGAGGCCTGTCACTCAGGCCACTCGGTGACAAGGTGTTCTTTAATAGGAGAAGCAGTGTTGTTTTCCAAACAGCTCAGTGTGGGAGATAAGAAGATCATGGGAATCATGCAAGTTGGATCTGTATGGGGTGCGATAAACTACGGTGTGGGCAGGAAGGAAGCAGAGGAGCTTCTGAGAAAGTGGCTCATAGAAAGCGGTGTAAACAGAGCCACCTAAGCAGGCCTATGCGGACACTTATAATTAGAAGTACTTACAGTTTGTGGTGTGTTATATAGTGGCTCCATTGGGACCTTTGAGTGCCCCCTTAGGTTGAGTAACAGAGGTTACCCTTTGTTGTAAAAGCCTCCGTTCCTAAGTCAGTTCTTCCTTTCCGTGTGTCTTTTCTAGCCACGGTAGCCAGACACCACTGTGGCGAGCATTTCTATAGAACTCAGAGATGCTGAGATCACCCACTGCTCTGCTGGTATTTAAATATTAAAGTCCTCCACTAGCAAAGGACACTACCCTACCCTTGCAATTTGCCCTGCCCTCAGAGATGCCTACAGCTCCTGAAGAGACAGTCTTTCACGTAGCAGAAGCATTCGTCTGGTACAGGCTAAGTTTGAGCACGCATGGGTTACAGCTGGGTAATATTCAATTGAACCTAAAATGAGAAGAAGCTCAGTAGGGTAAGTCAATCAAGACGAATACAATCAAGGGGCCAAAGGTATATTCATGATTCACTGTGGGATTTTCTGCTGTTTTGATTTATATTACAATAACCTGTCCCCCTAGGCTGATGTTGGACTTTTGCCCACCATGGTTGGATGCTGGCCGCAGTAGTCCACAGAATGGAGAGGCTTGCTCTGTGGAAGTGAAGGAGTGAGCCCACTGTTGTACTATTGGAGGGAAAGTGTGCTGCCTTGTTCCTCAGCCATGTTCCTCCAGCCACCAAGAATGGCATAATTACCCAGATCCAATGAGGCACTCATCAGAGAAAACACACAGTCTCCTAACTGATATCTTGGCTCCAGCCACTGTTAGAGCCTAACTCCCCGGCTGCCTTCTTCCCACAATGGCCCAGGGCCCGGTGCTTGTGCACTGGCAAGTGTCCTTCTTCCGGAAGGCCCTTCTGAAAGTAGAGCACTGGAATTCTGTCAGCTGTCTTGGGAAACAAAATCATTCCTCATAGAAATTGTATGGCTTTGAAGCCGCCTCCTGCCTTGCTATTGTGAGCAGGACCCTTCGGAGAGAAGTAGAAATTGTCGTCTTTGACTTCCGTGATCTGAAAGGATGTGGCCAGAAGATTCTTCATAGTCCTTGAGCATGTCCGTGGTATTTTTAGGCGTGCGCCTCTCCTCTGCCCGTGACTATGCATGAGGCTATTGTTTATCATTCATACGTGTGGGACTTTCGTATGTGCTTGATCTCTGTGAATGGCTGGTGCTATATCTGTCTTTATGGATTAGTTTCCTTTGAAAAATACTAAATGGACTTTGGGAATAGCAGTGTATCTAACAATGGCTTCTCTTACATACACTTTTTGTGATTTTTTTTGATTTTTTAAATAGAAGCTAATGAACTAAGGCTTCCTTTTTGAACCTGGACGTTTTCAAAGTATAGTGAAAATAAGAAATCAGTCTCTTTTTTTTCATATCAAGCATTCAAACAAAATTTTTAAATGATGAAGTCCATTTTAAAATAATGACCCACACATTCTGTGTTTATGTAGATCATAGTTTTATAAAAATAAGTTTTATGGACCAGTGAGATGACTCAGTAGTTAAAGATGCTTGTCACCAGGCCTGACTACCTGAGTTGAACCCCTGCAAGCCACATGGTAGAAGGCGAGAAGAAGCTGTAGATGCTGACTACTGGCCACATGTGTGCTCCCTGCTTGATAAATAAACATAACTAAAACAAGACAAGACAAGACAAAAGATAGTTTCCAAACGAATGCCATGAAGTAGCAATGTTCTTTTCTAGTTTTCCAAACCTCTTTATGACCTAATGCATCCTGTTCAAGCACAGGGCAAAGGTGTCCACTTGCATAGCAGAAGAGGGAGCGGAATGGTACGCACCATTGCAGCTCCGCCTTGGGGTTGCTCTTGGATGCTACACTGAAACACAGTATACATCTGAGAGTTGAGGAATGCCCTGCGGGACCTCACACGATGGCCTCCTCTGCTGCATTAAAGCCATTGCACTGTACTGTGAATGACCTTCTTGTGCATTTTATCCAGACGTGCCTGCCACATGCATTCATGCACATGACGACATGCAGCAGTCACTTCAGTACACTGATGTTTCTGCCATGTAGTGTGCAGGTTTTCCAAACAGTGGCACTTCCCTCCAATCCATAAGTCCAGATACTGCATTAACACCATCACCAGTCTCTTCAGAAAATGTTAAGTATTTGAAAGATGCCAGGCTCACAGTAAGAGAGAAACAAGGTTTTAAATTTTTTATTTTTTGCAAGGAAACTCAGGTTTCATCATTAGTCACCAATAGTATCAGATATTTTGTTTACTTTTTCATGAAAACGCCTGTACTTTCCCAAAAGCTAACTGTAGCCCGTGTGCAGCAGTTGTTATGTTGGGTGAAAACGTGGCTACTGTAGCTGGCAGTTCCAAAAGCA
This sequence comes from Chionomys nivalis, assembly GCF_950005125.1. Classification (NCBI taxonomy): domain Eukaryota; kingdom Metazoa; phylum Chordata; class Mammalia; order Rodentia; family Cricetidae; genus Chionomys; species Chionomys nivalis. The sequence goes on along the minus strand of NC_080087.1, from coordinate 107,048,385 downwards.
GGCACCTAGTATTTGTCAGACCCAGAGGAAGGTTTCATGTATCCTGCCTGTGACCGCAGTCAGAAAATAAATAAGGTGTGCATTCACCGATTGAAACTCACAAAGTGAAAAGTAGCTTTTTGTAGGTAAAACTACTCTGTCGATCTTGCAACATCAGAACCAATTTCTGTCCTATTTTAGAAAGCAAAGTTCCCGGGTGATGGTGATGCAGGTCTTTGCTGGGGAGGGAGGCAGAGGCAGGCGAATCTCTGTGAGTTCCCGGTCTATGGAGCTAGTTCTACTGTCCACTGACCTCTGGACCCCTTGACAGACATGGAGGGTCATCCTTTGAAGATTGATAAGCTAAATTATAGAGAGGAAGGTAGATCAGTTAGATTGATTGTGTCCAAAAGTAAAGTAAAGCTAGGGAGATGGCTCGTCAAGTAAAGGCTTCTGCTGCCAAGCCTAGGGAACTGAGTTCTGTTCTCCTCTGACCTACTCACAGAGAGAGATAACAAAGTAAAAAAGATAATAAATGTGATTTTAAACGAAAACAGACTTCAACAAGTTATCTGCCTCAAAGCATTACATTTTGTGGTAAAGTGTCAAGTTTATCAACATATTACACTCAGGAGCCAGAGCATATTGGGAAAATCTAATTACAACAAAGATTTCCTTTTACTTTGTCTGCCATTTGACTTTAAGCACTGTAACTCTTTTAAAAAATTATCTGTTTAAAAAAATGGCATTCATTGATTGTCTTAGCTGGACTTGCATCAAGTAAAGCCACCACCGTGTTCCCAGGCCTTGTCTTGGTGGTGGATCTAGTTTGGGGTGCAGATCACAGTTTTTGCATTTTGCTTTGGCTTCAAGATGGTGTTAACTGCCTTGGCCAACCCCGTGAGTGCATCAGCAAACCATCCTTCACAGACAGCTGAAAGGAACCTCCAGATGCGAGGCGGCCAGAATCGATCTGCTAAGAATATTTTTAGGGACTATTGATGGATTGCTGTATTTTGTGCTTAACTCAAGTGCCAAATGCCCCAGAGGTGACGAAGATGAACTTCCCCTTTACTGAAGACGAGTGAGGCCATCACGCACAAAGAGGGCTCCGGGATGGCTGGGATTGCTTTTGAGATTCTTGGGGGAAATTTCTTGACAGCCTTGTAACTATCTGCTGGTGGGGATTGTGCAGCAGTCTGCTTGCAGCCGCCAAATGTTACCCAGCTGATCACCTTCCAGTCCGGGGACACCTATCTGTGAAGTGTGAGGCCACATTGTACAGCAGCCAAACAGTGAATCCTCAGTATCCAGAATGATCTGGAACACAGAGGCACTAATGGCCCCTCATCTTTCTCCTAAGGCCACCCCCACAGAAGGCGGGAGCCACGTTAAACTGTGCTTCTGTCAGCAAGCTGAGAGCCCTGGGTCTCTGACGTGGCTCTCAATTGCAAGCAGGTCTCTCTCATTGCACCTCATTTGCATCTGGGACATCAATTAGCATGTTTGTTGAGGCTAATTGAATGAAACTCAATCATAGCTCTTAATTGCTTGACTATGTGAAAAGAAATCACATTAATGCAGCTAATTAAGTGTACGGCAATAGATGCAACATAATTAGGGGCAAAATGTAAAAAACAGGAGAAGGCAAAGGTGCAGGCGCGGGGTGCAGGGGGACAGCTAGGCATGGTCGTGGAGCTGTTGGCGCTGGCGCGTTCAGGAACAGGTCCCTTTGCTCTGGCGCCTGCTTGGAAAAAAAATCCGCATGATAAGCGTGGACAAGTTGAGGAGGAAAATGCAAATAGGTTTGCAATTACTACTTTTTCAAGCTGTTGAGGGGCAAGAGATGGCACGTCTGGGGGGCCTGGCTCTTGAGTGGGCCCCAGGGACTTGTTAAGTGCTGTTTAAAAGTACTTGGCTTTGAATTACCCTCACGCCTTGTTAAAGGGTTTTTCCCCTCTTTTATCTTCGATCAGCATTTTCTGTAGCTAATGTGGAGAAGGGTATCTGAGTAGTATTTGCATATCAAAATAAGCTTGCTGTCTTTATTTTACCCAGCGAGGTCCCTACCTCACACTCACCCTGGGTCTGCATGTCTTGTCTGCTTCTGAAGGCACCACATTGTTTAGTGGTTGCAGCTTTAATTCCTCAAGTACCAAGCTGGGGAGAGATGAAAAGGCCCTGATCTTGTAGAAGCAGGATCAAACTCAGGCAGATTTCTCTTGGGAGAAGAAACTAGGCAGAATGGAAACATAGGAATTGCCAAGTGAACGTCTGGTTTTCGTTCTGTTGGTTGGTGTATGTGGGTGTGGGTGTACACACAAATCTGCAGAAGCTAATATTAGTCAGTGTTGAATGTCTTCCTCTGTTGTTTTCCCTACCTGGAACACAACTAGAGTGGCTGGGCAGTTAGCCCAAGGGTGGTCCTATCTCTACCTCCCCAGCCATGAGACCAGAGACAGTCATGCTGGCGGTCAAGCTTAGGCCCAGAAAACACTTTACCAATTGAGCCTCCTGCCCAGCCTTTGGTGCATAATTTTCTTCGAGACAATTTTGAAGCTTGCAGTGCCTAACACAGGCAAGAAAACAAATCGTCCAGCCCATGCTGGGCTCAAGATAAATGTCTTCCCTTGGCGTGTTCAGATCTGGAAAACAGATTTTACATTTCTACAATAATTTTAAGTAAAATATCCTGGTTATTGTATGTTAAAACATGCCTATTAAAAGAGCCCACGCTGGGGCTTAGTCACTCTCTGATTAGCCTCATTTTAGAACTCATAAGCAATAAATGCTCAATTACACTCCTGTTATTGTATTTTAATTTGTTAAGATTCGGCATTAAAGGAGAAAGTTGCAGCAAGTTGGTATGTTAAAGGAGTAACTGCAGGAAGGAATTCTTTGTTTGCAGGCAGAACTCTGTTTGGAAACTTGGGCTTGCGTGTGGGTGCCTACTAATGGCAGGCATAAGGTGAGAGCAGCCTTTCTAATGACCTGCCCCACCTGACATCCTTTCTTCCCTGATGGACACTCATTTCTGTCTTAGGTACCAAGCTTCTCCCATCAGAGTTCACACTAACTTCAGACTGACTCAGTGAGGATGACTCCTTCCATCTTTGACCCACATCTTCCCATCGTGGGCATGTGGCCTGGGAAATACCACTCCTATTATGGTGGCCAGGAGCTAGCGAATAAATCCTGTAACAGCTTTATCCATGTGGCATAGTACCACCATGTCCATGGCAAAACCTCACACCTCAGCTAAGCCCCCAAAGCTTCCTGACAGCATAGCTAGAGTCCAGTTCATGCCTGTCCGAGACACTTCTCAGCACAACCAAGGTGGCACAGTCAAGGCTAACCATCATAGGTGTCTTCCCAGAACTTTATGGACATCCTTGTGCAATTAAATTAGATGGCTTGCCTCCTTCCCAGAGCGATGGAAGATTTCTCATGACTTTTCATGCCACTCCCTGTGCCCACACAACTCCGTCAGTATGCATTGCCCTGCTGTTCTTCAGCGGACTAGGGCCCCTGACCTTCCCATTTGGGTTGTGTGGGTGATCTGTCTGCATCTGGTTGCTGCACTCTTAGGTATTCAGGACAACTGGCTCACTTTCCCAGCTTGCTGGGCTCATCGGCCAACGTGTAAGATGGATGCTCACTTCTAACATTACCCCAACCTGAATTTAATTACTGAGAACAAACACAAATTTCTAGGTCTCCCCAGAAGCCTATATCCCACTTCCAACATAGGTAAAATGCCATGTCTCTAAACAAGAGGCCTCATTGAGGAGGTGATGGTGGTGGTGGTTGTTGGCAGCTGCAGTGGTGACGACGGACAGCCGTGGTGAGGATGACAAGGATGATGGTGGTGGTGATGATGGAGGACAGTGTGCCCGTCAGCCCCTGTTCCCTGGCTCAGTGGTTGTGCCCCTCAGCTTTCAATCCCTGTGACAAAATACTCCTAAGGTAATCAACTTCTGTGGTAGAAAGTTTTATTTTGGCTGTAGTTTCAGAGACTTTTGTCCACGGTCACTTGGCCCTGTGGGTTTGAGCCTGGATCAGCATATCATGGCCAGAGACACCTTCTCACCTCACAGCAGCAGGCATCAGGGAGGGAAGAGGGGAATGAAGGCAGACTGGTCTCCCAGTGTCCTTTCAAGAGCACACTCTCCCAACAGCATCGCAGGCCGCCAGCCAAGCTTTGGGCACGCAGTCCATTTTCGAGGATGTTCACCCAAACTCTGCCTGCCATTCCCTTCCTTCGGCTGTTCCCAGGTGTTGCGTTTGTTCCACTGTGTGACGGGGAGTTAACTGACTTAGCCCAGGCTACCCTCTGATAGTTGCTGGCTGCTGGCTTCTGACACAAGGGCCAAGGGTTTGGTGGATTTGTTTCTAGGTTTTTGCTTTGCTTTATTTTGTTAACTTCCTTTGGGAAAGTGTGGTCAAATGCCTGAAAAGAAGCAGTTTTAGGAGGATGGGGTTTCTGCCTTAGCTTGCAGTTCCAGCAGGGTGTGGTTCATCAGAGCAGGGAGGCTTGGTGGCAGGAGCAGGAGGCTGCTAGTCAAACTGCTTCTGTTCTCAGGGAGCAGAGTGAACAGGAAGTGAGAACAGGCTATTCAGTCTTAAAGCCTGTTCTTGGCAGCTCATTTCCTCCAGCAAGCCTTCACTTCATAAAGGCCTCACGACCTTCCCCCAAAACATCCACGGCCAGAGACCAATTGTTCAAACACATGAGCCTATGCGGGGCCTATGTCCGTCTAATGTTACTTCTGTGCATGTTTTCAGGGCTATCTGGCATTGGACAACTAAGTGGTGTGCTCTTCCCTGGAGACGGCCACCTCTCCTGCTCCCAGCTTCTCCTCAGCTGCTTTTAGTTTTTTGTGTAGGGTGGAGAACTGGTGGGCTTTTCCCCACACACTCTGGCACGTTTGTTCACGCTGGTGAGACTGTGGGTGTTGCTTCTGAAGCTAATGGGAAGCATGCACATTAGTGTCAGTGTCCACTTGCGGGTGTGTCGTTGTCGTTGTTGTTACTACCTTGCTGCTGGTCCCTCAAATACCTACAGTCCTTATGTCTTACTTAGGGTTTCTGTCGCTGTGAAGGAGCACCGTGGCCAAAAGCACCTTGGGGAGGAAAGGGCTTATTTGGCTTCCACTTTGACATCACTGTTCATCACTGAAGGAAGTCAGGACAGGAACTCATGCAGGGCAGGGACCTGGGGGTGAGAGCCGGTGCAGAGGCCATGGAAGGAAGCTGCTTACTGACCTGTTCCTCATTGCCTGCTCAGCCTGCTTTCTTATAGAACCCAGGACCACCAGCCCAGGATCTGCTGTGATCTGGGCCCTGCTCCATTAATCACTAATTAAGGACCTTAAGGAAGCATTTTCTTAACTGAGGTTCCCTCTTTCAGATAACTCTGTTTTGTGTCAAGTTAACATAAAACTAGCCCGCACAGCTTAGTTACCACCTTAAAGTTTGGACACTGTTCTCATGAATTTTTTTTCCCATCCCCATGAAATATTCTCAGAAGTTACAGTACAAGCTCAGGTTCCTAAACTGCATCTAGAAAACAAGAGTTCAAAGAGCTAGGATTTTGTGCTACTTGTCCTCCCCATTCCAAGTCCTAGGTTAGTTAGGTCAGGACACAGATGCCTAGCTTGGGTTTAAATGGGAATGATGTCACCCTTATGCTGCAGATGAAAATGGCAGCCACAGGTCATGACATTGGTAGGATCTTGTGTCCATGCTGTAGCCCATCCTCTCTTTAATCTCTCTTGGGTGTTTAACATTCACACAGGATTACATGCAGAATGTTCACGGCAAAGAGATTGACCTCCTGAGAACCACTGTGAAAGTGCCGGGAAAGAGGCCACCCCGAGCCACGTCGGCCTGTGCACCCATCTCCAGTCCCAAAACCAATGGCCTGTCCAAGGATATGAGCAGTTTACACATCTCACCAAATTCAGGTAAGCTCACCCCTCAGGTGCACCTGAGGGCCCAAGTACTGCTGCAGGTAGATGGTGTCGCCTTGGCAGACTTGAAGCCGAGTCCCTCAGGCTGTCTCCTCTCTATGCATTTTTTTCTGTGAATGGAAATGTAGCAGGCCCGCTACAGCTGTATAACCATAAGTGGCCACGGTGTTCCCAGGCTGGGTGACTGAGAGCAGTTCTGTATGTGGATCAGCTAGTTAAGGTCATTCAGAGGTAGAGGGATCTTTTGTAAAGGTACAATGCCTGGCAACCACACCTACAGTACTGGAAGACGCTGTGAGCACGGTGCACAGACCTGTACATGGATAAACTGTCGGGTGCTATCTTAACCATCTCTCATTCCGTAAAGCATCTCTGTTCTTTATTCTCCTTCCAAGAACTTTGGTTTGGTTTGGTTTTTCGTTCAGGATTAGAGAAAGTCTTGTTTTGCAAGAATTTGCTGTATTTGGAAATTTTCGGCCTCCAAGCAGTCACAGCAACTGGCATTATGTTTGTTTTTCGTGAAGCATCTTTGCAGGTAATTGACAGCAGTTTGGGCCTTCATGCGATTGCTTCTCAAAGAAGCCAGGTAAAGAGCAGACTCATCTCTCTCCACATGTGGAAGCTCTTTAGGAAGGTTCCTTGTTTTTGCTACCTAAAAGCCCCTTCTCCCACTGGGTCCATCAAGTCTTGGGTGTTTGCTCAGTGGGAAATGTTAACATGCATGTCGGCTTTTTTGAATAATGAGCTCTCACGTCTGAAATGCTGGGTGCATTTAAAGGCGGTGTGGTGAACTCCACAGGGCTGTGAATGGCGCTGGTTGGTGAAAGCAGAAAGACAGGAGAGAGTTCGAGCGTGGGCTCCCCCAGACGGGGCCTTGTGGTATCTTTTGGTGTTTGGCATTTACCATGCTGTGTACCTACAAACTGAAGAGAAGGGCAAAGTCAGCAACATTACAGGTAGTTAGTAATCAAAGTAAAAGTTGGCCCCTTCCAGAAAGGTGAGGTTGATGTCCCCTTGGACCCGTTCCCCTCATCCCACAACGGTGATGAGGTTTCCATATCAGGTGAAAGGAAGGATAGTGGTGTCCTGGGAAGCAGTAAAACCTGGACTGAAGAGAAAGTTAGCCTGCGTCCTTCATTACATAACATCACCCCTTGATTTAGTCATACATATTTATCTGTGCCAGCTTTATTCCAAAAGTTACGGGCACTGCGGCTTTGGAGTCTCTGGCCCCCAGAATCCCATACATGGCAGTTACCTGCCAGCTTACTTGTCTCACTATACCCAACTCCGCTCATTCATGGCAGCAAGCATTTGCCTATGGCCCCTCTTAGCAAACCTTCATGTGAGTTTCCTGAAAAGATACAGAGCACCTGCTTGATAAACGTGAAAGGGCTGTAGTGTTTAAAAGTCATTTTTAAATTGACAGCGGTTACAGGTATTTGTCCATTATATGATCACCTCTCTGCATACATTAAGTAACTGACCGAAGTCACTACTAACTTTGTAGTGTTCCCCACGCTCCTGAACCCAGAGACACAGACTATAAAGCCTAGTTCTTGCCCTAGAGACTCTGACTGTCTAGTTGGGCATGAAGACGGGAATTCCAGGGCAGCAGCTGTGGAAGGGTTGAGATCTCTGTGACAGGAAAGAGGGCCGGGCTCAGGGAAGAGGGAAATGCTCCAGGTAGTGGAGTCAGGAACCTGCTGGAAACCTTCATGAGGAAACGGTAATGGTGAGTGCAAGAAACAGTGGATAAAGTAAAGATGGGGACCTCTGAGTCTTGAGACTCGATCTTGGAGCTGTGTGTCCTCACCTCAGGTCACTCACAGGGAAAGCCTTGCTCTTAGGCAGTCTTCGGTCTGAGGCATGAGTAAGACCCGTTTACATGGTCATGTGTCTCAGCTTCTTGGCGAGGGATCTTGACAACCCTGACTCTGTTAATCTGCGAGAGAACCTGGTTGATTTTCTGTGGACTGTAGACATCAGTTGGGATGGGGAAGTCGGACTGTGACATAAGTCATGGTGTCTCAGTCACAGTCATACTTTGGGCAGTGTGACCCCCTCAGTAGGCATTACAGATGATGTCATTCTCTGCTTCTAGTAAGAGTTGATAAGACCTCTAGAATGTACCCAGTTTAGTCCTTGGGTCTAAGGCCGGACTGTGGGTCCGGTATGTAAGAGACAGCTTTTCACCAAAATGTTGTGATACTTTAAGTTATATTGACTTCTTACACCTGGACATTAATCTAAAATGACATGTTGCTTTTTGCTTAAGAAATCAACACATTTGCTGGGTTGATTTCTTATTCTCTGAATTATGCTCTGAAAGTCAAGTTCCCTGTGTTTGAAGTTGTTATTCATAAACCACTCTAGGGTGAGGAGCAGCAGCGTAGAAAACTGTTCTGTTGATGTGATGGGACTAGAGCTAAAAAGAGTTATTGTAGCTATTTGACAAATAATTGAACTCGGTAATTGAGGACACTCTTGACTCTTGGCTTCTGCTGTGTGGGTGTTTTGAGAGTCTGGGGTAGCTGCGGGTGTTTGGTTCCCTTGGTGATGTCTTTGTTGTCTGGCTGACCTGGGAAGTGCACATACCTGAGCCTCGGCACTCAGGACTTACTCCCCAGGAGCCAGTAACCACGGGTAGTGTGGTTCAGCCTCTGTCAGCTTCTTGATACATGTTTCCAAGATAACCTCTAGAGATATATTTTATGAAATACCACATGAAGCAGCTTTTAGCTGTCATTTTCAGAATCAACAGGGTAAAAACACCCCGTGCTGTGTGTATTTTGTCTCTTCCAACAGTTGTAAATCTGGGCACCTCATGGGCTTATTGCCTATCCATATCTCTTGTTGTAGTTCTTTATATGTCTTGTTTGCATGCATTTTAATAGGTCCTTTTTATTGTTGATAAGGAAGCACTCTTTATATATTGAGGGTATTGGTATTTTATAATATGTATAACATATTGAATGCAATAGTTTAGTTTTGCTTCATGGTCTTTACATATAGTTTTTTTCTTTTTTTTTCCCCCACCTATAGTATTAAGTATTATGGTTCAGTAGTCACTCATGTTTGTTATATATACAGTGAGATTAATTAAGTTCTTTAGATACATAGAGATTGTACTCTGTATAGGTAGGTAATCTTCAACCACTTCAAGGATCTGTAGAACATGGTAGTTAAATAACTTAGGGTTCTGTTGACATGAGACACGGTTGCTCCAGACAGCACCAATCTATTCCCGAGAGATGTTGAACACCAAAGACACTCCACTTGGTGCTTGTTTTCTTCTTGGTACAATCGGCCTTTGGGCAAGGAACTACCCATGTCTTGGTCAGTGACAAAGTACATGGTGTCCGGACTAGACTAGAAAGACACAAGGAAAACTGCCAAACTTTGCCAAGATTGGGTGAGATAGTTCTAAAAATTTTCTTGCCTCTGAAAATGATCTGTTAGTTACTCTAGGCCTTAGCCAAAGTTGGTTGCTTCAACATTACAAATGAGACTTTGGGTGATGGCTCAGGTAGCCAGTTTTCTCTGTCATTTACTGCACACTTTGGAAGCTGCTTGATTGCACTTCCTGCCTACCCAAGTAATGTTATCTCCCTTCTCAGGCCTTTGATGGGGTTGAAGATTAGATAGTCATAGTTACCTTGCTCTTATGATTTAGCCAAGCCATTTCCAATGCAAGACTTAGACTCTTTAGAATAGAATGTTTATTAAAACATTTAATAAGTGTTTCTTGCTTCATATTGTTTATGTTGGTTGTAATCCTAATTTTATACTTGATACCTGCTCCTAGTTTTGTATTGGATTTGGAACTCTCTTATTTAGACAAAGGGGGAAGGTGATGGAGAATCTCTGTCCGCCAGTGATCTTTAAGAGGTGGGACCAGGTTAGGGCATGACCTTTTGGATACCCAGAGAAAAACGCTGACCCGTGCAGGGTTCTCTCTGTGGTTCCTGCAGTACACAACTGAGGTTGGACTTCTTGTTCCTGTTTCATGAGTTTGACTCTTAATAATAAAGAAAATATTATTGGTTTATCTTGGAGTTTGCCTGGGATTCTTTGATCTGTGTCAACACCACCTCAGTGAGACTGAAAACTCAAGAGATAAACAGATAGCTAAGATCAGTGCAACCATCAGTTGGTGCATCAGACTGGCACATCTGCTCTTGGCAGGGTTATGGTTTGGCTGTTGTTTGGTGATTGGTTGTTTGAGACAGTGTCTCTCTGTTTAGTCCAGGTTGTCCTAGATCTCACTATATAGACCAGGCTGGCTTCAAACTCAGAGTCCATCCTCTTGCCTTTGTCTCCCCAGTGCAGAGATTAGAGTCATGCACCACCATACTGGCCAGGATTGTGTTTCCTTGTGTATTTGAATATTTTTTGAATAAATTTAGAGATTTTTATTTTCCTTTTCCCTGTGGAAATGTTGACTGCTTGTCACATGTTAAAATGCTAGAAATGTTATAATCTTAATGTTCATTTCTGCCGTGGCCTTGGGAAGGAGGAAAAGCACATTATCCTGTTAACTACTTCGTGAACCCCATCCACCTCATCTTTCCTATGTTCCTTGTGTACTTCCGGAGTTGCAACTCAGCTGGTAGTGTGCTTGCCTAATATATGGTGCCCAGAGTTTGATCCCCAGCACCACAGGAGCTGGGTTTGGTAGACAATACCTGTAATCCCAGCACTGGAGAGGTAGAGGCAGGAGCATCAGAAGTTCAGGGTTATCCTGGACTACATAGCAACCTTGAGAACGTGCTGAAATACAAGAAAGTTCATCTCAAATAAAGAAATAAGTAGGGCTGGTGTGATGGCTCAGCAGGTAAAGATCTGAGTGCTGTTCCTAGGATGCTCATGGTGGAGGGAGAGAACCAACTCCCACAAGTTGTCCTCTGACCTCCACACACAATAATTAAATGTAAGAAAAAATAGTTTAAAAACTGCCAAGTAGAAATAAACTTGATTAAATAGAATTTCGATAAAGACATTACAGAAGAAAATTGCTGCCATTGAACACAACCATCTGAGAGTCAAATATTGAATTGGATGGAAGAGAAAACTTTGCAAACACAAACAAGAAACCTAATGCTGAGATAGGAGAACAGCCCTGACCAAAGAGAACCCCAGGGTTGTAGACCTATAAGAGCAATGTAGACCATTGAGTGCAGAACGCTGGGGGACAGTGTGAGTGCTCCCTTCTCAGGACAAATCATTTTGACCCCTAAAAACCGATTTCCAGCCTAATTGCTACCAGCCAGTTAGAACAGAAATAATAATAATAATAATAATAATAATAATAATAATAATAATAATAATAATAATAATAATAAGTGGTTGGCTACATGTGGAGGTATAGAAGATTACTGTCTGAATAGGTTTTTGAAAAGTTACTTAAGGATCTGCTCCAGCAAAAATAAATGATAAGATGGAAGCATCCAGCCTGACTGAACTCTCTTCCATAGCACAATTCTCCTCCTCCTGAGATGGCTCCCCTCAGGATTCCAGAATGTGTGTGGGGGGGGTGCTTAATTTCTGTTATTTCAGCAAGGCGCTTGTGGGAGAGTCTGGAGTTGCCATGGTATGGGGATTTACATGAAGCTACATTTTGAGAGTCTCCCCAAATTTAATTCCTGAAATGCTTCCAAAGAAAGAGTTAAAATATCCTTGTATATTTTCTTAAATGAGTTTTTGCCCACAACGTGGTTTGGTAAATCTAGGTACACCACCGTGACAGAATTGTATAAGTCCTGGGAAAGCTTCTGACTGGGTGTAGCCACTCTGGAATCAGAGATGTAGAGCTGAACCCCACCCCAGGGCCTCACATATGGATCTGTCTCTACACCTCAGCTCCCCTGACTCTAACCTCTGTGCTCCTGGCCTCTGTGACTTCCAGAGACTGGGGAAGGGGGTGGCTGAATGATGATGTTTCAAATACTTGGTAGGGGACAGATGGCATATCTGTATCCCTGTGCCCCACCTTACTGACATGGCAGTGCTAGGCAGCCTGGGCAGTGTTCTTTGGGACTTTTATGATCTCCATGGAGGCTTCTCCCCCGCTCTGTGCCCTGTCATCAATTTGTCAGTGACTTCTGGCTGTGACATCTTTGTTCTAGGACCACAGCTTATCTTCTTGGCCCTATAGCATGGGTCTTTGTTGGATTTCTGCAATTATTTTTTTTTCATCCTGCCCAGGTTGGCACCTCAGCCCCAGTGAGAGGGACCTTACCCCTTTTCCTCCGCCTCCCCCACTTGAGGTCCCCAGCAGTTGGAGGCAGGCCAGCCTGCAGGAGGGCTAAGTGATGCTGGGAGTATGGGTGGGGGAGGGCCGACAGGGAATGTGTTTTGAGTATTGAACCCGCCGTTGACATCTACAGTCTCAACCATGCTGTTTTCTCCACACTTCAGCAATCAGGACATCCAGCAAACCCATAAAAAACCAAACTAATAGCATGAATATTCAGTGACCTAGAATACTAATTATTGTCATGAATATTAATGGAATTGGACTTGCTCTCTCCACTTTCTCTCCCGTCCTCTTCCTCCCTTGCTCCCTCTCTCTTTTTTTCCACTTAGCCGGCTCTAAGGATGGGTCATAATGAGAGCATTTAAGAGGGAGCGCTCTCCGCCGTGACAGGGACCGGGGCAATAAGGAGAGCTTGATTAACGCGCGCACTTGGGGGAGACATGAGAGGCTTCACGTGGGCCTGTTCGGGGGAGGCGGCAAGGCACCGGCGGCTCTGTTGCTGCTCCCGGAGATTAATGAGGCCTAAGAGTGCATTAGGAACAGTGACAAAGGTTTGATCTAATGGGCTCAGTCATTTTTCCTTTGAGTGACAGACGCACAGAAGTAATTGGCTGTGCAGAATGGCAGCTCATTGGCGGTACTTAAGGATACATTATCCCCGTTGTGTGGCCCGCAGAGGCTGTTTATCAAAACTGCTCACACTGCAGACGAGGAGTCGCTAAGCTGCTGTTACACTGGTAATAGCTATTAAAGAAAAAAAATAATAACACGGAGTCCAAATGAGATCTGTTGTTGTGTCAGAGAGACAAAGTTTTTCTTTGTTTAGTTTCAAATGGTCTAGAAAACATTTTAATAACTCCAGTGTATGGGTGGGCAGCGCAGGTCCGCAGCTCCCCTGCCTGTTTGGAGAATGACATCAGGCCCCAGGTCCTCCAGCCTGGCCTCTCCTGGCCCTCCTTGCTTACCCAGAATTCCCCATGCATTGGACTTTGGTTACAGCACTCTCCCCTCTGATACAGAAACGACACTTCTGCTAAACGCTCTTCAGAAACACGGAAGAGCACTAGTTACCCAAAAGCAATTGATTGGGAATTACTTTCCTTAAAAAAATAAAATAAAATTACAAATTAGCATATGATACTTGCTTCTGGGAACCAGATTCTTAGAATAGTTGTACTGGATATTTAATAATCAATGTTTGAAAAAAAATAATTGTTTGGTAAGGGTTCTCAGATTTAAGTTTCCAGGCCTTGGTAAATAAAACTCTGACGCTGGGAGACAGTGCGAGCTTCGGGCAGATTGATCTCTTGGAGCAAAGGCCGCTGCTTTTTGTCCTCTCATCATCTCCCAGTTGCTTATTTTTTCTCTTATGATGTGAGAAACAAGTGATAAATATTGAGGAAAGGATATTTTTTAGTTTCTTCTGAATGATACACCCTCTGCTCAAGACCCTTTGGGTGCAATTCAAAAGGAACTGAGAATATGCTTCCAATTTAGGGAGACCTTTCCTGGCGACTGGATTCTACGGGCTTTCTATGCGAGTGTACTAGGGATGTTGTGGGCCCTGAGCTATGTGTTTCTATGGTAACCTGTGAGCCTGCCAGTAAATAAAAGCAACTCTGGAAACTTCTTCATTTTAAAAGCCTGAGTTTGGTGCTTTCTCTAATGAAACCATAGGACAGGCCAGTGAGACAAACCTGGGGCGGGCAGAAGCCATGATCCCTATTGCTGCCCCAGCAGCCTTCTAGAGGGGGAAAAAGCCAGTGAGGTGAATCTAGGGGTAAACTCAGCTGGAGTTGAGTCTTCAGTCTGCCTACCTTCCCATACTGGCACAGGATAGCCTCTCAAAGGGATCCTGACATTGTGCCATCTCCCAAACCTCCTGGCTGGTTGTTCTGTATTGGCCCATCATGCAGACAATTTTATCTTTCTGAAATCCAGCTAAACCTTGGGGAAACACACAAATGCCTTAATTCCTGTGCTAACACCAGCTCTAAGTGTTCCTTCTTGCTCTGTGATGTCATTCTGTCTAGGTGTGAGATTGCTCTGCAAGAACTGGGGTGGGGGGAGTCAGAGGGATATAAGTAAGCGCCTCTGAGGGCAAAGCCACCAGGCCACTGTCACCTCCTCTCTGGGAGGGACAGGAGCTACCTCCCCTCAAAACAGCACTGTGAAATCAAAGTACATTTTGTGCATAAGACACCTGTTGCGTAATCGTATAAAGGAGAAAGAATACCTTAAAAGGCTCTGGAGAGATGGCTCCAGAGTTCAGAACTCTTAGTGCTCTTACAAGGACCCAGGTTTTGGTTCCCAGCACCCCCGCATAGCAGCACAAAATCATCTGTAACTCCAGTTCCAGCTGTTCTGACACCCTCTTCTGACTGCTGCAGGGACTACACACATGTGGCGTGCATACATGCAATCAAAACACTTGAACACATAGGATTTTTTTCTAAAATTGTAAAATAACAACTAGCCATAGCAAATGAGACTGAACATCTGGTTCTTTGGAGGTTAAGCCAAATAAGAAGGGCCCGGTATGAATACCCTGAGAGATTTTTGTAAGCTAATTTTCTGAATACATGACTTATGCTGTTGGTTTATACAAAAATCCCAGGTTTTAATAGCCTTCCTTTCGTATAGTGGTTCCACCTCTGCATGAACATTTGCTCATGTTAACTTGCCCAAGAAATGGCTTGGAGCCAAGTGAGCTTCCTGGTGGTTTTCCTCAAACACCCTCAGGATTTCCCCAGCAAGTGCTCTGTAAGCAGGTGAAAACTGGCAAAATGAAGACGGATTTGTAATGCTGAACTTGGAGTGGTTTGTCCCAGATGAACAAAAAAGAAGTGTTGCCTTGGAAATACATGTTTCAATTTATTTCTAAATCAAATCTCTTGGATGCTCAGCTTTGTCTCTTGAGTTATGCCGATGCTCTCATCTGTCGCAAAGAAAACTCGTCACTAGTGATGGGATGCTAGCCGCGAGTCGGCTCTCCCACTCACTGGTATCCACTACCAGAAAGTCCTTACTGCTCCTTGTGTCCCGCGTACTGTTTCCTCTCCCTTCTCTACTCATTTTTATAAACATTATCATAGCAGATCACCAGACCTCTGGTGTCTTGATAGTGAGCCTGTTGTTGAGTTGTCCCCGATGCTGAGTACCTTACTGGCCAATGTGTTCAGTGACATCATCAGGTGAGTTCATGAGCTCATGTGAAGTGAAGCCAACTGCAACCACAAAGCAAACATAGGCACAAATGGGACTATGAGATTCTGTCACCACACGAACAAGGAGCACAACACAGATCTTCTAGATCTTTTTTTTTTTTTTTTTTTTTTGGTTTTTCGAGACAGGGGACAGGGTTTCTCTGTGGCTTTGGAACCTGTCCTGGAACTAGCTCTTGTAGACCAGGCTGGCCTCCAACTCACAGAGATCCGCCTGCCTCTGCCTCCCGAGTGCTGGGATTAAAGGCGTGCGCCACCACCGGCCGGCGATCTTCTAGATCTTGAAGAATGAGCTGTGCCGCCATTTTTAAACTTTTACTAAAACGTTGGTAAATAAACTATAGGGGAAGGAAACCCCACTGTTGATGAGACTCCTAACTACTAAGGTCTTCAGAGGCTTCTGGTTGTGGGGTACCTTACATAATTTGATCATTTTATTGTCCATGAGTATAGATGGTCTTGCCATCGTTATCGTGTTCTTATCTGTTTTGTAAAATGTGGACTGTGTTGTTCTAATATTTCCAGTCCTCTTTGGGGCATCGATCATTAAGAAAATCTATCCAAAGCATAGATCAGAAATATCTACCGCTAACCCCAATCCTAACCCTCTGAGGAGTTATCCTAACAAGCCCTAAAACTACGGTGTCCTTTAAAGCCTTGTTCTTAACCGTGGGAAGCTAAGGAAAGAACCAGAACTGCCTAGAAAGAGGAATGTGGTGACGTCAGTTACCCGCATTGAATCGACAAGCTGACATTACAGATCTAAAAATATACAATGGCAGCCGTGTGACAATGTGGGAAGACAGTCCTATCAAAGATGTAGAACACAGAGCCAGCAAGATGGCTCAGCCGGTCAAGATACGTGCCACCAATCCTAACAACCGAAGTTCAGTTCCTGGAACCCACATGGTAAGAATGGGGAAGAACCGATTCCCACAGATTGTCTTCTGACCGCCATTCACACTTGTTCCCACACACATGCCCACAATATTTTTTTGTAAAAGATGTGTAATATAAAATATCTTTTCTATGGTGATAGCTAAGGGAAACATCTGCATGCGTTCAGTAGAATGCTATCCTAGTTGGTGCGATGTTGTCATGCAGAACACGCAGTACTCACTTGGTGAGATTGATTTTAAGGCATTTATGCAATAAAATGGCTGTTTGTTATTTTTTCCTTGGCATCATAACTAAAGATAAATTGGACTAGGAATACCTATTTGCAGATTTTAGGGAACCACTCAACTTTGTAGTTCTAGACTTTTTGAATTATGAGTGTAGTCATTCTGAGAATTCAGTAGTCAGATACATTTCACTGCACTGAAGTCTAGACCAGCTTTTCTTCCTGTGAGAAACACAATATAGAAAGTACAGTAGCAGAAAGATGTACCCTACAGTAAAATAATCCCAGTCATGTCTAGTAGTGGGCATGTTGAATTGCACCTGTCTACAAAACAGGAACCATACATAGCATGCAGGGCGAGACTCCTGCACCTGAAGAAAAGGCACTGAACTTGTCCTTGGAAAAAAACAAATCCTCTTAGGCTGAAATTCTGATTGCCAAAAGGAGGGCAGCTTTCCAATGCAAATACTGGAGTGAACAGCCCCTCTCACGGCACTTAAATCATTTGTAGCTCACTTTTTACGGTAGTGTTGTGAATTATATTCTTTTCGGGCTATAATTAGAGGACGGAACAGATGGCGAAGGCCTAGCTTGGAGTGATGTGGCCGTTGGAATAGCCTCTGTTGTCCAACAGTGATTCCAATGACCCCCTATCAGCTTTGAGAGCCTGAACCTGAGATATCTTCTCTGTTTGTAGAGTGAAGGCCCCACACAGAAGTGGGCTTTTCCCCACTAGATTCTGATAGTGACAGGTTGGGATGTTGGTTTTTAAAGTTAGTATTCTACTAGGTCAGTTCCTGATCTGGCGCTCGTAGGGGTTCTTCAGGCCTTTCCTCACCCGGCATGCATGGAAGTTCCATGATATCACTGTAATAATTGAAGCAATTAATTGTTTCATCCTTATTTAATCAGTAAATCCAAAGCCAAGGATTGTTTGGGGTCACCCCCCACCCTTAGTTAAACTCTTTGGTAAAGTTCCATCCTGTTTGTGAAGATAGACAGAAATTGAATAGGTGATGAAAATGTATTTTAAAGGGACGATTGTTGATGAATGTATACTTGAACGCTGTGGAAAGCTATCTTCTCAGAGTATTTTTTTTTTTTAAATCAGAGCAAGCTATTTTTAATGTACTAAGCCTATAGCTTAAAAGAGGAAGTCTGCCTTTGATGTCATTTGGGGGATGAAAACATCCTCCTTCAATAGAAAAGCAGCATCTTTTTCACGCTCATTTGAGATCAGTTCAGGCAACATACTGATGCTCATTCAGATATAAATGCCATATTCACTTTGAAATGCAAATTGTTTAAAGAAAAATAGCATATGGTGGAGGTAAGTATCTTTTCAAATCAACTCTTACACTTTAGGGAGGTAAGTACAAGGAAAATTATTCTTTGGAGAAAGAATCGGAGCTTTTGACACGAGAAGCTTGCGCTCATCAAGAAGGGCGGCTAAACATAGGCGCATATCCATATCAAGGAAGAGGCGCTGGGGGACCCGGATTAGCATGGTAATGCCTCTGCCCCCTGCTAATCAGGCCAGCGCCAGCTGATCCCAGAAGGGGGTTTTCCAGGAAACTCCCACCCTGCGCCCAGAGCTGGCCAGGTAGCTAGTAACCCCTGGGTTTCTGGGGAATATTTGGGAGCAAGTTCTTAGATTAAAAAGCCAAAGTAGGTGCTGCAGGGGCCGTCTTGGGATGTCAGCATTCCAAGCTGTTCAGAGAAGGGTCATGCCCTCAGACTCGCTGCTGGGAAGCTTCCTCAGTTGCATCAGCCTTCGAAAACCACCAGGGCAGTGGTTCTCGTTATGTAATTTTGGGAGAAGAGTAAATGTGATTGATATAGTATTTGTGTAAAAGTGCAAAACCCAAACTGGTGAGATGGCTCAGCAGATAAGCACTGACACATGACTGACAGCTTGAGCTAGATTCCTGGGACCCATATGATTAAGAAGAGGACCAGCTCTCGGAAACTGTTCTTTGACCTCCACACGCACACTGTGGCAAAGATGCACCAAGCCCACAGACACAGAAGCAAAGATAATTATTTAATTATTTTAAAAGATTGGCAGAAATTGAAATATTCTGAACCACAGCTATATGTGCAGTTGGCCAGTGCCGCCAGCCCCAGGATCCCTCCTGTCACTGCCTCCAGCACACACACAAGGGTCGCCCCTCTGGCTTAGCATGCCATGAATAGAACATGCCCCTTGAACCCAGTCCTGACAGCCTGAGTCCTGCTTCTTGCTGTCACCTACCCCATGGTCTCTCTGCCATTCATCTTCTACCATTGGTCAATGGCTCCTCCGTTCTTGGTGTGGTATAGAGATGCTGTGGTGTCCCTTGGAAAGTGTACATAACTGTTCACATCCAGCGTGAGACTCTAAAGAGCTACCACAGTGAGCAACTTTGTGCTTTTGTGTAGACATGTTTGAATCTATCTGGGCATGTGACCTGGTGGGGGGTTAAAAGGAGAGACAAAATTTTAAGAGACATGAACTGGACTAGAACACTGTGGAGCGTTGCTTTCTGAGGAGTCAATCAAAGAGAATGGTCAGGCTGCCCTGAGGGAGCACGGTGTGTGTCCTCTGCAGGCTCCAGTCATCCGCCACCCAGGGGTAGAGGCTCCGAAATTCTACTTTGCAGTGTTTCAAAAAGGCCTTTCCAGACCTTCCAGCAGGGGGAGCTTTCCGCCCCTTATGCCCTCTCAAGACTTTTGTGTCACTGCTGTAAATGGGGGACACTGTGAGTGTGTGATCCCTTCAGGTAACCTAAATTACAGGTTTCTTAAGGACATCCATGCCTGATGCAGAGGGGCTGAATGAGATGAGACCAAGGTGTGTAAGAAGAGGTCAGTACAGGAATGGGGACAAGAACAATAGGAGTCAGGTTCAGCCTCCTTGTGCTCCAACCAGTTACATGGCGTATAAGACTTAGGAGCCAGAGCCCATGACAGCTCACCCAGAAGCAACAGTAGCCAGAGGTAGGCATTGTCACCACCTCAGCCACAGTTCTCCCAAGGAGACACAGCATATAGCATACTGTTAGAGTAAAGAACCCTAACTTCAGGATAGCCCAATCCTATAGAGTGGTCAAGCCAGCTATTCTTCCTTCACAATAGAAAGTGACATCGGGCTAGAGAGATGGCTCAGAGGTTCAGAGCACTGACTGCTCTTCCAGAGGTCCTGAGTTCAGTTCCCAGTGACCACATGGTGGCTCACAACCATCTATAATGAGATCCGTTGCCTTCATATGGCCAGCAAGCATACAGACAGACAGAACACTGTACATAATAAATAAATAAATCTTTAAAAAAAGAAAAAAGAAAGTGACATTATCATCACAGGTAGTTGAGAATTCTACTCCTCTCTGGGGAATGCACCGTCCCTGTTATCAGTTTGCTCTATAGACACCCTTGGGGGAAAAATGACACAAAGCGAGAAGGTGCTGATGACTGTACCCACAAGATGTGAAGAAAATCAAAGTTCATAGAGACCTGCCTGCCCACAGTCGCAGATGGTGCACAGAAGTGAGGTAAGACCATAGGAATGTCAGGATACAAGTGGAAAAGAAGCGGATGTCCTTGATCCAGCAGACTCAGCCCTAGGGATACCATCAGGGAGCAGAAAGCTTCTTTTTCAGGCCCTTGTTTGTGACTGGCTTGAGCTTTATGCATCAGAACCCATCACAGGTCTCTCCATCCGGAAAAGAGGAACCTACTATGGCCTCCAGTAGGTACCATCTGTGAGACTGCAAACTCCTCCACATCCCACAGACCCCAGCTTCTTATATCACCTTCCCAGACATGCCAACAAATGATACAACATGCACCCAATCTTTTAGGACACTCTGGGCATCCCCAGGGCCATGGGTTGGCATGGCTCTCAGCAGGCCATGTTCTGCTTAGAGCCAGCAGCCCCAGCTTGGGGTGTGATTGTGTCTTGCGCGTCTCCTGACGTATTTAGTTTGTGGTTGGTCCTGTTAACCATCTTGCACTTGCTGTTCTAACACTGGGTAGCAAGAGCTCAGGACATACCTTGGTCATAGCTGATACAGGTATAGGTTTCACTAACTGTATAGCAACATCAGCACCACATAGGTACAGGCTCCCCAGCCCTTCAACTTAATGATAGGGAGCAAAGGCAGCCCCTGCATCACTGCCATACTTCAACATGGCTTCGAAGGTGTCTGCGATGATGCTTATATACACTTCTTTCTTAAGTGGCTTGAGGTCAAGGTCCTTAGCTCTCAGACAGTCAGACAAAGTCATCAGCATCCTTCACAGATAAGGACTCCCGCTTCTTGGCCTAATTAATAACTCGCCAGCATGAAGTGAATTGCCATCCAATGAGAGCCCTATCCTTTGAGTGCTCAGAGAATAAAAGTATCTTAAGTACAACCACTCCTTGTGCATGTAGGTATTTGCAAAAGTGTGAGCTCCTTATGTAGTGTCATAGCCAGGTCCTGCCAGGTACTTGCCTGTGAACACTGGATATGGGGACAGTAACATTTGACCAGTTAGTGATGTTCGCTTGGGAACAGAAATAGAAGTACATGTTTTATCTTCATAGGTATATTTTAAAAAGGAAAAAAATTAGACACTGCCCTGGTCAGCTTTAACTGTCATCCCGACACAGCCTAGAACCACCTGAGAAGAGTCATCAGATAACATCAGATAACTCAAGTCATCAGATAACAGATGCCTTTATCTGCTAGAACCCTAGCTCACCCAAACCGTGGGCTGTTTGGTTGTGATTGACATTTTGAGCTGAAATCTCCCAAATGTAATTCTACTTAAGGTATAAAATCATTGTACCCAAACAAAAATGTTACCTGTGAGAACTTCATGTCATGACTCCAGGTACAGACACCCAGCTCAGAATTCTATCTTCGTAACTGTGGTCATATGTAAGTTGTGTTCCAGTCTAGTCTTGCCATTGGGTCTGAGTGTCTGGTAAAATGAGAGGGTTTCTGAGTGCCTGCTTTCTCAGAGCAGCCAGGATGGCTAGGGAGTCCTTGGCCACCTGAGGTCCTGTTTGATTCCCTGGGGGCTCCCTCCTCTAGAAGGTGAGCTTTGTGCCAAACACCAGAGCTGCCTCGCCACCCTCTTAGTACATCTAGATTGTGCTTAAATTCCATTTGACAAACAGCAGGAGGTTCGCAATTGAGAGGAGCAGTCAGGAATGCATGAGCAACCTTCGCCTGTGCTTTCTGTAGCACGTTCACTAAGAAAATCCGCCTTCATTTTCCAGCAGTTTGACATCCAACCACCAGACAAAGCACTGGCAATCCTAAGCGAGTCCTTCAGGTATCTCTATTTGAATGTTTTGCCCTGATCCTGTGAGTTCAGATGGACTTCCTATCTAGACCAAAGTTTTTCTCCAAGGCCTGTTTCCATAGACAGTGAGAAAGACTTGGAAATCCTTTACTTAGGCGGGTTTTTTTGTTTTTGTTGTTGTTGTTTGGGGGGGAGGGGTGCTGGGTTTTTTGGCAGTAATATTTATTTATTGTAATGTGATTACCCCATTCTCAAGTGCAAACTTTGCAGATGACAGTGTTAAAAATTCGGATGCCTGTCAGTTTCATTTCTGTTGCTGTGATACAGTGCCCTCACAAACAGAGTTTGTTTCAGCTCACAGCTCCAGGTTACAGTCCATCATCGCAGGAAAGTGAAGCATCTAATCACATCATACCCACAGTTAAGAGCAGAGACAGATGAGTGTGCCCAATCTTCCTATTCAGCACACTCCATGCACTGTGCTTACAATACAGGGCCCCAAAACTCTTCCCATATCAATTCAGGCAGTTAAGACAATCCCCCCACAGATGTACACTGACCACCCTTCACTAAAACTACCTTCCCAGGTGATGCTGAAGTATGTCAAATTGATGATTGAGAGCTGCCCATCACAGCATCCTTGTTAGAAAATGGACAGAGGAAACATTGGTTGTGGTGTTGAGCATTATTATCATGGACCAAAACTGGACAAATTCATTTTGAGTTTGGGCCTTGTAAACTAAAGCTGGCATAAAAACGCATGTAGGCAGAATCATCTTGACATGTTGCTAATTGGCGGGAGTCTCTGTAGGCTGGGTAGACTCAGAGGACCCGGAAGACCAAAGAGGAGGCTCTCCCATTTTCCCTGAGCATGCAGCCTATTTCATTGTTCTGAGAAGGATCTTCCTAGCCCAGGCTGGCCTGAAACTCTTTGTAGCTCAGGTTGGCCTGGTGCTCTCAGTCATCCTGTTTCTACCTGTCCAGTACTATGGTTCTCGGTGTGCCCCACCACACCCTGACTCCTGCACTGCGGTTCTCGGTGTGCCCCACCACACCCTGACTCCTGCACTTTGGTTCTCCATGTGCCCCACCACACCCTGACTCTCGCACTGTGGTTCTCGGTGTGCCCCACCGCACCCTGACTCTAACACTGCTCTTTTTCTGTCGTGTTAGCCGTGTCCCACAGCCTCTATCTTCAAGGACCTCGTGAGAGAGAAGTGGAAAAGAATCAGGGAGACTCTGGTGTAGTATGTGGTGGCTCTTCTATAAATACAGCCTAGATGGGTTTGTATGTGACCTCAGGGTGCCCAGGAAAAGTATGAGTACCAGAGCTGGTGGGAATGGTGCCAGCAGAGAAGCAGCCAGCCAGCTTAAGGCAGGTCCAGGAAACAACCTCAGAGCTGGAACCTTGATTCTCACTGCCCCCCTCCTTTGTATCCCTGCCTACTTTTTCAGTTGAGCCTCGCTCTTGAGACCCTAGAGGCAATGGACACAGCCCATGTGGGTGGCCCCAGGAGAACAGCCAGGCAGAGGTGGTACAGCAGGAACATGGCGGGCACAAGCTATCAGAGCACAGCTCTTGTTTCTTCTGAAGGGAGCCCCTCACCCACTCTGGAGGATGCTGTCTCTGTTCTATGGGAATGAGTTTACCAAGAGGCAGCTTCAGGGTGGCCTCAGAGGAGGCATGTGAAGAATCCCAGCAGCTGTGTGTAATGTCTCCTTGGTAACGGTGGCCCCTCCCAACTTCTAGGAGGAGTGGGGCAAGAGCAGGGTCTTGTTATTCATGGCACTGTCATCCAGAACATGGATCTCAGAATAGTATGGTTCCTTCCCAGGGTGTTCAGACGCTCCTAGGCCTTCAGAACATAACAGGTGAGGCAGCCTGGCCCTGAGGTTTCGACCAGAGCCCCCTCACACACATGAGCTTTACTCTTCCACGGGCTGTATCCCCAGACCGAATCAGTCTGGAGGACCCCGTGAGCACTAGCACTTGTGGTGCTCAGCTTCCGGACCGATTTACAGTGTGACCGATGGACTGGACCCGGAGTTACAATGTGACCGATGGACTGGACCCTCACAGGCGAGCCAAAGGCGAACTTCTTCCCTTAGGTGGCTCTCTTCAGGTGCTGTGTTGTAGCGGTGAGACAATCACCAGTCCAGGCTTCACTTAGCATGTGTGCTGTTCTGTTCCATGCTGCCTCTAAGAAAGGGTCTCACCGTGCCAGTGTGTGCCCGTATACATGTTCACGTTTGTGTGCCCGAGGGCATAAGAACGCAAATTCTTCCAGCCCTGTTCCTAACAGAATGAGAAGCCTGATTGTTTTTTTGTTGTTGTTTGTTTTTTTTGTTTGTTTGTTTTTGTTTTTGTTTTGTTTTTTTAAGCCCCTCGTTTTCCAGGAGAAAATCTGAAAGTAGGCCAGATTTGGGAACAGCTAATGGCCCACTCACTTAATAGCCACACCCCATGAAAACCTTCCGTTGAAACAGGTTAGAACTTCCTGGGTTCTGAACCCAGAACAACTAGGAAAATTAAAAATTAGGAAACCAGTAGCCAGGCATGGTGATGCATGCCTTCTCTGTGAATTTGAACAGCCAGGGCTATGTAGAGAGACCCTTTCTTTAAAAAAAAAAAAAAAAAAAAGCCAATATCTCCAAAGATTCACCTATCCCTGTATCCCTATCTCTCTAACAGACCCATTCGTAGGCTGTGGGCATGATTGCCTTAGCCTTAGAAAAAAAGCACCTAATTACATTTTGAGTCTAAAATTGATATGACCAATAATGTGTTTTAATGTTGAGCAACTGACTCAAATCATCAAGCCTGCAACAGAACTATCTTTCTTCATTGTCTGTGTGAGATCTGAGGCCACTGGGGTGACTTTTTTTTCTGCAGAATCTTTATAAGGTCAGGAGTCAGAGTTCCCACCTCCACCATGGCACCTCTGGAGACTTGCTATGTGCTGATCATAAGGGGTAGCTGCCCTATCAACAACGTCCCTTGGACCCAGTACTGAGCGCCCAGTGGGTGAGCCTATGTGGTGCTCTTTTTGTCCTGTGGCGGCTCTTTTGCTGGACTCACTGGTTCTCTTGTCTTTATTTATTTATTTATTTATTTATTTATTTATTTATTTATTTATTTATTTATTTGGATTTTTCGAGACAGGGTTTCTCCGTAGCTTTTGGTTCCTGTCCTGGAACTAGCTCTTGTAGACCAGGCTGGCCTCGAACTCACAGAGATCCGCCTGCCTCTGCCTCCCGAGTGCTGGGATTAAAGGCGTGCGCCACCGCCCGGCTCTCTTGTCTTTAGAGATTGTAGCAGGGCCACTCATCTTTGTAACCGTTCTGTGGGCAGTGTCTGCAGCTTCCTTCCCCGTGGCTCAGCGGGGCACCATTGGCGTTCACAGCCCCCTTTTCTTCCTCATGATCTTATGCTTCACGATGCACAAAGGTCAGGTACCAGTGTGTGCCAGCGTGAAGCCCCCTAGACGAGGTCGTGCTGACTTGTGGTCTGCAGTCCGTCGTGGTGTTCATCTGACTTGTTTATTCCTAGGGAATGTCACTAGTACGTCTGGGTCTCAGATGGCAAGCGGCATCAGCCTGGTCTCCTTCAACAGCCGACCCGATGGCATGCACCAGCGCTCCTACTCAGTCTCCAGTGCCGACCAGTGGAGTGACGCTACAGTCATTGCAAACTCAGCCATCAGCAGTGGTAAGAGGGGGCGCAGACCGAGGCCATCGCCAGGTCCTCTGTGAAAGCCAGGGGCTGGGCTTAGTGCCCAGGGCATCCATGCTCCACGGGGAGCATGGTGCCATGGGGCTGCTCTGACAGTGGCACACATGTCTCACCAGTCATCTGTGAGCATCTTGTCCTTGATCTCCTGTCTCATGCACATCCCATCAGTCATCTGTCCTCTGCTCAGGGCATAGACCTTGAATCCTCTTCACTGGTCAGCTTTGGAAGTTGAGGCTGAGGAGGGGACAAGTATCTTACCTGTGGTTATGCAACAGAGACATGGTGAAGTTGAAGGGGATGCCAGGTGTCTCGTACCAGTCTTCTGCCCTCCGCGGATGGTGAGCATCTTGCCATTTGCACATAGTTCGTACTGTCCGGTCTGTTCATTCTGCCTCTTAGTCTTCCAAGATTCCTGGTGCAGCTTCTGAGTTCTGGGGAATTCCCTCTGCCATCATCTCTCCTAGATTTCCATAGTTTGTGACAAGTGTGGCTGCTTCTTGGGGGACAGATGTGGCACCCTGGAAACTGCCTTTTGACGTATGCGTCACAACATGAATTATGCACCATGCCCCGTGCACTGGCTGGTGCAGCTTGCTTTGCCTGTGGCATTCTGTCTGTGGCCTGTTCACCGGTATTTAAGGGAATTCCCACTGTTGTATGTAATCTATCAGACAGGGTTTGAGAGTCATTTTAGCATAATTTGTTCTAATTAAAAGATTCCACGTCAGGTCTTCCCTGTGGACCCACCAGCTGCTGCTACAGGACGCTTGCTTTGGGTAAACACCGTCTTCTGATTGTTCCACAGTGTTCCAGCAGACGGGGCCAAGCAAATGCTTCCGAGCTAGCCTGCACAAATGAAGGAGAGAAATGGGGTCAGGAAAGGTGATCTGAACCAAGGACTATCTGTTTCCAGGAATTGGCTAGAAGGACAGGAGCCCAGACTGTTCCCAAACACTCGGGGGTACCATGTAGTCTCTCCCTCTGGTTAGTAACATTCCACCTTTAGTGTGCAGATCCATCAGGGGCCAGCCTCAACCCACACCATTTTTAAGGAACACAGAAGCACAGAATCCTATGGGACAGTTAAGTAAAACGTGTGTTTAAGTGCATTACAAGACCTCTTATCACCAGACATTGCCCTTCTGTCCTTCATGGCAGTAACCAAAGAGACGAGCGTGAGGACTTTCCGTCATGTTTTTCCTTTCACAGGGTTGATACAAGACCTTCCTTTGTATAATCACTTTATCCACCAACTCACCTAACCCCCCCCACACACACACACAAACCACATGTCTCTGGTCTGTATATCAGGAGTACCAGGAACTTGCCACTTGGCAGCAGCGCAGGCAGGGCCCAAGAGCATTAGACTTGACCTCCACCAGCAGAGTGAAGGGCTTATCTTCTGGCCCAGCACTAGAAGTCTGTTTGCTCTGCCCTCCTGTCCACCCTAAATTAAGATTTCAGCTTCAGAGAACTTTTCCATCTTTCCCCTTTGACATACAGGTACCCCTGGGGCTTCTGCCTCTAAGCAGCGACGAGCAACTCGTAATTAGATAGATGACTTTGTAGTGGGTAAAACTGGAGGAAGGAGGCTCTGGCTAAATTAAGAGGAGAAGGCAAGAGGAACCCATTCTGTGAGATGGAATGCCCCACTGCTTTATGGCTATTACTGTTGTAGAGCTTTACATTAAATACCTGAGGTTTAAAATTAAACGTCTAATATAATTTGGCATTGCTAACGTGAGCCCGGCATCTGCCCTCAGAGAAAATCCAGACAGCTCTGTTCAGGGTTTCAAATTGCTGTCTGCTGGCTTGCGAGCAACACTGGGGATTGGATCCCTCTTCCACTAAGTACCACATGCTGCGCCGTGTAATTTTTTAAACGCTGAGTATATTCGTCTTGCACTTCTGCACTGAAAAAGGCTGTTCCAGTAGTACATGAAAAATTAATTTTTTTACATTTTTCCTCACTCTCCTAAGTGTTTGACAGAAGTAATTTTTGCAGCAAGAGAGAATAAAAAACTGGTGGCTGTAAATTCCTGTCCTGGAACCTCTTGTGTAGACTTTTTATGGACCCAGAATTGATCTACATGTCAGATCCTGTTGTGGTCTCAACTGTTTATCACCGTAATGGCAGTAGTGAGCCCGGGAACACCAACTTATAATCCTGGGTGAAAGAAATTGGTGTTTGCAGTCAATGAAGAGGAGCTTAGCATTATTGATAGATTCAGAACAATTATCTCTGCAGCTGCTATTGGCTGAGGGTTTCCTCAACCCTTACTAGAAGCCCATTATTTTTTATTTTTTATTTATCATCTTCTTACAAGTAATTTTCTCTGGAAGTGTTAGAAGTGAGTGTTCCTGCTGCAAGCAGGGGGCCCTGGAGGGCCATCTATAGCAAACTTGGTTGTCATAGCACATGTCAAGGCAAGATGTTTTTTTAGATGCATCACCTCTGTGCCAAGGGCAAGAACCAATGTCAAGGCCCCTGTGAATTAGTCTTGTTCGAAGTGTCTGACCCTGTATGCCACTCCCCCAACACTGCCATAAATACCCATATCCATACCATCCCTTACAAGTGCTGTGCCAGCCCTGGCTAATAGCCTCAGCAGTGGCCGTTGCTGTGGCGGTGGCACCCTCACCCTTCCTCCCCGACTGTCAGGGTGTTCTGAGAGCACCACCCTTCCACAGATGGCTTCAGTCTAACAATTTATCTTCTGCCTCAGTGAATAGCTGCCATGGTGAATACATTTTTCCATATAACTTTTCAGCTCTCTGCAGTCTCCCTTCAGGCTCCTGGGCTCATGCAGCTTTGGCAATGTTGAGCACAAACACCATTTGGGCTTTCGTGTTTCTGCAGAGAAGTCATACCTGACGTCTGTGTATGTGTATTTGTACCTGCGTGCCTGCATGATTGGGGTGGGGTGGGCCTCCAGTCAATTGTATGCCTTTCTGCTAGGAGCTATTATTATTAGTCAGTGGGTTCTGATGAGGAAGTGCTTAAGTTTTGCTAATTTTCAGGTATTTTTCCCATTATGCAAATGTTGTGCATGGCTATTTTAATGCACCATTTCTCTAGTGATCATCTGCACTTTGTTTTGTTGTTATCTTATGCTGCACCCATCCAAGAAAGATCAGCAACCCTGCATTTGATAACAGAAGGGCTCCAGCAATCATGCTGTCTCTGTGGATTAGGACTAAAACTTCAGTGTCTTTGTTTTAATTTGATGGTTTGGGGTATTTGTTTGGGAAGCTTTGTTGTTAGTTTTATCTATGGGTATTATACTGGCAATTTTAGGACCTGACCAGAAGGTGGCAGTAGTGTGACACTGCTTGGCTTTGACCAAGTTGTTAGCTTATGCAACTTTAATTTCGATGGAGGGTTAGACCATGTTTCATGCCTCCTATCTTGTCATTCATTTCCTGAAAACCATGACACACCAAGACCACACCCTTAATAAGTATTCACATTCACACAGGTCTTTCTTACATTCTTTTCCTTCTGTGATTTTGTTTTCTAAAACAGGACTTCCAAGGAGAATTAAGATATAGTATCATACACATTACCTGTCTCTTTTTTTATAGTGCTTACTTTTTTAGGGGACTGTATGATGGAAGAGAGAGATGTTTGCT